>NC_051329.1:24317569-24617569 GCF_015220235.1 Choloepus didactylus | reverse complement strand
CCAACCGTGGGTGATACCTTTGATTAAATTATTTCCATGGAAGTATGGCCCTGCCCATTCAGGGTGAGTCTTAATTAAATCATTGGAATCCTGTAAGAGAGCTCACAGACAGAAGGAGCTCAGAGCAGCTGAGAGAGACCTTTGGAGAGATGCTTGGAAGCTGACAGAGATTCTCAGAGATGCTTGGCATTGCAGACAGAAGGACACTTGGAGATGCTAAGCTAAGGTTGCACAGGAGCTCAGAGAGGAGCTGAAACACAACCTGGGACCAGTAGACGCCAGCCACGTGCCTTCCCAGCCAACAGAAGTATTCTGGACACCATCAGCCATTCTTCATTGAAGCTATCATCTTGTTGATGCCTCAGTCTGGACATCTCTATGGCCTTACCCCTGTAACTCTGTAACCTAAAAAATACCTTTTATAAAAATCAATCCATTTCTGGTATTTTGCGTAACGGTAGCATTAGCAAACCAAAACAAATGCCAAAAAGGAGGGAAAGCGAGGGGAAAATCCTTTATTGTTCACGGATGGCTGGGGCCCCTTCTCCAAAGAACCATCCTGTACCGCAGGCTACTTTTTCTTGTGGACGCCAACAGGTACACTTTGTCACTCAGCGTGGTGTTGGGGTACATCTGTGAGTAAAGAAGCACTGGCCCTTTAATGGGAGCTCGGACCCCTCCCTCCAGTTCCCCCTTGGCCCTTCCTGTTTGGCACAGGGCACACCTGCTAGCACCTGCCTCTCACTGCCTGGGGGTGTCCTCTGGCTGTGAGCCTGCTGTGCGCAAGCTTGGGGAAGTGGGGAGGTGCTGAAGAATTTACCTGGGGACAGCTCTCAGCCGATGACTGATGGGGGCTGGTGTCTAAATACCCCAATCCCTGGCCCTCTGGGAGGGACAGCACCAGGAGGTCCCCAGCGGGATTAAGCTCCAGTTCCCCACAGGGGTAATCTGCACTCTGATGCATCCTTTAAAGGCTGCACCTGCCATCCATATGTGCAGCCCTGACGGTCCTCTCTCGCGCTCTCTCTGAGCCTATTTCCAGGAATCCAATAGCTGCCACTGAGCCCTGAACCTCTTAGAATCCTTCTCCCCAGGCTGCACCAGGAAAGTGCCTCAGTGCTGCAAGGAAAAAGCCTGGGGTGGGGTGCCTGGGAGCTGAGAAGCACTTCTGCAGGGAACAGACACTTGCAACAGCCTACGAAAGGGAAGGAAGAAAAATTTTAAAAAGACGGCTTTGGCTTTGATTACTGGCAGGAGAGGCTGATCATCACCAGGAGACACGCAGAGGGAAGACAAGATTCGGAGTCTCTTCCAAACTTGGTCATCTTGCTTTGGAGGCAACTGAATTGGCTAAACCTTGGCTTGCTGGAGAGGAAACCAGGGGAAGGGATCTGGGCCTCTGTGTTGCAGAGAGGGTGCGAGGCCTTTGGGGTCTGTAGGATGGCATTTAAGTACAGAGTTGGGGAGAAGCTGTGGGGAAGCCAAGACCCCAGCCTCTCTCAGTTTACCTTTCTTGAAATAGTGGCTCATCTAGCGGCAGGTGAGGACTTGGGAGATTTCAAACCCAACCCTGGTCTGCCTTAGGTTCCCCAATCATATCCCCCAACTATATAAGCCCTGCATGTGTCTATCGTCAACCATCTCAGACTTCATTACGTTGGCCAGTCACTTGTGTCCCTCCTGTGATCTGAGCTCTGGGGGGCGATGGCTGTATAGATCCGGCATTCCCTTGGGCAGAGACGGTTTCAATCAATATCTTCTGAATGGATGAACAAATGAGCAAACAGAGTGCTCTCTTGAACCATAGGTGCATCACTTTATTTCTCTTGGCCTCAGTCATCATCTGTCCAATGGGAACACTGATATTTTTGGTTGTCTGTGGTTCCTGATTGTTAGCTGGGCAATGACGCCAAGCAAATGTGACTGGCAGCAGCAGTGCTTTAGAAAAGGAAACATGCGCTGCTGATCTACCTGGTTGTTTGTCTTTGAAATCAAGAGATTTTTGGACCCATTAGAGCGGATACTTTCTGTCGTTCTTGTCTCCCCATTTGCTTATTTGCCTTCATTGAACTCCTAGTATGGCTCAGGTGCTTTCCAAATATAATTCCTCAAGCAAACTGACCCAAGTTGGGTGCTCAGGAAGCAGATGGAATGGGATTTAGCATGCGTGTCATTTAATAGGAAGTATCTTTGGGATCAAAAGGGGGAGGTGGGTAGAGGGGAAGTTGAGCTTTGATGATAGCCTTGGCCAGCTCCATGGGGAGCTCTGGAGCTAGGGTTGCACCTCTGGGTTGTCCCCAGTTGGGCTGAGATGCCCAGGCCTTTACATCTTCACATTGACCAGCAGACATTGGACATGGGGCTCTCCATCCCCAGAAGGGTGGGACCTTGGTGGCGTCTCTCTGCATCTGGGGTTGTCCCTGGAGGGGCTGTGACAACAGTGCTACCAGTCCCTGGGGAAGTAAGTCCTTTCTTGAAGGAGGATCTGGGTAGTGCCCCATAGCATCTGTGGTGCAACTGTTCCCAAAGGCGGGTACCACTATCTCCACTTACAGATAAGAGCATTGAGGCTCAGATGGATCAACTGTCTCGCCCAAGGACACACAGACACAAAATGCCAGGACTTTCCCTTCTCCAGAGCCTCTCAGCTCTCGCCATGCCCTGATGTTGCCCAGACCCGCGCCAAGCTGCCAAAAGCACAAACCCCGCACCCGAAGAGTCACTTCCCCGTCAGCTGGCAGGCCCACGAGGCGAGGTAGCATCCCAGCCCCAACTCATCCATCGGCTTGCGTTTATTCTGTGCACAGAGAACAGCTGTTGGAGCTGGGCTGCCAACTGCGCCGCGCCTTCCGGGACACGTCTCTCTGCCCATTTCAGTGTTCTCTTTACCGGCTCTTTCGGGGAAGGCTAGTCTTTCCCCCCTCCCTTTTTTCCTTCCCACTGCTGTGGCTGCATTTCAGAAGAGTCTGGGATTCAGGGGGAACTAGACACAACCTCCAGGATGCTGGGGAGGGGATGGCTGCAAAAATTCTTTGAATTCTAGCCCAGTTTCATTTTTAATTTTTTTTCTTCTTCCTAAAAACTGGTGACTCTAACCACTGTAGGATGTGGACAGTCAAATGACAGGGTTTATTGCTGTGGCTGTGCAGCATGGGTTTGTGAGTGGGACAGCCTGGGGCCCTGATGATCTATGCTTTGCTGTGTGACCTTGGCCAAGTGTCTTTGCATCTTTGAGCTCCGAATTCCTCATCAGAGAAGTGGGGTTAATACTTCCCATCTCCCCGGTCCGTTTGGAGGACTGAATGTGAGAATGTCAGGGAAACTACTTTGGACCTAGTAGGTGCTTAATTAATGAGCTCCAATATCATCACCTCCTCTAATCAGATTGCCGATGGGCCTGTCCTCCGGTATTTGAAATACTCACTTTCATTTGTACAGCACTTAGCAGTTTACTGCATGGCATTTGCGTCATCCTAGAAGATGCCAGATTTTTCTCCAATCTGTGAAGTAAACCTCCTCCTCTTACCCCTTCCATCCATCCCAAACTGACTGACTCAGCTCATCCTTCTGCTCTCACCTCACACATCACTTCCTCTAGGACAGGGGTCAGCAAACTGTGTCCATAAAGAGCCAGACAGCAAATATTTTAGGCTTTGTCAGCCACGCAGTCTCTAGCAATGACTCAAGTCTCCCTTCCTAACACGAAAGCAGCCATAGACAATCTGTAAGCGAAAGGGTGTGACTATGTGTAAAAAAGTTTTATTTATGGACATTGATATTTGAATTTCGTATGATTTTTTTTTTAAAGGTTCATATGATTTTTATATGTCAAGAAATAGTCTTTTTATTTTTTAAACCATTTACATTTGTAAACAACATTCCTAACTCATGAGTGGTTCAAAACCAGGCCGCAGGTGGGCTGTAGTTTGGTTTTTATTTGGCCCCACATGCTGTATTTTGCTCATCTTTGCCCTAGGAGGTCTCTGCTGGCCGCCCCAGCTCCCAGGCAGGCTACGCTAGGGGCCCACCACAGGGCTTCCGTGGTGTCCCTGAGTTACCCCATCACAGCGCTGACCATGGGGTATCACATTTACCTGTTAACTCCTAAATGGACTATGAGCTCTTTGAGGGATAGATGGGGTCACATTCATTGCTGAACCCTCAACACCCAGCACACAGTATGTACTCAACAAGTATCTGTCCAACAAACCCATGTGTGAATCAACAAATCCTTTCACCAGCTCCATGTAGCAGATATTATGTTAATCCCCATTTTACAGATGTGGAAACTGAGGCTCAGAGAGGGGAAGTGATTTTCTCAAGGTCACACAGTTGCGAATGACTGAGCTGATACTCAAACAACAGAAGAGAGAGCCAGAGAGAGAGAAGAGAAAAGAGAGAGACAGAGGGAGGGAGGGAGGGAGGTGGAGGGGGCACTAGCTTTATTGGAGCTACTATGTGCTGGGGGCTTTGCATGCTCTGCTCACTCCCTGTTTAATGAACATCTACTATGTGCCATGCCCTGCTAATGCCGTACAGGCCTATTCCTTGAGGTCCAGAGCAGTGGACTGCAAACCGTTGGAGCACCATTTGGCAGGGACCATGTGTGTCTTGCTCACGGCTGAACCTCCAGTGCCTACGACAGTGCCTGGTACATGGGACGGTCTTCAAGGAATATTTATCAAACAACGAATGCCCATCCTACCTGGTCCAGGCGCTGTGCTTTGCATTTCCATATTGAAGCCCTCCCTTTTCTGTCACCACATCCCAGGGTCCAATCTGAAAATCAGCTTGAAAAATAAATGCATTCATTAAATTAAAAAAAAAAAAGAAAAGAAAAGAATTGCAAAACTCAGTTGACATCTGCCCCAGCAGCTGCATCTGCTGAGTCAGGTGGGTTATCCATCCACCATAATCGATGGCTCATAATCGAGCGATGCCCCATCTCCGAACACACTTTAATAAAGGAAGGATCTGGGCTTGCAGACAACAGGGAGGGCAGCCAAAGCAAAGAAGCCTCTGGCTGGGAAAAAGCCGTCTTCCAGTCACTGTTGCTGAAGTGGGAAACACTGGGGTCAGTCCTCTAGCCTCGACCTAGACGACGGAGCCCACAAAGCTTCTCCCCACCTCCTGAGATTAAGCGGGTTCACTTGTGAGTGCCAGCTGTGGAGGGCAGCCCCTCGCTCTAAGTGGCTCCCGGTGGTGTGTTTGATTCCCAGCCCAAATCGCGTGCCCCAGCGGGCCGTTCCATTAAAGCAGGCCCAAGAGGCAGGGGGTTTCCCTGGGAGAATGAGGGGCTTTACCACTCGTGCTGGCTTCTTGGCGCGGCCCCTTGGCTGCACTTCACAGCCCCCAGCCTGGCCCTTGCCGCGGAACCATCGTGAATCCCACTTGTTGACGGTGGCCTCGTGGCATGATTTAATGGTGGAATAATATTTACCCAGCAAACTCCTCTGGAGGTGCCCTAAACACCGTAAAAGGGATTTTCGGAGCTTAATGAGAGTTAGTGGAGTCAAGACTGGGATAATGTAGCTACTGGTGGCTCTAATCTGATCTGGCACCTTCTACACAGTAAGGCTTAGTGGGCGGAACTGTTTTGGAGAGTTGGCAAAAATTGCTTTTCCTTTTTTTTTTTTTTTACCCTTCTTCCCCTCCTTTTTATTTTCCCTCTGAACTCTGTGATATTATTAGCATCGGAGGCCTGCGGTGGCCATTTCTCAGTCATTATAGGTGACTGAGTGTGATCCCACACCCAGGCTCATCAGCTCATCCTTGGATTTTTTGACAGGTGCTGGAGGAGGGGTGGGGGGAGGAGGGGAGCTAAACCTAATCACTTCCTCTTTTTTCTTTTTCCTGAAGACAGTACAGAGCAAGCCTTCAAAAAACAAAACAAAAGTTGGAGTTTAAGGTATTGATAACAGAATCAATTTCATGCCTTTGTGTCTGGCTGGCCTCAGCCACAACCGATTCCTTGACCTAAACCCAAGACAGACAGAGCTGCACCTCCAGGGATAAGTGTGGCATTATATGCATGCACACTGGAGTCAGAGGTGCAAATCACATTGTGGCTCTGCCATTTCCTAGTTGCATTGCTGCCCTCGCCAAACCTCAGTTTTGCTATCTGCAAAATGGGAACAATGGTTGAACATAGCGTACTGGGCTGTGGCGGCAAGTGCACAAGTGAAGTAAATGGAGGAGTACAGGATTCAGTGGCACAGGATCTTACACAGACTGAATAGTTCATAAAGACTAGTTTAAAAAAAAAAATCCTTCCTGACCTCAGTTTCCTCATCTGTAAAATGGGAATCCTATCATCTACCTCTGAGGATCAAATGAGATAAGCCATCACAGTCTAGCTTGGTTTCCAGTTGAGGAGTCCAGCCCCAAAGCCCGATACCTGTTAGGAGTCTTTGGCCTTCGGTTCACTATGATTGACATCTGTCATAGGGGACAAAAACTGTAGCACTGGGAAGGGCTCTTCGATAGCTGGGGGATTCCTTTGCTTCCCCCAAAAGTGTCCTCTTCATGAAGGGTACATGATCCCCAATGGCCTCGACCTTCAAGCTTAGAGGTCACGCTCTAAGCAAAAGAGTGAGATGCCTTTTTACTGCCCCCAATGTATAAAATCCCAGGGAAGGCCTCTGATTGGTCCTGCCTGGTCATGTGCCTGCCCTGTGCATTAACCACTATGTCCAAAGGACTGGCTGTGGTTATGCTACAAGGGTTAATCTCAAGATAGGGTGGATGGATGCATTTTCAGTCAAGAAAAAAAAAAAACTGAAGAACATTCCAATGGCTCCGTGACCTTGGCTAAATTTCTAAACACCTCTGAGCTCTGTTTGAAGTTTGTAAAATAATCACAAAGATGTCTATTCTCCAATGAGTTTTTGTGAAAATGAATACGAAGAACCCACGTAGTACAAGGTCTGCCATATGGTCCCGCTCAATAAATGTTTGCTGCATCCAAATCTCGCCCATCTTAGTCAGTTTGTATTATTAATTGTGTTATTAGTCCCAGGGGATCACGAATGATTAGTAATCATGTAGGAATAAGGAATTATCTACCCAGTCATCAGTTATCTTTTTTTTTTAGGAATTGAGAGACAGAGAAATATGTAGGAAATAAATCTACTGTGCCCTTGGAATTCATTTTTCATGTCATCGGTCTGAGAAAAATCAAATGGGGAAAATGATCAACTTTGCACTAAACTTAGATGGGTCCCAGATCCTCTTTATCTTCAACATTTTATTGTAAAAATGTTCAAGCAGACAGAAAAGCTGAAGTTTACGGCAAACATCCGTATACCCTCTACCAGCCTAGATTCTATTATTAGCATTTATGTGAAGTTTGTATTGCATTTATCCATTTATCCATCCTTCTAAACATCCATTAAACTATCTTATTTTTATACACTTCAAAGTAAGCATTTCAGCAATGCAGTATTAGTACTTATTTACAGTTTTTATGTAAATTTTACGTATGATGAAATGCTTAAATCTTAAGTATATATCTCTTGAGTTTTGTTAAATGCAACCACTTGTGTAACCCAAATTTTGAGGGAGCACTACCATCGCCCCAGAAAATTCCCTCATGCCCCTATCCAATCAATCCCCCCAACATTTTTCTGAGTTCTTTCCCACCTTGGATTTGTTTTATTTGTTCTAGAACTTCATTTAAGCGGCACCATACAATTTGTACTCTTTTGTATCTTTCAACGTAAAGTTTTGCAGATTGATCCATATTGTTATATGTAGCAGTAATTTGTCCTTTTTCTTGTTGTGTTGATTCCACTGGGTGACTAGATCACAATTCATTTATCCATCCACATTGACGGTCATTGGGCGCTTTGCAGCTTTTGGCTACTGTCAACAAAGCTGCCAGCCTTTTGGTCAGCCTATGCTTTCATTTATTCTGGTAAATATTTAAGAGTCGAATTGTCTAGTCATAAGGTAGGGGTATGCTGAATTTTGTAAGAAAATTTTTTGTAAGATCTATTTCCAAAGTAGTTGAACAATTTTACACTCCCACCAGCAACATATGAGAGTTCCAATCTTCTGCATTCTTGCCAAAATTTGGTGTTGTCAATCCTTTTACTCTTAGTCATTCTGGTGGAAGAGTGGCATCTCATTGTGTTTGAAGATTTTGTTTTTTTTAAAACCAGAACTGAATTCTCATCCATTTAATAACATGTCTGAGCTGAAAGGACCCTTATTTTACAGATGAGGAAACTGAGGTCTTGGGGGAAAAAAGAATTGGCCCAACATCTCATAGTGAGTTAAAGGTAAAGCTAAACTAAAAACCCAGACTCCTGCCTGCTTATTCGGGACCCACAAATAAGGATGTGTCTTTAAGTTCAGCACCTACTATGTACTAGACACTGCAAGAGGCACTTAAGCTTATCATTGATTGATTGATTCATTCAACATCATATGCATTACATATGATGAAATGCAAAAATCTTAAGTATATATCCATTGAATTTTGTTAAATGCAACCACTCGTGTAACCCAAATCTCCTGGGATTTGCATTCTTTAAGGCACTACAGGTGCAGAAACAAAAAACCCATTCTGGTCCCCAAGGAGCTCACGCTCGAGTGACTGAGGATCTTCGAGTGAGTGAGGATCTTCATGACAATCCTTAATCCAAGTAGTACTTTTTCCCCACTCCAGACATGCCAAGAGTCACGTGCATTAAAGCATTTAAAATATGCTTTCTTAAGTATAAAGGAAGCTGCTGCAAGGACTTTGGGCATCTGGATTATTATAGCAAAAACAGAGGGTCTTAACTTTCAAAAATAGATTATTTTGCTCTTTCCCTCCATGTCTCTTCCAAATTTTGACCTTCACAAATCACATTTTCTACTAGACGAGTTCTGCTGAGTGTCCCCTGAGGAAGGCCAGATGTTCAAGCACCCAGTTCTCCACTCCAGGAAGAAGGGCAAATCTTTCCTCAACACTGGCCACTCACTGAAGCCTCTGGAATCCAGAGAAACCTACTTGGTTTTTCCTAAAAGCAACTAGGAGTAGGTTTCCAGTCTAAGGTAGTGCATCACACAATTTTAAAAGGAGAAGCTACCTTGGATATTTCCATACACAAGCCATGGCTGGGATGGTTGCCTAAATGTCACCCTGTGTATGGAGGTGGGCAGGGGGAGTCTTAAAATGCAGATTCTTGGGTCCTACCTTCAGGGGTCCTAGTTCCATAGGTCTGAAGAAGGGCCCAGAAATCCTTACTTTTAAAAAGCTTCTTGGGTTTGGAAATCATCCTTTAATCCTATTGAAAGCATGAATCTCCTTGACAAAATTTCCACCAACCGGCAAACAGTGTTTGCTTGTATGCCTCTAGTGATGGGGAGCTCACTACCTAATGTACTTGCCTTTTCTATTTCTTCAAGGCTGTGATTTGTTAGAGCTGAAGTTGGCCTCCTTGCAGCTTTGAACTTTGGGATCTGCATCAGCCCTGAGGAGCCACAGAGAGTAATTCTCTTCTACCCACTCCAAGCCTGCTGCTAGACTTTCCCTCATGATGTGATAAAATGGGCAGGTAAAAGCAGACTCCTTGTTGCCCACAGTTGGGATCTGGGATCAAATTCCAGTGCAGTCTTGTACTTTTCTGGCCACTGTTGCACCAAGCAGGCCACATAGCGAGTTCTGCTTTAACCCAATATACGTGTTCCTAAACAGCATCATGCACTATGCAAAATCGTACAATAAAACCACAGGGTTTATGGGAAACAGAGGGTCAGGGGACAACGCCCAAAATCTTAATCAGTGACACTCAAAAAATAAGAACCTATTAAAAATGGTAGCATGGTTTTACACATGTTAAACGGTTAAGAAATGTATAAATAATACAGCAAATGTGACACTTTCCCTTGAAGAGGTCCTGAAGTGGGTTTCAGGGGGGTTACAGCTTATAAAGGATGGAAAGAGGGCTATCTGAAATCGAATGATGTGTGTGGCTCATAACACACACGGTAAACTGAAGCAGCTAGTAGATGTTAGAGGTGGGGATGCGTGTGTGCGTGTGTGAGCGTGCATGCATGTGTGTGTGTGTGTGTGAGTGTTATGTATTCCTAAGCAGTTCAGTTCAGCTGGGTATATTTTTCAGCATTCATCCAGTATTTCTTGTGGATAAAATTGCACGTATGCAAATGAGAAATTTTATATTATGCTCAAATAGTTCTCTAATATATCAATTGTGTGGGGACAGATTTGTGTTTTCAAAACAAGCATTATAGCAGATCTGACTATGCTGGACTTTTAAGTTGAAACAGAGACTAATAAAAGGGCCCTGGGCAGGAGTGAGAAGACCTGTGACCCCTGACCCTGACTTTACCTGACTTATGACATAACCTCAGGGAGGCACCTACACCTCCCTGGACCTCAGTTTCCCCCAATCTTTCCAAGGAAGAGATTAAACCCAGTGATTGCCAGCACTCGCTCCAGCTCTGAAAACCAAGACTGATTTGCTATTGAGAGATATCTTAATTCACGTATTTGCTTTTACCCTAGAAGGTAAGAATTTTGAAGATGGAAGGTGGGATGTATTTTTATGTTCTTAAAGATACCTCTGGGTTTGGGATACAGAATTCTGTCACCTTTTCTTTCCAGCCATCACTTGGTCTTCACGGCTTCATCTCTCACCTGGCTCTGCTGCAGCATCCACACTGGCCTCCTTGCCTCCAATCGGGCTCTCTAGCCACCCATTCCCAGCATAGAAAAAGTTTTGAAAAGTCAGACTATGTCTTTTTGTGGCAGATGTATTTTCCAAGTTGCCTGCAACAAGCTCTTCCATCTCAAGTATTTTTCTGACAACATGTTGGCATTCCTCCCTTTGAGAGGTGAGGTCATTGTTCAAATGGAAGACACAAGGTAACTTCTGAGGCTAGACTATGCAAGAGGAACCTAGCGGCCATGCTGCGAGGAAGCCCAGACTGTGTGAAGAGGCTACATGAAGCTGTGTCCGTACAAGTCTCAGCTGACAGCCAAGCTGAAGTCCCAGCTGGCAGCTGGCATTGAGCACTAAGCATATGAGTAAGAAAGCTTTCAATATGACTCATACCCCAGCCACACTCCAACAATCACCTAGATGAGCCTAGCCAACCTCCAGAATGGGAAAAGTTAATATAATGAGCGTTGTTTTAGGACAGTAAGTTTTGAGGTGATTCATTATGCAGCCATAGAGAACTAGAGCCACTTTTCCTTGCCCAAACCCTTCCCAGGGTTTCCCAGTGCCTCATATGAAAGTGATACACCTCACCCCTGTGAGTTCTGACCTTGCCTTTCACCCCCATTCCTTATCTGGCCCCTCTAAACAACTCTGAGTTGTTGGATAAACCCATTCTCAATCTGGAGTCTTCACTCAAGTTGATCTCTCTGCTAGGAATATTTTCCTCCATTTCTTATCATCCCCTTTTGTCTGCCGCCTCCTCCAGGCAGCCCTCCCTGACTGCTCCAGGCTGGAGCAGGTGGCTTCTCTGGACTCCCACAGTCCCCTCTGCTTCCCCTAACTCAGCACTAATTATTCTCATGCATAAATGTCTGTTTACTTCTCTCTCCTCTGAAATGCTGTTGGCTCAATGAGGGCAGATGCCAGGCTGACTCCTTTACTGTTGAAACCTCAGTACCAGCACAGCGCCTGGCACAAAGTTGGTGACCAAAAATGATGACTTACTACAAATGAACCCACTCACCTTCTCAGTCCCCCTCTGGAATCCACCTTCTCTGATACAAAGGTCAGTCTGATGGTGGCTGATACATCCTGGCAGATATCTGGTTCCTCTCTTAAGATCCTCCCCATCAGACCTATTGCTCTGTTAACCAAGTAAGATCCCACAGGACCCTGCTCAACACTGTCAACTTTTGGAGGTTTCGACATCTCAGGGAAACTGAGAGCGGAACTTGTCCCTGGAGCATCCTGCCATGCTCCCTGTAAGAAACAGAAGGATTGTGCAGCTTATACCAGCATCTTCTCAGGATGAAGGGTCCCAGGTAAGACAGCACAGGTGATGCCGTGACAAGTGGGGAGGATCACGAGCTGCCAGCCGGTCCTCCCCTGTTCCCTACCCCAGTTGTTCTCCATGTCTCACCAAGCCAAACAGGGACTTGGTCTGTAAGGAGCTTGGAAGCAAAGGGTGAGTACAGCTCAGGTCCTGGAGAAAGCAAGCCCCACATCCCCTCACTGGGGGAAGCACATCCCGAATGCACCACAATTTGCACAGAAACTTCTGTGGTTGAAAAGCCCTTTGGCTCCCACTCACTTGTGACAGCATCTCTGTAAGTTGCACAGATGAGGAAAACAAGGCCCAGAAACCAGAGCACAGTTGCCTGAATTCACACAGTGTTTTCAGTCTAAGGTGTTTTCAGCAGGAAAGGATTTAAAACAAGGAATTACGTGCTTACAAAACCATTGGAAAGGTAGGAGCAATGTCTAGGGTGGATCTTCTGGAATAACTCCCAGATAATGTGGAAGAGAGCCACCTGGGCAGCCACTTCTTGTTTCCAAGAAGCAGCTGCATTTCCAACACCACTACTTCTCGATACCCAGGATACAGCAGAATGAGATGGGTCTCTGCTGCAGGAAAATATCGTGTTTCCACAATCACACTTGCCAACAGCCACAAAGCCACTGGAGTGGACCAAACTTATGCATTCCCAAATCTTACACCAGGGCCTCTGATTGGCAGAAACAAATCTGCATCCAGAACTCTAGCTGCAAGGGAGTCTGGAAATAGCCTTCTCGGCGTTTCAGCTTCTCCAGTCTGGAGAGGAAGGAATGAATGTCCAGCAGAGTCATGCAGAAGACCAAGGCCAAGGTCAAGAAACCTGGGAATCTCAGCTCTGCCACTTTCTAATTGAGAGGTCTTGGGGAAGAGTTGAAAGCTTGCTGTCCCTTACTGTCATTCTGACCTAAAAATGATGGCAGCTATCTCATAAAGGTGCAGAAAGGATGATGCATATACAGTGCTTAGTGCAGGGCCTGGAATATTATAAGTCCTCAGCAAATGGTAGGCAGTGAGACTATTTTTTATTGTTTTAATCACTCCCCTCCACCCACGAATAATCAGGTGACACAAGCACACACATATTTTCTTACTTCTATGGGAGCAAGGAATCTTTGGAAAAATATAATTCAGATCCAGCATTTTTGTATTTTCAGGATTTTCATTTGCCTTTTTGGGGACAGTGGGAAAGAATAATTGAAGTCAGTTCTGCTAGAGAAAAATCGACTTTACGGTTAATCATCCTCTCTACGTCACCTTGGGAAGAAGGGGCAAGACATCAGGGCAAGAAAGAAAACTTCCTGGTATTAGTCAATCTAGAAACAAATCAACCCCCCACTTTTCTTCTGATCACAGAGAAAGTGAATGAGTGGGTGGAATATATTTATCTCCAGCCAGTTTTTTTGGGGGTGGTTGGAAGAGACTCATTAGTGTTTAGCTAGGGAGGCAACTGAGTTCAGCTGAAAGAGGAGAGAAGTCACAGTTAAGCTTTCTGGGTCTCCACCCTCAGTGCTGCCCTTTCTGGGTGGCGTGACCTTGGACAAGTCACCTTTTCCTCTTGGAGCCTCTGCATTCTCATCTGCAAAATGGGCCTATGGTTTCTCCCCTGTTGGACGGCTGTGAGAATGAAAAGCCAGGATACACATCGAGTGCACTGTGTTCCCTCCCCTGTCCATGGGCCACATCTCCTTGACAAAATTCAGTGGGATTTGGGAGCTCAGGCAAAGGGAGAAGGTGTTTAAGGTGTGTGGGGGGAAGCAGGAGGGTTGATCATGGTAGATAAAAATCTGCTCCGAGCATCTCTGTCTCATTGAGGCTGAAGTTGCACCTGTAGCAGCCAAGACTCCTTCTGTAAATAAGCCAACATTTCTTTTCTTCCATCATGATGGCGGTGCAGGGATTATGACAGAGATTCTCTCTGGGCAGGAAGGCAGCGAGGAGACCCTTTCCCATCATAGTTTCACAGGGTCAGGCTTCAAAGTAACAAGCACCCAGAGAGAGTGAGGCTGGTGTTGGGATGAGAAAAGCCACACATTGAAGGTGGCTGGGTCTGAGTCAGAAGGTGCCCTCCCCAAGGCCTGTCCCTCACAAAACTGGCTACTGTGGCTTCTGAGACAAGCCTGCCCATCCTGCTGCACTGGCTGGAGCTAATAAAGAGCAGCCTTCAGCCTCCTGGGCCGGTTTGCAGCGGGAACCATAGCTGGATGCCCGTTGGAGGACCAGAAGACGGTGGCCTGGCAGGGCCAAGCAGGACACAGTCGGGAGACACGATCACCCTGCCTCGCAGCCAGAGCCAAACCTGCCTGGCTGCACCATATTGCTACCCGTCTGGCAAATAGATTTTCACAAACCAGATTCCTCTTTGCATGGCTGGGCCCTTCCTGTCCAACTGTTCGGCATCTGCTTCTCTTACAATGTACTTATTACACCAAGAGGAATAATAATGGGGACGGGTCTGAGGTTGCAGAGACTGTGGGAGCCACCCCTCCCAACTGCTGGGGGGAAAATGCTCAACCCAGAAGGGTCTGCCCTGGTCACTGGGATCATAGAGTGACTGGACATCATTAGCCCAGGGAATGAGGCTAAAGGGGAAATGCCAGGGGTGGGGGTCGGGGGCTTGGGCTGGAGCCTTACTGCAGGCTGTGTGGCTTTGGCCAACTTCCTTGACCTCTCAGAGCTCCTGTTTCCTCCTCTGGGAAATGGGGGTGGGACTACTGACCTCTGTGGTGGTTTGGCTCTGGAGGGACCCCAGAGAAACATGTTCTTCAATTTAATCCATGGGTGCGAACCCACTGTAAGTAGGACTTTTTGATGAGGCTACTTCTGTTTAGGTGTGTGGCCCATCTCAATCAGGATGGGTCTTTGTGCTGTTACTAGAGTCCTTTATTAGTGGAATGAAATTCAGACAGACAGAGAGAAAGCCACAGGAAGCAGGAAGCTGACATTCATTGGCATCCAGAAGAGAAAAGAGAGGGTAGGAGAGGCTGCCATGTTCATTGCCATGTGACAGAGGATCCAAGGACCAAGGATCGCCAGCAGCCAGCTCCAGAATGACATAGTCTTTAGGGAGAAAGCATCACCTTGATGTTGCTTTGATTTGGACTTTTTCCTAACTTCAAAACCATGAACCATTAAGTATCCATTGTTTAAAATGACCCATTGCACAGTATTTGCTTGAGCAGTCTAAGAAACTAAAATTACCTCCAGGGTGATTTGCTTCTTGTTTTGCCTCTGTATGCTTCAAAAAACACATATGTATGGGACTCAGCTTTGCCTGCACATGAGAGAAGATGCATTCATTCATTCATTTATTCAATCAGTGCATTTTTCATTGAGCAAACTACTCTCTGTAAGGCAGTGGACCCTAATGGAGCTTTAAAGAAAACAAGGAAGAAACCCACCAAGAGCATATTTCTTAACACTCAGGTAATAAGAACATGACTATAAATACTAATTGCCACTAGGATTCATGGACCTGGTCTCCCATGTGTAGGATGCTGTGTTAAGCACTTAATTTAGTTGCAATTTCTCGTGAGCACTAGGCTTCCCTGGAACCCAAAACCTCGAGCCAAGAATCATAGGCTGCCAGCTTTAATTTAGCTTATGCCCCAGCCCCTCTGGCTTGGCATTAGCCAAATAAGGATACTATCTTGATACAGCCAATGGAGTCATTTATACTGCCAGCTTCTTTGTTGCCATCGGTTGTATAAGCTTGTCTCTATGAACCGTGCCCTCTCTATCTACTTTCTGGATGGGATGCTGCCCAATTTGGGAATTGCTCAATAAAGCGGTGAGAGCCCAATTTTCATGTTATTAAAAAGTTTTTCTTTTATCAGCAGCATCTCATCGAATACTTCCAATAGCCCTGCAAGATATAGATCCTTGTCTCTATGGAGGGTACTGGGGGAAACTGAGGCTCAGAGAGGTGAAGCAACTCCCCCAAAGTCACACAGCAAATACACTGACAGTAAATATATCTGGGGCAAAGATTTCACCTGTTGGCTGACCGTCTTGGGTTTCTACTCACACCTCTTTTAGTTTAGAGTTTTTTGTTTTTTTACTGCCCTCATTTTGCTATATTTCTACAGCAACCCTACGCAGTAGGTTTGCAAGTACAGCAAGCCCCCTCTTACTGATGAGAAAACTGAGGTGCAGGGAGGAGAAGTGATTTTCCTAAAGTTACAAAGCAAGTCAGCAGCAGTGCAATCTGTAACTAGAAAAACAAAACCAACAATAAAACTGAATCTCACCCCATTCACTCATTCATTCTCTTTCTCATAATAGATACCCTGTATAGTTAGTCTAAAATGTACTTTTTTGTTTAGATTTTAATATTTCTGAAATTGAGATTAATCTTACAATCAACAGTGTCGTATTTTAATTGGTGGCATATTCAATGGAATGAGATATGTAATTACTGAGCACCTACTAGGTGTCAGATGCTGGGTTCTGCACTCTTCCCCACTGCTCTCTTGGGAAGTCCTGTGGTTTGATTTCATCCACTATGTTCATGTTAATTCCCCAGGTCTGTTCAAGTCACAAGATCTGCAGGCAGGGGATTGGGGTGTGTTGGCTAATGACCACCTCCAGCTTCCCAGGAGCCCATCTGAGAGCCTCTGTGCAGGGGTTCAAGGACCTCAGTCTCCACTCACACTCCTTCTCAAAGTCCCCCAAGCCCGGAGCATCTCACCTGGGTCCCCAGCAGTCCTCGCTGGTTGTGTAGAGATGGTGAGCAAAATGCTGCTGCTGCTACCAGCTTCTGGAACAATTGGGGTGGAACAATTTCTGCTGGCTCAGCCACCACCACCAATCCCAGAGAGACAGAGGAGGGACTAGAGGCAGGCAGGGCAGGAGGGCGGGGGAGCCAGTGGCTGCAGACAAAACACAGTGATGAGTGATTTTGCTCTGGGTGGGCATCAAGCTGGGAGCAGAGCAGCCGGCGCTGGGAGCTGATTGCCCCTGGCAGGGCCAGGCCACGTTAGGAAAATAAACACGCCTCCCTGCCAGGGCCTGGGGGCTGGCATGGAAAATTAAGTCAGAGCATCAAGGTGTCCAAACATCTGGAGCAAATGTGGGTAATTTACCCCTCCGTGGTGCGTCTTTTCCTTAGACGAATGGGGTGGGCAAGGCATCTCGGGAGAGGGGAACCCACAGTGGACACACGGTAGATGCGCCACGTGTGGGAAACTCCCTTGGGAAGCGGGGAGAATCAAGGAGGCTAGCAAGGCCGAAGCTGGAAGGGAGAACAGAGGCCAGGTGCATCATGCCCTTCCTTTTGTCGGTGGTAGATGACAGCCAGACTGGGAGTGGTTCCTCCTTGTCACACTGCAAGTTCACCACTAGAAAGATGAGCACACAGTGTTTTCAAAACCATTGCAAGGAATACACAGAGACCCGCAGTAATAACAAGGAAAATAATAATCATGAGTTTTCCATCATGGGAGAATTCCAAGTAAGGGATCTCCATTCACAAGGTTGTATCATAAAGGAGTTGATCTGTGTTACGTTAAATGGTACTTTGGAAAACTAAAATCTGTCATTGACTATAAGTGGTAAACTCTGGGTTAAATGAAGTCAAATGTTTCTTTATTGTGGGGTTTCTCATAGTATTTGAAATGATATTGTGCATCTGTAAGCACTGAATGGGAAGGAGGCAATATGGATGAAAGGAGGCTGAAAATTAATGAATCATAGAGCCCAGGATATATTTTAACCTCCCTTATTATCCTTTTTCAGGACTATTGAAAACAATTATTGGTTTGTAATGCCGACATGGCAAAGAATAAAAATAAACACAAATATAGCATCTATCCATCTATCCATCCATCCATCCTTCCATCTACCCATCCATCCATCATCTCTCCAACCAACCATCTATCCATCTATCTATCCATATAATCATCCATTCATTTATCAATCCACTCATCCATTAATCCATCTATCCAATCATCTATCCATCTGTCTATCCAGCCATACTTCTTGTTTTGGTTTGCTAAAGCTGCTGGAAAGCCATATACCAGAAATGGATTGACTTTTACAATGGGGATTTATTAACTTCAATTTACAGTTCTTAGGCCATGAAAATGTCCAAGGCATCAACAGGATGATACCTAGACTTTGAAGACAGGCTGCTGGCCTCTGGACACCTCTGTCACATGGGGAGGCACATGGCTGGTGTCTGCTGGTCCTTCTTCCCTGGGTTTTATTGCATTCAGCTTCTGGCTTCAGTGGCTTCCTTTCTGAGCTTCTGTGGGTCCTCTCTTAGCTTCTCTGGGGCTTTTTTCCTGAGCCTGCATCTCTTATAAAGGACTCCAATAAAAGAATTACTATCCACCTTGTAGAACTTCTCAATTGAAACAACCTAATCAAAAGTTTCTACCCACGATAGGTCTGCACTCCCAGGAATAAACTAAAAGAGCATGGCCTTTTCTGGGGTACATAACAGCTTCAAACCATCAAACTTGAATAGATGAATAGAATTCATCCATGTATCCATTCAACCATCCATCCGTCATCCCAAATTTTACTAATCTATTCACCTATCCATCTAAGTTTCCATTCATGCCTCCATCCATCTGTCCATCCATCTATCCATCCATCCTTCTCTGCATCCATCCATCCATCCATCCATCCATCCATTGTCCAGTCCGTGGTTGTCTAATATGCACCAGGGACTGTACTAGCATCTTGCCATGGGAAGGGGTCCAGGTGTAAAGTAGATACACTTCTTGTTTAAGGAGGTTCTTATAGTTTGTGAAGGAGAGGAGAGAAACCAACGATAATGACGACAGTGACAATGACAATGACTGTGCCAGACATGTGCTAAGACCATGTGCGAATTAGCTCAGTCAGTCCTCACACAGCCCTCTGAGGTGGGTGTCTTTATTATCGCCCTTCTACAGATCAAGGAACGGGGACTCAGAAATAAAGAACCTTGCCAAAGGGCTCCAGCAACCGAGTGGTGGAATCGGGATACTTTCTCTTTCTGGTTCCATGCCCCCGCTTTCCTGCGCTGCTTATTTTCAAAGAGGGTAGAAGGTAGTTTAATGTCTATTAGACCTAACTTCACCATTTTGTCTACATGTTCAATAAACAGAAACTGGGCACCTACCATGTATGAGGCTCTGTGACAGCTGCTCAGACTACAACGGTCACTTTGGCATAGTCCCAGCTCTCAGGAGCTTGGAGGGCAATCACAATAGAGTGTGAAACCGATTATGTTGGGAAGGAGGGTTGCAGATAAAGGGGAAGCCCCCAGCCCAGCCTAGGGATCTAAGGATCTTCCAGGAGATGATGTCAAAGATGACATTATAAGCACAAATCAGCTGTTGCAAACTGGGAGCTGGGGGTTTGGTGAAGGAAGAAGAGCATCCCAAGGAGACAGAAAAGCCTGTGCAAAGGCCAAGAGGCAGGAGAGAGAGGAGCACAACCCGGGATATGCAAGTAGCTCCCTGCAGCTGAAGAGTGGTGTGTTTGGGGTGGGGACTGGGAGGTCCTGGGTAAAGCCCACATCACAAGACTTCTAAACTGCCCTGATGCATTTGGACTTTATCCTTCAGGCTTGTTCCTTATGTTTAGGAACCTCAGTCCCTGTATCTATAAAATGAAGGTAGCCATAATTATAGACCTAGGAAGCAGGTACTCCACTCTTTCTTTCATTTCTCATAGTCACCAGTTTGCATGTGTTTGCATGTGTTTTGCATGTGTTTTGCACGTGTTGAACTTGACAGTCAGCATCTGTCTCCACACAGGACTGGGAACTCCACGAGGTTCTTGCCCCTTTGTGCACACTCTGAGGCTTAGCACGGAGCAGGGCATGGATGAAGCATTTGCTAAATATCTGATGCAAAGCTGGCTGGACTGAGAAATGATGGAATCGTCCATCATGGAGCTTTTTGAGAAGACACTTTGAGCTGGTGGCCTTATAGCAAAAAGCGTGGCACATAGTAGGGGTTCAAGGTAAGTGTTTGTGTCTTCCTGCCCACCTCCGTCTTGCCACCAGCCTGGGGCCTGAGGGCTGACCCTGGATTCTCTCTATTGGCAGCTGCTGGGATGTCCCATGAGGCTTTTTCTCTCCCACTCTGAGCTCAGGAGGCAGCCGCCTGAGACTCGGTCCCCCACCAGCCTGATGATGACACTGTCTCTCTTGATGACTTCGAGGAACTTTCCAACTATGAGCTAACTCAGTGTTGGCTCCACCAACATACCACCAACAGGGAAATCATGAAGCCACCCCTTCTAACACTAAGTCAATGAGCTCTTCTTCAATTTGGAGAGCTTGGGACCAAACTGGAGCCATGACGTCACCCCCAGCACAGTCTCGTCACCTTCTCCATTTCTGAGCAGGACCCGGGCACCCACGACGATGGCTGACCCAGCTCAGGTCCCCCCTCCCTGGGCTTTGGAGAGGGGCCTGAGAACCATCTTGGGTGAACATGCCCTGTTGAGCACAGAGCCGAGCTAAGGACAGGGGGATGCCCGGTGCATCTTGGGGTCTGCTTGACAAGCCTGTCTCTGGGAGACTGAGCTGGACCAATCTGAGCTGCCATGAGGTAGTTGAGTTGGGGGGTAAAGCTGGAGCCAGCTGCTGGGCTCACAGCCCGGTTTTGCAACCCCCTAGCTGTGTGACCGGGGCCATTTGCGTCTCTCTATGAGCCTTGATTTCCTCATCTGTAAAACGGGAGCAATGACACCCTGTCTCCATTTCCTAGGGCTGCGTCACAAATCACTGCAGACTGAGTGACTTAAACATGGATTCTTTCAGGGTTCTTGAGGCCAAATGCCCAGTATCAAGATGTCACCAGGCTCCCTCTGCAGACTCTGCAGGAGATGCTGTTCCGTGCCTCTCCCTTAGCTTTCGGGCGTGGCTGGAAATCCTTGGCTTGCAGTTGCGTCATTCCAATCCCTGCCCCTGACCTCCACGGCCATCTCCCTGGTGGCCCTTCTGTCCGTTTCCTCGCACAGATGTCTCATAAGGACACCAGGCATTGGACTGGAGCCCATCTAATGAGCATGACTTCATCTTAGCTTTGCAAACTACATCTGCAAAGAGCCTATTTCCAAATAAGGCCACATTTGGATATCCCGGGTGGGCGTGAATTTTGGAGGGACCCTGTACAAGTCCCTACTTTGTAGAATTAGTGCAAGGGTTCATGAACTGTTACTTTTAAAACATGCTTAGAGCCACGTCCGGCATAAACGAGCGTTGAATGAGGGTCAGCTGTTACGGGATTTTTCTTGTTCCCTGCATTAGGTGGAGAGGTAACAAATGTGTTTTCTCCAGGGAGGGAACAGAGTACATGTCACAGCCCCTTCCTGAGCCTCAGTGGCCACCTGGGGAGGGGGCACAGTAATAGCTCCCAATCAGTGTCATGTGAGGATTAGATAAGACCACACTCATAGGCCTGCCCAGGGCCAGCCCATCGTGGGGCTCAGTCCAGGTGACAGTCATGATCATTGCATCCTCTTGGCTCCCCTCCATTCTCCACCCATGAGCTGTGTGTCCACCTCCCCCCGGAGCCAGTCTCTGACCTGCCCCAGGGCCTTTGCTCGGCTCCTGCCTCTGACTGCCTCTCCCCACCTCTTCTGCCTAGACCTGTCTTTCAGACACAGACATCCCTCCTCAAGAAAGCCTCCGTCATCTCCAGGTAGTGTGGGGAGACCTCTGGGGCTGCCTGGGTTCCCTGCACTAGCACAGTTACCCCACCATGTCCTGATTGCTGGTTGTTTGCCCACCTCTGCCATTCAACTGTCTTCTTCAACAGTGGGATCCTGGTGCTAATCGCCTTCCGTCCCACTGCCCAGCACAGGTTCCAGCAGTTAGCTGGCATTCAGCAAACATTTGTTGTCTTCACAAATGACAGAACTCCACTGTGCTACCAATCAGCTGTGCAATTCTGAGATTGGTCGTTTACCTCTCGGACCTTCGATTTCTCGCCTGTGATATGGAAACAACAAGCAAGCTCACGGGATCACTGCAAGGTTTAATCTAGGGCTAGAGGTGACTTGTTCAGCCCTAAGTGGGCCCTTAATAAATCCTAGTTCCTCTTCCTCTGACAATCTGTGTGGCCTTTGAGCAAATTCTTTACATTCCCTATGCCTCAGTTTACCAGTCTGTAAAATGCAAGGAACAATAGTGCCCACATCATTCTGTGGTTTCAGGATTAAATGAGTTAAAACACCTGAAGCTCTTGGAAGCACGAACAGAACATAGTGAGTGATTATTAGCTCTTAGCTATAATGGTAACAGTATAATAATTAGTTCCCTGCTCCTCTCTGCCTGTTTTCTGGACTTTGGTCTCTCTCTAGTACTGCTCTGGGGCAGGTGATTCATCAATCTTTGTGGTCTGACTCCAGGAAAAGCCTTGAAATCTTCATCTAGCAAAGCCCCCTGTCTAGTGTCTGCACTTCTGATGGAGATGACTTTGGAAATCCATTATCTTTAAAGTCTGGAGCCTCTAGAGCAGCTGAGATTAAGTCATGTCAACATCTGCCAAGCATCTATGGAAGCTCCTATTGCTAAGACGCAAGGTGGACAGAGTTGGTCTAAGAGAAGGAGAATGCATATGTGAGTGTCAGTGGGGTACGGGGATCAAAGGGGAAAGAGAGATGACATGACTGTAGGCGAGAAACAGGGAAGACCTCATTCATTTCTTCCTTCCTTCATTCAATATGATTGAGCGCTATTCCATGCCCAGTCTGGACCTAGGGGGTGCAACAGATAAGATGAGCCTCCTGGATCTTGCACATCCAGCCAAGGTACAGAGGAGCTATGGGAAGCTTTAGAGCAGGGATGATTAAGCATCACGACTTGAGATTGGGGGCCTGTCACCTTCGCAGTGCTGCTCGGATGTCTTGCTCCATGGAGGGCCTCTCACCCACACAGCAGCACGATGGATGGGACCTAAGAGTCTTCCACTGGCTGACAGAGTGGCTGTGGTCACTTCCTGCTCTGGTCCCAGGAGAAAAGGTGGCCTAATAAGGAATGTCATTGCAAAGGAAGGTACAACAGAAAAGCAACCGTTCAGACAAAGTCCTGGCTGGGGTTCAGTTCAACCCCATGCTGGATGCTGCACTGTCAATAACACAATGATGGAAGGGTGCCTGAAGCATTCTAAGGAGAGGAAACAGCAAGTCACCAAAGAGTGCATCCAGATGGTTCCATTTATTTAAATTCCAAAAATAAGTAAAAGCTAACAATATATTGTTCAGGCTTACAAACATATTTAACGTAATTACCAAGAAAATAAGTGTGCCAGTTTGAATGTATTATGTCCCCCAAAGCGCCATTATCTTTGATACAATCTTGTGTGGGCAGACTTATTACTATTGATTAGATTGGAATTCTTTGAGTGTTTCCATGGCGATGTGACCCACCCAACTGTGGGTGATGACTCTGATTGGATAATTTCCATGGAGGCGTGGCCCCGCCCATTCAGCATGGGTCTTGATTAGTTCACTGGAGCACTATAAAAGCTCAGACAGAAGGAACAAGCTTGCTACAGCCAAGAAGGACACTTTGAAGAAAGCACAGGAGCTGAGAGAGGAGCTGTAGCTGAGACAGACATTTTGAAGATGACTGTTGGAAGCTGATGCAGACATTTTGGAGGACTCCATTTTGAAACACAACCTGGGAGCAAGCAGACATCAGCCACATGCCTTCTGAGCTAACAGAGGTTTTCCGGATGCCATTGGCCATCCTCCAGTGGAGGTACCCAATTGTTGATGCCTTACTTTGGACACTTTATGGCCTTAAAGACTGTAACTGTGTAACCAAATAAACCCCCCCTTTTTTTTTTATTAAATTCAGTTTTATTGAAATACATTCACACACCATACAATCATCCATGATATACAATCCACTGTCCACAGTATGATAACATAGCTATGCGTTCATCACCACAATCTATCTCTGAACATTTTCCTTACATCAGAAAGAACCAGAACAAGAATAAAAAATAAAAGTGAAAAAAGAACACCCAAATCATCCCCCATCCCACCTCATTTGTCCTTTAGTTTTTATCCCCATTTTTCTACTCATCCATACACTAGATAAAGGGGGTGTGACCCACAAGTTCTTCACAATCACACTGTCACCCCTTGTAATCTACATTATTATATAATCGTCTTCAGGAGTCCAGACTGCTGGGTTGGAGTTTGGTAGTTTCAGGTATTTACTTCTAGCTATTCCAATACATTAAAGCCTGAGAGGTGTTATCTATATAGTGCATAAGAATGTCCACCAGAGTGACCTCTCGACTCCATTTGAAATCTCTCAGCCACTGAAACTATTTTGTCTCATTTTGCATCCCCCTTTTGGTCAAGAAGATACTCTCAGTCACACGATGCCGGGTCCACATTCATCCCGGGAGTCATATTCTGCATTGCCAGGGAGATTTACAACCCTGGGTGTCGGGTCCCACGTAGGGGGGAGGACAGCGAGTTCACCTGTCAAGATGGCTCAGTTAGAGAGAGAGAGGGCCACATCTGAGCAACAAAGAGGTACTCAGGGGGAGACTCTTAGGCACAATTACTTGCAAGTTTAGACTCTCCTTTCCATAAACCCCCTTTTATAAAAGCCAATCCATTTCTGGTGTTTTGCATTCTGACAGCATTAGCAAACCGAACAGTAAGGCTATAAAATTCAGGATGGGAGAGGGAGGGGACGGGAACTTTGCATTTACAAGGAAAGAATTGAACTTTCTCCCATCAAAACTAGCTTTTTTCACAAATTGTCTGTTGAAACTTGGGAGAAAAACAAAACAAAACAAAACAAGGTGCTGTGTTCTTTGTTTTTTTCCTTAAACTGGATGGTGGATACAAAGGGATCACTGATTGTCATTCTTTATACCCTATACACACTTTATAAATATTCAGCTATATCTACTCAAATATTTACTTTATTTCTTAAAAGAAAAAAAGAAAAATATTTGGGATATCCTAAGTGAAACATCTTTCATAAGAAGAGTCCAGTGTGATTCCATTTTTGTTTCATTTTACTCATTCATCAAACGTGTAACATAATAGTTCTCATTTCCAACACAACTTCGGACAAATCACTTCTCCTTGCTGGACCTTAGTTTCCTTGCCTATAAAATGGGGATAATGGAATGAGGGAAAGCATGCAAAGCATGTAACATGGTATTTGGCAAACAATAACCTCTAGATAAATAACAGTTGTCCTCAAATGTTGGCAGAGGAATTTTGGCACTTGTGGGATTTTTAAGGCAATTCTTTTTAGGTTCCCTCCCATCTCCCTTTTTGCCACTGATCTAGAAATTGACCTCCACTTACCAAATGGGCTGGATTAACCAAGGTGCTACATTCCCACCATCAAACTGTCAAACATGGCAACTGCCCATGCAAGGAAAGCATGGCCACACTTAACCTTTCACCTCATCTTTCACCTCATCTTTCACCTCCTCCCACTAATTAAAGTGTAAACTTACCATAAGTCAACTGGCTTTGTTCCCAAGCCTGCTTACTGCAGTTGACCTTGTTATGTAATTAGATAATTTAACTAAACTTCAGGGAAGCCAACCACACATAAGAAGTAAGCAAAGAAAAGCTGTTGTTTCTCTGAAAAGGAAGTTGGCTTCTTGGAAATACACAATAAAGTTGGGTCACTTAACAAAAAAACAAAACATCTAATATCTTAGGTGTAACTAAGAAAACTGTGAGACATAGAGAAAAGGAATCGGGAAAGATTGAGAAAAAAGTCTGCATTCAGTTGACTTTTTTAAAGGTGTTACATTCTTGTTCCACTTTAAAGAAACAAAACCAGGCATTGGTGATGGGAGATGATGTATCTAGATGTGGGTTTACTAGAGAAAGACAAGCAGGAAGATACCTCCAGGTAGAGAAGCTAAATTCAAAAGTAGAGCCTCGTCCTGGAATCAACATTTTGGGGAATAAATGCACATGTATATGTTTTAAATTAAAATATAGTCTAATTTTATTTTACCCATGACCAAAGGAAAAAGATAAAACTCTGGGAAAAGGTATTAGGGTTTTGTATCACAGACAAAGGGCTAATTTCTCTAATCCTTAAAGAGTTCTATTTGCAAATCAATAAGAGGAACTAATAACTTAATAGAAAAATAAGCAAAGGAATAAACAGCAGAAAGAAAATGCAAATGGCTCTGAAGCACATGAAAAAAAATGCTCAGCTTCACTTTTGAGAAAAGCAATGCAAATTAAATCTCCACCAAGACACCATTTTTCACCTACCAGACTGGCAAAGATTCAAAAGTTGAATAACCCACTATGTTGGCGAGGCTGTGGGCAAACAGGTATTCCCAGAAATGTCGGTGGTACCGTTAGTTGGTACAGTCTTTATGGGGCACAATTCAACGTTATCTATTATAACTGCGCATGTGCCTACCATTTATCACAGCAATACCATTTCCAGGAATTTATCCTACAGTTAATTGCCCCACGTTCGAAATGTCATATGACAAGGCCATTTGTTGCTGTGTTGGCCAAAATAGCAAAATAGAAGGAAACAAACTAAATATTCATCAATAAAGCACTAGCGGAGTAAGAAAGGGCCCTTCCATCCGTGTTCTAACATACACATAAATAGAATGAGGACGGTCTTCGCGGACCGATTTAAAACAATCACGAAGATGTATGGTTTAGTGAACAAAGTAAGATGCACAATAATATGTCTAGTAATCTCTGCAAAAAAAGAGAAAATACATAAACATAATTGCTTATACATGTATGGGGTATTTAGGAAAGAATTTCAAAGAAACTGGTAGCATTGTCTGCCTCTAGGGATAGAGACAACCAGATAACCATCTCCTTTTGTTTTTAATTTAACCTTTAGAATTTTGTACCACGTGAATGCGTGACTGATTGAAAAATCATAATACATAAAATATTTTATGTGTGAACACATGACTATAAAAAAAAGGCTTCCTGTTTTAAATGACTTTTAGATTGACTTCATGACTTTTGGTTCTAATAGGATTAGATAATTATGCTTTTACTCGATCTGCTTTCTAATGTTTCTAGAATGAACATGTATCGCTTGTGTAGTAACAAATATATATATATATAAAGGTTGGAATAAAACACACAGACACAAATAAAAATATTTTAAAGCCCAAACAGACCTCGGTGGCTGCCAGGGACTCGCTTCCAGCTGCACGGCCAACCTTCCCTCTTGAATGAGGCATCCCCACCTTGCCCCACTTACTCCAACACGTGTTTGCCGGCTGATAAAGGTGTGCTGTGTCCCCGCTGCTGATTTTAATTAATTTCTGACATGAAAGCTTCCAGTCCCTTCTTCTGCCTCGGAGACCTGCACACACCCTTCTCTCTCTCCCTTTCACCCAAGCAGCTGCCCGTGTGAAGCTGAGTTTCCAAAAAAAAAAAAAGGAGTTGGGGTGGGGGGGAATCACACGTCTCTTTTTATTTGCACTGATTTGCATATTAATAGTTTGCATATTAACCAGCGACTTCAGAGGGTGGGCGGGCTAATGAATGCAGCAATCTCCTCAATTTTAACTCAATTTGCCTCATCCATATTCCAATGACTTTGGGGATTGGTGTTCAGTGTTCACTGAAATTATCAGAGCCAGACCCGGAGGGGGCCGCTCAACCATTAATCCAATTAATTAGCCCCGTGGATACGGCCGCCTGGGCGAGGGCCCTTTGTTCAGCGCTGGGGGCTAATGACAGCCCCAATCTGATGGGATAATGAGGGGAGCTAAGGAGGATTTGAACCCTAGCCTGGATCCTGGGTTGGGGCTTGGAGCAGGGAGGGCAGGATGGCTTTTGGGGGGCTCGGGATCCCAGGAAGGCAGCCGCTTTTCTTCTTTACTTACTCGCTCACCCTCTCATTCAGTCGCTCAGGTCTTTTACTAGCTCCTTCTGCAGTAGAGCTTTTGACCTTCCACACCCACCCACTCTCCACCCTGCTCCTCCCTGCTCCGATGTTCTTCAAGGTGTTCTCCCAAGTTTGCAGTTCTTTCCAGCCAATGGAAGGTGCTAGCAAGAGATGGGGAGGAAGAGAAAGGGTTGGAATATTTACTTTCTGGTTCTCTCTTTGCAAGACGGCAGGAGCTGTGCACCCCCCCCCCCCCATCAAATTCACAGCTTCTGTTAAGCAGCCCTGGGCAACAGCTACTCTCTCTCTGATTCCCTATTACCCACCCCTCTTTGCCTTGCTTTGTCCCCTCCAGCCTTGGGTTGGTAGAACAGCATCTTTGCCTTGCTAGCCCTGTAGGGACACCTGGTCCTCAGTTGCTGTTATTTTTAGCTCTGCTCCCCCACCCTCACCCCCACCACAGCCTCTTCCAATGTGCCATTGTTTCCTGCTGGGACCCTGAGAGATACATCCCCTCATTCCTTCATTCTTTCATTTTCTCAGCCACGCAATTATTCACTCTTTCCAAGAATACCATAAGGATTAAAAAATATGCTACATGTATAAAGTACTGAGCACAAATGCCTGGCACATAATAAGAGATCAATAAATGTTGGGGATAGTTATGTACCTAGCTAGTGTCCCTTAAATTAATTCCACGAAAGAGTCCCATGAGATGCCTTTTTTAAAAAATAATTGTGGTAACATATTTTTGCCATTTTTAAATGTACCATTCAATGGCATTAATTACATTTGCATGAGATGCTTCTCAATAAAAGAATTTCCTGGCAATACATGTCTGGGAGCCCTGCAAATCTCCTTCTTAGAGATTTATAACATATACTTATTATAATAAAGGCTCTGATAAGTCCTGCAGCAAAGAAACGCTTGAGTTTCAAGGAAATTCAAAATCCCCCAGAATACACAATTGCTGTATATGTGTTTCCCAATTTTCACTTGAAGAAATTGACCTGCCAAGGAATGTTCTAAGAGATTGCTGGGTGTGTTTGCTCAAAGCCAACCTAGCAACTGGCTCCTGAATCAAGTGTGTAGGTGGTGGGGTAGAGGGTGTGGAGACATGTTGTGCAACGAACCTGGGTTGCAAAGAAGTTGCATCCCTGCTCAAGCTTCTTATCAGCCATAAGGGCTTTGAGAAGCCACTTCACCTCTGGAAAACTCAGACCCCTCATCAGCGAAATGAGAAGAAAAAAATAATCCCACCATCTTCAGTTGTGGGAGGACTTAGGGTGGTGGGCTAGTTAAACGACAAGCATGTGAATCAAAACCTCCATGTCACATCCAGAGGTCTGCAAGGATCTTCACGGAAGAGTAGCACCTGCTCCCTTGTTAAGTGGGAAGGTACGCTGCAGAGACCAGGGCCCCAAAGGTCACAGAAAATCAGTGTTTGCATTCAGGCTGTAGGGGACAGTTTTTGATGCATCGAAGGCGCAGTTGAGTTCACCTGAAGCTGTGGACAGTCCCCAGCACCCGACAGCTTCCCGCCTCCAAAGCCTGCGAGTTTCCTGGCAGCTGCCTCTGCTGGGGGCAGGTGTGAACTATAAGCCCTTGGGGGCCCTTGGGGGCCACACTGAAAAGATGGGATTCAGAGATAAGTGTCCTGACCTCCCTCCTCCTCCCCGCAGAAGTTCTCCTGAGGCACCATCAGCTCAGTCTCTCCAAGGGGCCTGGGGCTTGGGGTGCCAGTTGCACACAGCCCCAAGCAATAACCCCCTCTTTACAGCATTTGGGGTGGGGGTGGGGGGTTGGCTTTTCGTCTTTTTGGGGATCATCTCCCAAATAAATGCCTGCACCTAAGTCCTTATCAAAGGGTCTGATTTTGGAGGAACGCAAACGTGCGAAGGTGGGAAGCCACTGTCCGAGAAAGGAGGAAGGATGGAGTCAACGTCAGCCAAAAAAGAAGCTCTCATCTTTGGATTCTCAATGTCTGTCCTACACCTGTGTCTTTCTGTGAACAAACCCCGTCACCTCCCAGATTCATCCACGACAGACAAAAGCTCTGCTTCATAGAAGATCTGGGAGTGGAGGGGCAAACGCGCTGTCCTGTGGACCCCATACTGTCTTGGAGGACTCCAATTGGCTGGAGGTTTTGTTCTGTTGGGTTAATTTGTTTTGTTTTGGTTTGGGAGGCAATGGAATCCTTTAGACTTTCGGTTTGAAAGACGGGATTTCTTGAAAGAGCCATGTGCAGGATTCGGTGAGAAATTTTTCTCAACTTATCACCCAAAATAAAGGGCCAAAGCTTCTGAGCCTCGTCCCCTGCATCCTTCTCTCCTTGATGCAGAATGAGGTGGATTCAAGTTTACCTCCAAAATACTGTCACCTCCATTCCAAGGGAACTTCTGGAAACAGGAAGAAAGAAATAGCATAAATCAGTGGATCCTGGAGAAACACACCAATCTAGGGCCTCTCTCCCCTTCACAGAGCCTGTTCTCGGAAATGTCCGCGGAGAGGGTCCCCTGTTAGAGCACTGGGTGTGTGTTGCTGGAACAGAAGTGGGGAGACAGCTGGTCTGATTGTGCAACCTCCAGCCTGAGAAATGCATAAATACCATTTCTTTCTCTGGCTCCTCCTCTTCTTTTCTGTCTCTTCCTTCCTCCTCCTCCTCTTCACAGTTATGATTAAGAGCTTTTCCAGGCACTGTGCTGCATTTTTCACACACACACGTTCACACTGGGTCCTCCCCCGAGCAACAATTCGGTTAAGATTGGACGCATTTTAGGGGAGAAGGGACGAGGGGATCCCCCAAGCCCACACAAAGGAAAGTTCAGAGGACAGACTCTACCTGCTATGGATTGAATTGTGTTCCCCAAAAAGATGTGTTCACATCCTAACCCCCATCCTCTGAACATAACCTTATTTGGAAATAGGGTCTTTGAAGATGTAATCAAGTCAAGATGGGTCATGGCGGGCCCTGATCCAGTATGACCTGTGTCCTCCTAAGAAGGGGAAAATCAGACACAGTTGGACAGAGAGAGAGAAGGCAGCCATGTGGCAGAGGCACAGCTCGAGTTATGCCACAGATCGCCCACAAGCCATCCCCAGAACCCTACAGGCTTTGGACACAGCCCAGATGTACCGATCCCTTGATTCAGACTACTGGCCTCCAAAGCTGTGAGAAGATAAATTGCTGTTGTTTTAAGAAACCCAGTTTGTGGTGCTTTGTTAGGGAAGCCCTGGAAAACTGCCGATGTTACCCTAGATGCACCCTCCCTGCAGCTCGGTCCACTCCCCCGACAATGCCCGAGGTCCACGACTGCACCCCCGTCCCCTCCCATCGAAGGGTGATTCATCAATCCCTGTCCTCGGACCACATCTGAGGTTAAAATTGTGAAACGTATCTAGGCAGTTAAAAAACTCACTGCCAACACTGAAGGATTTTAAAACCCTCTGAATTTAATAATAGCAGTTATTATAATATGAAAAGCAAATTAAATAGGCATTATTATTATAGTACCAAACATATCATATACTATTTTAATGCCACATTTACTTAAAATTCCACTTACAAGAATTTATCTTATGGAAATATTTAGACAAGTTGGCAAGAACAGTTACACAAATACGTTCATTTTAGAGTTATTTGTGTTAGTAAAAAAAAAAAAATCAGAAACAACCTACATGTCCAACAAAAGGGGATTGGCTAAGTAAAGAGTGGGGCTTCCACACAAGGGAGCCACTTTAGATCAGAAAAAGCTTTTCAAAAACCTTGGAATCCCCTCTTCACTTCAAACTGAATTTTATGTAGAAAACTCAAATGTATCGAGTAGATTGAACACAACAATGGCTGCTTTGGTCATGGGGAGATAGAGAACCAGGGACACTGCCTTCTCAGCCCATCCCCACCCTCAACACTCAGGTACCTCCCCAGATGTCTGGAATTTGAAGGGACACAGGTGGTGTTCTAGTTTGCTAATGCTGCCAGAATGCAAAACACCAGAGATGGACTGGCTTTTATAAAAGGGGGTTTATTTGGTTACACAGTTACAGTCTTAAGGCCATAAAGTGTCCAAGGTAACACATCAACAATTGGGTACCTTTACTGGAGGATGGCCAATGGTGTCTATGAAACCTCTGTTAGCTGGGAAGGCATGTGGCTGGCGTCTGCTCCAGAGTTCTGGTTTTCCAAATGGTTTTCTCCCAGGACATTCCTCTCTTAGCTGTAGCTCCTCTTCAAAATGTCATTCTCAGTTGCTCTTGGGGTGTTTGTCCTCTCTTAGCTTCTCTGGAGCAAGAGTCTGCTTTCAACGGCTGTCTTCAAACTGTCTCTCACCTGCAGCTCCTGTGCTTTCTTCAAAGTATCCCTCTTGGCTGTAGCAAACTCGCTCCTTCTGTCTGAACTTATATAGTGCTCCAGTAAACTAATCAAGGCCCATGTTGAATGGGCAGGGCCACACTTCCATGGAAATTATCCAATCAAACTTTTCACCTACAGTGGGGTGGGGCACATCTCCATGGAAACAACCTAATCCAAACATTCCAACTTAATCCCCACAAGATTGCAACAAAGAACACAGCTTTTTCTGGGGGACATAATATATACAAACTGGTACAGGTGGTAAACCAGTAATGCATACAAAGGTGAAATTACATGGGGACAAACTGTATCTTCTAAGCACTTCATAAGGGTCATTTATCATTTAATCTCACAACAGGCCTGCCACAGCTGAGTGCTCTGCAGATCAGTCCATTTTACAGGAAACTGAGGGCCTGTGAACAAAATCCCACAGGTGGAAAGAGGCTGACCTAGGATTGAACAGCTCAAGTTTGCAACCAAATTCTGTGCTCTTAAACAATAAGCGTTAATTAGAAAAGGCAGATAATAAAATAGTGTGCAGAATTCCAATCTCCTGGTTGTGATAAAGTACTTTTATTCTGTAAGGTATTAATGATCTTTGGGGGAAGCTGGGTGAAGGGTACATGGGAACTCTACTATTCTTGTAACTTCTTATGAGTCTGAAATTATTTCAAAATTAAAAAAATTCAACAGCATGTAGAGTTGTGTCCTATTTGAGAAAATGTGTGTTATAAACCACATTAAAAAGATATATAATGAAATTTTAACAACATTCATCTTCAACTATAGATGTGAGTTGCAGGTGATTTCTTTTGCAGCTCCTTTTTTCTTGTCTTCATTTAAACTTGTTTTCTTCAATGAATATGAAGGTTGATTGTTGTAATCTTTTTTAAAAGTTAAAAAAAAACAACAGAATCAGCTGGGGCCAGCCATGTGGGCCCAGGCTGCCTTCCTGGCAAGGGGATCCCCAGATTCTATGGGTTTTCCCCAAATTCTTTCTTTCCGGAGTTTCAGAAATATGAATGCCACTTTAAGCCCTGTCACTCTGCTACCCCACTACCCCCCCCCCCCCCCAGAGTGCCTGTCCCTGCAGAGATCCCCAGTTTCTGGCCTCCCTTCCTGGAAGACATAATAAGAGCCCCCAGACCACACAGGGCCTGTGCACATTTACAAATTGCCACTGCAAAATGGATTGCCTTGACAAAATGTAATGTTTTGTGACAGAGCCCAAAGATGCATTTCATTCTTGAGGAACAGGCTCAAGGAGCTCGTTGGAAATATTAAATTAAGCAGTGTAACAGCTGAGAATAATTGGGTTTTCTGCCCTGTTGCCTGCAATTTTGCTTGGCGTTTGAGCAGCTGGGCAGTTCTGGTTGCCTCTGGGATGGTGAGTGCCTGGGATTTCTGCAGAGTGTGGGACAGGCCGGCAGGCTGGGAGGCTGTTGGAGGTTGGAGGCTTGGTGTGGTTCAACCCCATGCTAAGATGGAAGCAGCGGCCACTTCTAACATCCTTTGAAATCTTGGAATCGGAATTTTCCAGCTAAAAGTGATGGCAGATGCCATGTGGCTTGATGCCTCCCTGTCCCCATTTCACAGACAGGGAAACTGAGTCCTAGAGTCATGTTTTAACAAGTTAGTGGCAGAGCTGAGACAAACTGCTGACAATGACAAAGCTATTTCCACTCTATAAAGCTATGTCCCTTCCCTTTATTTTAGTCCTGCAACCACAGAACCTTGAGTCATTTTTCTTTGTATTGCAATCCCCAAATCACAGGCTCTTGGGTCAGACAGATTCAAGTGCAGATTGCAGAGCTGCTGCTTCTTATGGGGCGAGGGGGGGGACATTTGATAAGTCCCTGCAGCACTGAGCCTCAGTTTCTGCCTATAAAACAGGGTTCAGCATACTTAGATTAGAAGGGGAGCAGTGAGGGAGGGTTTTATCAGAGCTAACGTGCACACGCATCACATGGGGATGTTGTTAAATGAAGATTCTGATCTAGTAGGCCCATGGCTGGGCCTGAAACTCTGCATTTCTAACCAGCAACCAGGGGATGTTAAGCCAGTGTCTACAACATGGTTAGGGCTTGGCTTGCAGTAGATAGTCTACCAATGCCCCTTTCTCTTTGTTCTGCAGCTTTCTATCAAGGAACCTGCCATTGCTATGTTTCTGAAAACTCAACTGGGGAGAAGACGGGGCAGAGGAGGGGGCTGTCTCGGCAGCAACTCTGATTGGTCCTTGGGGCAGCATAAACATCAAATTCGACCCTGCGTGCCCCTGACCCCCACCCCCACCCCAAATGACCAGGCCAGCTTCGTGGAGGGGGTGAGTCACGGTCAATGGAGCTCTGCAGGACTCCAGAGCTGCACGGCTCCCAGCTGCACACCACCCAATGCGGCAGGGGAAATATTTCTGCGTTTGCACATTTTCCAGCATTTGGTCCAGGAACGCATGCCCAGTTAACCTCAGCACACGCTGGCTCAGGTTCAGCAATGCTCTGCTGATGTCAGGGGAGTTTCTTTTTTATGTTCAACCTCAAGAATGTGTTCTTGGACAGTCAGAAATCGGGCTGGGTATAGAGACCCTCCCGGAGGGTCTCCACCCTAGAGTTGCCTCGTGTTTCACAGTATCCCGTGAAAAGTGACTCTGACGCTTACGAGCTGTGCATCTGCAGACAAGGCGCCTCCCCTCTCTGAGCCTCAGTTTCCTTGTCCATAAAGTGTGTGGATGTCTTTGGCTGTGCAGCCTGGTGCTTATGGGTGTGGCATCTGGAGGCATCCAGTTGGGTTCAAATCCAGCTCCATCGCTTCCTAGCTAGCTCTCCAACCCTTCCTAGACAGGAAGAAAGAGAAGCTGGCTTATCTGGCTGTGGTCTGAGTAATTCACAGTGCCACATTGAGTGGGTTGCATCTGAGTAGAGGATGGGACACTATATTAAAAGATGATGTGCAACAATGTGAGCCCAATAGCTTCCTCTGTTCCTTCTCTCAAGCATCAGGGTTCATGCCTGCTCTGCTGATCTGACAACTTTAGCCTCCACAGGGAGGTTCTAGAAGCTTCTTTAGGTCTCAATTTCGGAGACTATCTCCAACTCAGAATCGGACTTACTAATTCCAAGTTACCTCATGCATGGTATTTGGTCAACAAATGTATACTAAGCACCCACATTTGCCAGACAATGTGTCATGCGTTGAGAGTTCATGAATTCCAACCTCCAAGAGGCTCACAGACTGCTGGAAGAGGCAGACTTTAAGGGTAAGTTTCTAGAACGCTGTGAAAAATATCCTAAGCCATACAAACGAGGCTCTCTGGGAAGGGGAGGCAAACACCCTTCCAGGGAAGAGTTTTGAGATGGCTCTTAGGGATCCATTGGAATTTTCTGCACCCTCTGTGCAAGGGGAGGGCACTTAGGCATGGTTGGGGTTGATAAAAATGCAGAGTAGGACTGGGTCAATTCCATCACTACAGCTCTCAGGATCCAAGCACCCAGCCCTTTTGAATCATTCTGATAACTGGGCAGGGGCCTTGCTCTGTTTTTTTTCAGCTACCAACAGACAGATGCTATATCAGTATGATGGTTAGGTTCATGTGTCAACTTAGCCAGGTGATGGTACCCAGCTGTCTGGTCAAGCAAGCACTGGCCTAACCGTTGCTGCAAGGACATTTGTGGCTGGTTAATAAACCAACAGGCTGGTTTATTAAATCATCAGTCAATTGGCTGCAGCTGTGACTGATGACGTCAATGAAGGGCGTGTCTTCCATAATGGGAGAATGCAATCGGCTGGATTTAATCCAATCAGTTGAAGACTTTTACGCGAGACAGATAGAGGACCTTCACTTCTTCTTTGCTGACTAGCAAAGCATTTCCTGAGGAGTTTGTCAAAGTTGCCAGTTCATCTCCTGAGGAGTTCATCGAACATCTTCATTGGAGTCGCCAGTTTGCTGCCTGCCCTCCAGAATTTGAACTCATGCATACACACAGTTGCATCAGACACCTTTATAAATCTTATATTTATAGATATCTCTCATTGATTCTGTTTATCTAGAGAACCCTAACTAATACAATCAGTTTACACACCCACCCTCCCCCAGATCTAAAGCTGCCACAGGTAAGCACACCTGCTATTGGCTCTCCAATGTTCCCAGATGCTTCTAAGCTTTTGAGCTGGAATGTTTTGCTGCTTTGGACATGTCTTAGACCCTCGCTGCATAAAGCAAGAAAAGACACACTGGATTGGGAGTTCAGAAACCTGGTTTCTAGTTCCAGTCCTAACGCTGGTGATAGTTTGACATTGGGTGACAATTTCTCTCCTCTGGGTCTTGCTTTACTCATCTGTACAGTGAATGAAGGCCCTCCAAAGGCTCTTCCTTCTCTGCCAAGCTGGAATTCTCTTATTTGAGTCTGCTTTCTTATTTCATGTCACTTTTCTCTTCCCAGTGAGCAAACAGCTTCTTAGGAGGGTACTACAGGATGCACCACCAGGCTTTCAATCCATTTTAACAAAGAAAATCTCCACCATTGAAGCCAACTCCAAGAGATGGGAAACACACTCTTTTCCAAGCCTCCACTCTAGGCACAAACTTCAGACTGCCCTTGAAACATGTCATTCATTCTTTCATTCATTCACTCATCAGTCACCGAGCATCCTAGTACTGGGTACACACAGCATGTATACTCTGTTTTCCTTTCCCTTAAGATCTCTTGTCTCCCTCTCTTCCTTGTATTATATATTCATTTCTTTATTGTTTGTGTATTTTCAAACTCCAAAGCCTTTCAATTTACCAGATGTGCCTGCAAACTTCCCCAAATGCGGTTGCAGGTGACATTGACAGAAATAGTCTATGATCAATTCCAAGGGCCCCACTGATCTTTTTTTAATAAGGTGCTGCTGTGGTATGACAGCCACGTATGCAGTTGTTATGTTGCAAAGTGCTTACTGTGAAACACGGAGCCCCCACCCTGCCTCCCTTCTTCCCAACTTGAAAGACTGCATTTCCTTTGGGGAATGTCTTTCGTTGCCTTTAAATCCCTGGTGTGGCTGCAGCATAAAGGATTCTTGCTCTGCGGGACCCTCCCTCAAAGTCTGCAGGGAGTGGTAGTTCTCCAGGTGTGGTCTGAGGACCACCAGGAACAGAATCTCTGGGGTGGGGCCCAGGAATCTGCATTCCCACAAGTGCCCCAGGCTATTTTGCTGTCCACTGAAATATAGAGCCCTTCTCCTATCATTTGAAGGAAAGAAGGGAGAACAGGAGGGAAATCATCATTTAAGTCCTTCAAGCTTGTGTCCCAGTTAATTAGCTTCAGGTTTGGAAGAACAAAGTTTTTGACATGTGGTGCCAAGACCCTGTCTCTAGTGCCATCCACAGGTGGACTGGCTGGGTTCTTTTCCCTTCCTATATTATATTATTCCTGAAACATATCTTTCCTCCCTGCCTCTGCGCATTAGGCTTTTCCCTGGAAGGTCCTTTTTTCTAGTTGGTTTGCCCATCACCAAACTCTTATGCATCCCTCAAAACTCAGCTGGACCCTCACCACTTCCTCCCAACTCAGTTAATTACTCTGTCCTGGGGTTTTTCACTTCTATGGTTGAACTTTCCACATAACAGCAACAATCTGAGCTGCCCATTATTGAACCCCACCATGAGTCTGACATTGTATTCAGCACTCGAGATATTAGAGCTTCTGTGAATAAATGAAAGCATACTATACTTGTCTGTCTATACGTGTTCACTCCTGGGTCCTTCTGGGATAGGGAATGAGTCTATCTCCAGTAGGCATAGTAGGTACATAAGTCATGTTTGAGGGAATGAAATTCACATGCCCATCTCATTAGCTTGGAAAAGCCAGAAAAAAAGAAGGGGGAGCCTGGGTGAGGCAGGGTCAACCCCTGTGATCAACAGTCACCTCAATCTCCCTTCAAGCACCCCCTGAATACAGGTGAGGCCCAGATGGGGCCATAAGAGGGGGAAGACCTTGCTAACCGAGAAGCGTTCCCTGGGTGCAAAGCCAGACCCCTACTCCACTCACACACCCACAGTAGCACCAACCAGAGTCACAGCTTTAGGTGCCCCAGCTGCCCTCCCTTGAACAAACACAGTCCAGTGCAATTTATTTATGGACCCAGTTAAGAACAGGCTGGAATCCTCCTCCAGGCTGGCTGTGCCTTCCTGGCAAGTATCTGTGTAGTCTGATGCATTGGGTCAGCTTCCGGGACTTCCAGGAGGTCAAGTGCAATGTTTACACCTAATTTGGAAATTGCTCTTGGAACCACCTTCACCTGTGTCAAGTGCCTAAGACAGCAACTGCAGATCCAACTTCAAATTCTGGCTCTGTTTATTCCTGGCTGTGTGACTTCAGGGAACTCAACTAACCTCTCTGAGCCTCCGTTTCCTTACCATAAAATGAGAACAACAAAAATCTATCTCACACAGTTTGTGTCTCACCAGAGACACATGGTTTGTGTGTCTCTTGACAGTGTTGTCCTCCCTTTTCTTCTAATTATTAATGTTTTTATTTGCTTTCTTATGATATTGTTATTGCTGTTATTTTCCTGGTCTCGGGATTCCTGCACTCTTGGGCTTTCTAAATCCCGTTTTTGATTGTGAAAACACCCCTTAAGCTTTTCCTCTTTCTTGGTTTTATGTGTTTTCTCAAGTGAGATCTCTCTGCTAAAATTCATTCCCCTGCAAATCTCCAATTTGATGCATCGCCTCGATCATGCTATATTATGTTTGGCAACATAATGTGATGTGACTCCTACTGCCGATGACGGATGGGGTACCTGTCAGCGAATGGAACAACACCCAATTTTCTAAAGAGCATTGTTACAGAAACAAACAGGATGGCCTTTTAACTTGTATTGATTTATTTCTGAAGAATGAGCCCCTCTCCTACTTTTACAAGTGCTGTAATTAGAGGGTAGAATTACCTTCCTGGGTGGGGGCTCAGGGAGCTCCATAGCGAGGAGGGTTGGAGGGTAGGGGGTACAGGAAGGTGCATGGCAAGGGTGCAGTTAGGGCAGCAGCTCCTGGCTCTCCAGTGGGAAGAATTTGGCACAGGAAGCATGGAGGTTAAATACCTAAAGAATCGTCTCTCCCTCTCTCCTTCCCTTCCTTCTTTCCTTCCTGCCACCGTATATCCATCCATCTATTCACCCATCCACTCATCCATCCATCCATATATCTGCTCATTCATCCACCTATCAATTCCCTGTCCATCCATCACTCATCCATACATCCTTCTATCCAGTCATACCATCCTCCTCCCTTCCTTCCTCCCTCCCTTCTTTTCTTTCCTCCTTGCTTTTATCCTCCTGCCATCCTTAAATCCATCTGTCCTTGCATCCATCTATTCGTCCATCCATTTATCCATTCATCCATCCATCCATCCATCCACTCATCCTTCCATCCATCCACCTATCCACCCATCCATCCAACCATCCATCCACCCATCCATCCATCCATCCATCCATCCACCCATCTGCCCACCCATCCACCCACTCACCTTGTTATCCACCCATCCACCCAGCCACTCATCTACCCATTCAAACACCTATCCATCCATCCATCTACCCATCCATCCATCCATCCACCCATCCATCCATCCATCCATCCACCCATCCATCCATCCATCCATCCACCCATCCATCCATCCACCCACCTATCCATCCATCCACCCATCCATCCATCCATCCATTCATCCATCCATCCATCCACTCATCCTTCCATCCATCCACCTATCCGTCCACTCATCCATCCAACCATCCATCCATCCATCCATCCATCCATCCACCCATTCACCCATGCATCCACCAACCCATCCATGTACCCATTCACACATCACACCTATCTACCCATCCATCCATCCACCCATCCATCCATCCACCCATCCATCTATCCACCCATCCATCCATCCATCCACCCATCTATCTATCCACCCATCCATCCATCTATCCACCCATCCATCCATCCACCCATCCATCCATCCATCCATTCATTTTGTCTTCCTTCCTCCCTCCCTTTCTTCCCCTTCCCTCTACCCATCCTTCTGTTTTTCATTCAATATTTTTGAAGACTGTGCTCAGAAGAGTGACTCAAAAAGATGGGGCTCAAACCCTAGCCCTCATGTGACCTTGGGACTATTAATTCACCCTTCCAACACCAGGTCTCCTCGCCTCTCCCATGGCTCCCCGCTCCTTGCTCATTTCACTGCAGCCACCCTGGTCTCACTGCTCTTTCCCTCCCAGAACAGGCCCCCTCCCACTTGGGGGATGTTTTCTTCATTGTTCTCTCCTGGAGGTGGCCTTGGGGTGCTCCCCTCCCTCCCCTCTGGTTTCTGTTCAATGTCATCTCCTCAGTGAGGCCTTCCCTGACCACCTTTTCCAAAATAGCATCCAACTGTCACTCTCCATCCCCGAACTCTGCTTTATTTTCTCCTTAGCTGGAAGCGCCATCTGGCACACCAAGCATTTTACTTATTTAAAGTGGATCAACTTATGTAAGTAGGTTCAGAGAGGGCTGGGATCTTTGTTTTGTTCACTGCTGTATCTACGCTACCTGGAAGAGCGTCTCATTTCTAGCGTGCATTCAGTAAACACCCATTGAATGAATGAATCTTAATTGCAGACTGGGACTTGGGTGCAGGTGGTTTATTTGAGGGGCAGGGCTGGGAGGCAGGGGTGAGGGGGAAGGGGGAAGGAGACTGGGAAAGAAGGAGAGAGGGCAGATTTAAGCGTGGGGTTGTGGGCTCTGCTCCTTTCCCTTGAGACAAATCAAAATTGTTCCTCCAAGGAACAGAAGGTGGAGAAGTGATCTCTGGCTCCAGTCCCCCATGACTGAGCTTCACCCTTGGGGCTGAGAGCTCCCTCATGGGCCAAGACTGCTGCCCCAAGCAAACAACCAAGACTCAAAACATATCCTAGAAGTGATGCCATGATCTGAGTCTAAACAAGCCTGGAATTTTCACCAGGGCAGCAGCTGAAGTCCAAGGGGACAGAGAAGTGGGACACAGGCAACAAGAACCACAAACCCTTGGTGTAGCTGCAGGACTTACATTTGTGGGGAGATCCTCTCCTCATCTTTGTCCCTCCTGCACTGTGACCCTGGGCACGTCTTGCTTTGGGCCTCAGTTTCCCCATCAGTAAAATGAATAAGTTGGACCTGAACCTGAGTGTCTCACCTTTTCAAATCCAAAGGCCCTCATTTTTTTTTTTAAGTCACTAAACAGTATGGGCTCATGGTTGAAAAAACACCTTGAGAAAATAAAATAATAGAAAAGGAGAGGAGTAGTTGAAGAATAAGGTACACCTCCGCTGACATTTTGATAATTTTGATATTCTGAGACATTCCTCTGCATAAACCCTTTTCGCCCTCCTTCCTCCTCTCCCTCTCTCTTATTTCCCCTTTGTCTCCACCCCCTCCTCCTTGCACTGTCCACCCTCCCCTTCCTCATCCCTATTATTCCACTAGAATGCAAGTTCCCTGAAGGCAGAGGTGTCTGTCTCTTTTGCTCCCTGCTGCAGCCATAGCATCTACCCAGCACCTGACATTGAATAGGTACCTGTTAAATGCCTGTGTTGGGCAAGGATGGATAACCCTAAGATAAGCCAAGCTACCATTTCTTATTGAGCACCAACTACCAGCCAGGCCCTGGGTAGGGCAGGAAGATTCAGTGGTGAACTAGACGGAGAGGAAACCTGTGCTCTCCTGGAATGACAGGTGTCTGGCCAAGGTATTTTGGTCACCCCCCACCACCACCACCTCTCACCACCGCCAACAATGCATGGGTTCAGCAGAGACCATGGGGACATCAAATCAGTAAACATTAGCATAAAAGTCATGCACAAAACAAATCATGAAGGAACACAGGTTGAAAAAAACAATGATGCAGAAGCAAAAATACAAGAAAAATCAGTGGAGAATGCTGGCAGAATTCCTGCTGGTCTGCAGCCAGATGTGGAGACGGCAAGGACCTTCTAAGCCAGGCCCACTCTGTCGGCGTCACGATCGCTCAGGTCAAGGCGGCAAAATCAGAATCCAGAATCGTCCAGAGGCTGGAACTAGCAGAGGACACAGACTCTCGCTCCAAAAAGATGACCTTAAAGTGTTCATTGGGAAGTTGGAGAGAAGGTCAAGGTCAATTGGAATCAAAAGACCAGGAGAAACCCTGCCGAGGGGGCTTGCACAGGGGGACCAGGCAGATCAGACTCCCGGGGCAGGACGGCATAGACTTTGCAAAGTCAGGCAGCTCAGCGCTGAAATCCTGGTCTGGCCCGGCCACCTTCCATGTGCAACCTCCAGCAGCTGCTGCATCTCCCTGAGCCCCAGTCTCCTCCTTTGCAAAATAGGGGTCCTCACCTCTGCCTCTGGGTTGTCGAAAAGGTTACATGTCAATTCTAAGGCCTCAGAACAGGCCCCCACGGCAGCAAAAGTTAGCTGCTATTATCACTGATAACAGTCACCAGGGCTGGAATGAATAGGATGGGTCTTTGCTGAGAAAAAATCCTCAGATCAGTACTTGGCTGGAGTGGGTTCATTTTCGGCAGCCTGCAGCCCACCTCTGGGAGGGTCTCCTCACTTTTCTTTAAAGCATGATCCTCTTAAAGGGAAAGCACCTGGTACTTGTGGATACTCAGAGAGCCCGGAAGCCACAGCAAGGGTGGGAACAAACAGTTCCAGGAGCAGCCCTGTATGGAGATAGTGGGACGTGCAAAGACCGAATCGTGAAACACCACATCAGTGCCCCAAGGAACGCAGAAAGCATGCAGCAGAGCCAGACTCTGCAAAATAGAAAATTCCGAGGAATATTACAAATCAGAAATTAATCTCTGCTCAGAACCTGCATCCTGATATCCACTCCGGGAAGAATGTTTGCTTCCCATTGGGATGGCTTAGGAGACATCAGACCTTTGGCAGTTGAGGGTGGAATGGGCTATGGGGAAGGATGGTTGGTAGCAGGGCTACCTCATTTTGCACTTGGCATTTTACTGAGTGATGCTGAGGAGGATCTGACCCAAGGTTTTCACTCCTAAGCCCCGAAGGGGCAACGCACAAGGAGCCAGTGTAAATCAAAATGCTCTCAAATCGTGATTGGGCCACGTAAGATGATTCCGTCTATCTAAGCCTCAATGATCCCATATCGAATAGGAAAAAAATAGCAATCCACCCCATAAGGCTGGAGGAGGGATTAAAGGAGGAAACCCCTGGAAAGCTCCAGGCCAGGCCTCACTCTTTAGGGCTCATGAACTTTAGTTCTTATCTTTACCATCATTGAATGTGTTTATTGACTGTGACACAAATTCTACCACCTTAACCAGAAACGTCCACTCTTGAGCTCGGTGAGGCACTGTACATCCATCCGGGATGATCTCATGGCACTAGGGCAAGGTGGATTTTATTTTCTCCATGTACAGAAAGTGACCTGCCCAAGGATGTAAGTGCTGCAAAGAGTTGCTCCCCACTAAACCTGCACCCTTCCCCTCCAGCTCTGCCTCCCCAAACCCCTTTGCAAATCCTGCACCCAAAGCCTCCACTCATCTAGACCTTCGAGAGCTGCAACCCTGAGCTGACACTCATCGTTCTTCAGGCTCTAGACTCACACGCAACAACCTGCTCCCTTCCGTCTCCTAGGAAAATGTTTGCTACCACGTGTATTTTCCTCCATCTCAAGCAGGAATAGGTTGGGGGGCTTGGGAAAAACCTCCAAGAGGCCATGATGTCCACACACAGCCTCTTTGATGCTCTTGCTTCATTCTGATTTGGTTATTTATGAATTATGTTGTTCAGAGCCACCTCTCTTCAGACCAAAGGGGCTCCGATTCCGTGCCTTCCATTGCAAGCTTTGGATAAGCTGTCACTCTCTCTCTCCCATCTCCCCTCCCTTCCTTTCTCTCTTTCTCTCTTTTCTTTAACACGGGGAGCCTCAAATCACAAATACGTCGGAGTAGGACAATGCCTTTACCAAAGGGGGGAATATTGGGGTCATCTTTTATTAAGAAGAAAGCTATTGAAATGACACCCTCGAACATATTGCTATTAGAGACTTGAAAAGTGTTTCCCTCATTAGTGTAAAAGGAAAGAGGGGAGCTGGCAATCGTGTTGATCAGCAGTGGCAATTTATTTTAAACTGTCCATTTTCTGGATGTCAGAGGACGACTTTTATGTATAATCTTATTTCCAATTGCAACAAAGAACACTTCACTCATGTTCTGTGCAGATTTTTTTTTTCAAAGACAATAACCGATTATAAAAGCGGTTCTCAGACGCGACCCCCCATCTCATAGTGGTGTTGACATATGGAAATGAATCAAAATGTAATACGCATAATTACAAGCATTGTAAGCAGGGTACAATTAGTGTCTCTTCAAACCGATGTTGTAATCAAAAGACACCACTAGAACAGTCCAAGAAGTGAGAAGACAATCCATGAAATCAGACACGGATTGGAAGGAAGTTTCTTTCTTTCTTTCCTCCTCCTCTCCTGTGTTTAGAGACTAAAGTTGCCTCCTATTTTACTCGTTATGGGTGCGGAGAAATCAATTCTAATTATTTTCTCCACCCATCGACTTGAACACAGACAAGGGAAACTTGCTTTAAAAATAAACCCAACCATATGGAAGTGTGTGTGTGTGTGTGTGTGTGTGTGTGTGTGTGTGTGTGTGTGTGTGTCGGGTTGGGTGGGGGGGGGGTCTCTTCTGAAACTCATATTTGGAGGATGTCTTTCAAGTTTGCATTTCTTTGGGGACAAGCTGGCAACCCCAGGCCCTTTGGGCAGGACTTTGACCCCTGGATGTCTTCTGTTTAGCCTACATGGCATTTTGAGGGTCTCGTTCTTATGGTGGATGTTTCATTTGGTTTTCATATTGAATCCATTGGCAACACTTAAAAATCAGGAGATGTTCATGACAAAGATAAGATTTTTACCTTCTCCTGAAAAATCATTTGAGCTGGCCACACATGCCCCATATCCTGGGACCCAGTAGCACCTAGAGACAATGGGGGTGTCTCCTGTTTGCCACATCCTCACCCTGTTCCCACCCCCATAGGAAGTAGGAATCTGGTAGGAATCTTAACCCCAGCCTCCACCACAATTACTGAATGGGAAGAGTCAAATAGCCTTCGTTTACCCACCATTTGCAGGGACACCACCTTGCACGGGTCATTTGAGCTTTGCTTTAGCTCCCTGCCTTTTCTATGCTCTCCCATCTCTCTGAAGTAAACTCTGCACCTGGAAATTTTCCCTCATTCCCCCAAACCGGCTTTGGTGTCACCTTTGCCAGAAAGTGTTCACGGACCACCCCCGCCCAGCCCCCAACACCTATTCCAAATAGTGCCCGTCACTCCCTGAACCTTGTGTGTGCCAGTGCGTGTGCATAATTCCCACCCCTGCTGAACCCCACCACGCTGCCCATCTGAGTGTTCCCTCCTCGCCTGCACACCCTTTGAAAGGCAGGTCCCCAGCCTTTTCCATGGCTGTCTCCCAAATGCTTAGCATAGAATCTGTCATGAGGGAGGTGTGAAGTTCTCGTTTGAATTTTTGAATGAATTATTCAATGAGATCTGCCTCTTTGTTGCGTCTTAAGTGAGGCTGGAATAAGAAAAGGGAAAGTGATTATTGAGAACCTACTATGCATCTGGGCTCCTGTCGCCTCACAGGAAAAGGAGAGCGACTCGGGCTCTACCTTCCACTGCAAACTTGATCAGCTATCAAAATATATACCCTGGAAAAGCCGGTCCTTACTGTAAGATGAACTCTGATACCGACAGTTAAAATTGTCTCTACGTATCTATACCTCTGCTTCCTCATATACCTACACCAATGGCACACCCGTGTCTGTGTCTCTATATACATTGATACTGATATCTGTATCTATATTTCTGCTTCTTTAACTTGATTTCATTTGGACTTAAGGATTACAGCTTAGAGTTCATCCCAATAGCAAACATTTGGAAACTACTTAAAGATCCATCAATAGGGCACAAGTTAAACAAACTGTAGTGTATTCAAATACTGGAATATTCTCAAACCATGGAGATGGTCACTTATTGACACAGAAAAACAATCCAGCCAGATCCAAGCTGGTGGCACCATGTGTGCAAACACAGCCCTTCAGCAATAAATGCACGTGCAGGGAGATGCCTAGAAGGCATTTCAGCCAAACACTGAGTGGTATTTTCTGCTGATTTTTGTTTATAAATTTGTAAGTTTCCATTCGCTTAGAATCTTTAACATTAATTGTGATATTTCCCCACAAGCACTGACGAAACTTTAAGCGCATTGCTTTGGCACCCCACTTCTCCCTCTCCTAATGGATTGCTAGAATGTTCCATCAGGTGCCATGATTCCTCCTGCTACCCACCCTCATCGTGGGACCAACTGGAGTCTGGTGCAATCTCTCCCATTTTGGCAAATTCATGCTTGACTCTGTTCATGGCTATGGTTCCAGGAGTCAGGGCCTTTTACGAGCTGGATTCTGCAAAAATTTGATCCTGGAACGAAATACCATTAGCAGGGTCATTAAAAATTCAGATAAGAAGGATCCACATGATGCATACAGACTCAGCCTTGTTTTTTTTTTACAGATGGGAAAACTGAGGTCCGGGGAGGTGTTGGAAATAGCAGGGAGTCAGAGACAGAGCACCTGGGTCAGAACCCTGGCTCCACTTCTTTCGGAGCCAATAGTTTTGCCTCTCGGTGCCTCAGTTTCCCCATTAAACTGGAAAAATGACAGCAACGACTGCTGGGGGCCATGGTGAGGATTAAATGCATCTGAGATGGCACCTGAGCTTTGGAAACTTGTTAAAACACTAAGGGATTAAAACAGTCACCACGTACATCAACCAAATTCCCCAACCGTGGGGAAAAAAAACTAATAAAAATGATTGTCACAGAATGCTGGGGTTCCCATAAGGACCATGCCAACTTACGTACCCCCAGATATGAATTGCATGCAACTGGGCCTGGGAGGGCAAACAGCATGCATGCATGTTCTCCTTTCCCCTTAGGGTCCCCACTCCCCTCGTGAACAGCAAACTTTCTTACCAAGACTCCTCAGAGGTGGGCCCTTTGCAGAGGTCTAGAGAACAATCTCAGAGGGTTTCTCTCTGGGGTTCCGGGGCATTGGCATGTCATTTCTAGGCAGCCCAGGGCCTTCTTGATGCCAGGCGAGGTGGTGGAAGGGGAGGTGGTGAAGAGAAGCAAAAACTCAGCTCCAGGTCAGAGGGGGCGGCTGGCCCGGGGCCCTATTGGAGGACACCTCCCTGCCCAGGGCTCCCACCCAGAGGACTTTCCTACAATCTACCTGGTGCCATCTGCTGATAAGACAGGGCCTCACAACCTTGAGGCGCATGACTGGAATCCACGAGAACAGGTCTATTCCTGAGGGCTCTAGGAGGAATCTCCTGCTCGCTGAAGAGCAGACTGATAAGAGAGGGGAGGCAGACAAGGCCCAGGACGTCTATTCCCCTCCAAATTTTTGTTGTTGTTCTGTTTCACGCTCCCTTCTTATTCAAGGAAAGAAAATGGTTGCACCCAACATACAAGGATGGATGGCAAATGGAGACCATGAGACTGAAGCCTGAAGTTCTTGCACCTGGAAAGCCAACAGTTGTTTTGCCTGGGGTGTGGGGTGGTGGGAGATTCCTAGTTCTTTACACTTTGCTGGATTTTCCAAACATTTTTACCATGAGCAGGCACTAGCTTAGGTAATCAGAAAATATAAAAGTTGATTTTGAATGTAACCTTTGGATTTCAGCTTATATTTGCTCATGGAGTGGGAGACTGTCTTTTCTGTCATCAGGGGACAGTTTCCAAACATGGTATTGCCCAGCAGGAGAAAATGGGCCAGAAGAAGCTAATGTGTCCCACAGTACATTGCTGGTGGGAAGGTAAAATGGTGCAGCCACGCTGGAAAACAGTTTAGCGGTTTCTTACAAAGTTAAACATACGCTCACCATATGATCCAGCAATTGCACTCCTGGGTAGTTATCGTAGAGAAATGAAAACTTATGCTCACACAAAAGCCAATGCATGAGTGTTCATAGCAGTTTTATTTGTAATATCTCCAAACTGAAAACGCCCTGAGTGACCTTCAATGGTTAAATAGTTAACCAAACTGTGGTACAGCCGTACAATGAAGTGCAGTTCAGCAACCAAAAGGAATGAACTGTTGATACACGATTGGATGGTTCTCTTGGATAGTGGGAAAAGCCAACCACAGACGATTATGTACTGTGTGATTCATTCACATAGCATTCTTGATGCAACATAATTATATTGATGGAGAGATCAGTGATTACCAGGGGTAAGGGTTGGGGATAGGATATGGGTCTTAGGGGGTGGAACAGAGAGTTTATATGTGGTGATAGAGCAGTTCTGTGTCCTGGCTGTGATGACAGCTACTCAAATTTACATGTGATAAAATTTCATAGCACTATATACCAAAAAAAAAAAAGGTGCATGTAATACTGATGCAGTCCGAAAAGGTCTGTGTTTGAGTTAACCGACTTGTACTAATGTCAGTTCCCTGGTTTTAATCATTTACTATATTGTACTATGGTTATGTAAAATATTATCATTGGGGAAGCTGGAGGAAAAGTACCTGGAAACTCTTTGTATTACTTTGGCAACTTCTTATGAATTTTCAACTATTTCAAAATAGAACTGTATTAAAAACATAAAAAGAAAATGTATTTTTAAAAATTCTGTGTCCAGACAGTCTTTAGAGGTGGTGGAGGGAAAAATGAGGGAGCATCCAAAAGAACCACAGACGATTTCATCAACCTATTGAAATTTCAATATGATGGCAGGTCCTGTGGCCACAAACAGCAACCAACATCTCTAGAGCCAGAGGGGCCTAAAAGAGTCAAAAGCTACAAAAATCATGTCAGCAACTATAACCAGTCATTCTCTTCCAGTTGACCAATTGCTCCCCCTTTTAATAATTTTTTTTTTAAAAAGCAAGCATCTTTTTAAGTTGATGTCAATAACAGAATTTCCCCAGTGGTTGAGATTATAGAGTCAGGTATATGTAGGTTGATGTTGGTTCCTCCACCTAAATAGCTGGGTGAGCTCAGGCAAGGGTACATTCCTAACCTCTCTGGGTGATATCTTTTCAATATGAAAACAGGATCCACAAGGATCCTTTCAAATTTGAGTGGCAGAAACCCAACTCAAATAGTTTGAGGAACTGTGTGGTCCAAAGACTCTTCAGGTATGGCTGGATCTAGGTGCCCCAAGGATGCTCTCAGGACTCTTGTCTCCATCTCCACTCTGATTTCTTTTTGTTGGTTTCATTCTTAGGCAGAACCTAACCTCATGGTAACAAAGAGACAATAGCTGCTCCAAGCCTAGTTTAACAATCATCATTGGAAAAGAACACCCCTTCCTAATGGTTCCAGCTAAAGTCCTAAGGTTGAATCTCATTTCCAGCTTATATCATATGCCTGTCCCCAAGTCAAACACTGAGACCACATGAATGGAATACATTGTGCTCTTCTATAGCAGGCAGAGAGCAGTTCATGCAGAAGCACATGTTTTGTATGTTGTTGTTGTTTTGTTTTGTTTTGTCTTGTTTTCTGGAAGAAAATCAGTGTGTCTTTAGCAGAAGAAGGGGATTGGGAGCTGGGGAGACAAAACCAACAGATGTCCAGTTGTGCCAGTTTAAATGTATTGTGTCCCCCAAACGCCATTATCTTTGATGTAATCTTATGGGGCAGACGTTTTGGTGCTGATTAGATTTGCTTGGAATGTGCCCCACCCAGCTGTGGGTGATGACTCTGATGAGATATTCCCATGGAGCCATGACCCCACCTGTTCAGGGTGGGCCTTGATCAGTGGAGCCATATAAATGAGCTGACTCAAAGAGAAAAAACTCAGTGCAGCTGTGAGTGATGTTTTGAAGAGGAGCAAGCGTGCTGGAGAGGAACGTCCTGGGAGAAAGCCATTTTGAAACCAGAACTTTGGAACAGACTCCAGCCACGTGGCTTCCCAGCTAACAGAAGTTTTCCGGACACCATTGGCCATCCTCCAGTGAAGGTACCCGATTCCTGATGTGTTACCTTGGACACTTTATGGCCTTAAGACTGTAACTGTGTAGCCAAATAAACCCCCTTTTTATAAAAGCCAATCCATCGCTGGTGTTTTGCATTCTGCAGCATTAGCAAACTAGAACACCAGTGGACAGCAAAATAGCATCGTCACAAAGCACATATGAAGTGGTAGATGCTTATTAGGTGGTTAATTAGAGCTTTCTTCCCTGTTCTCTGGTCACTTTTGCTGATGAGGTGAATTAGTGTCTTGGAGGATTCAGCCTGGTTTGCCATTTGCCCCCAGCTGCAGGTGTCTCTTCAACACCTGGCTGCCTTTCTCAGCCAACCTTCCACAATCCCAGACCCCTCTCCAGTGGTCACAATTTGAGGTTTTGTCTTCCCTACCAGGCTGGCTGCTTTTGGAGTCTGAGTCCTTCTTTTCGGTTGGCAATTAATGGTGATGTGCCAGGCACAGGGCTATGTGTCCCTCTTTGCAATTACCCTGCAAGCCCAGTGGGGATGGTGCTACTCCATTTTGCAGATGAGGAAACTGAGCTCCAGGGGGGCCCGATACGGTTTGGAAATAACAGGGCCAGGTCTTGAACCCAGAGGCTCCAAATGCTTTAGAAGAGTCCCCTTTCAATTTCCCAAGATTTTATCCATGCAATTCAACTGGCCAAGCAGACCCAAGCCTGGGAGCTCCCTCCACCTGCTCCCTGCTATCCCGTATTCCCATCGAATGGGTTGCTATTTCTCTCTCTTTTTATGATCTGATCTACTGGAGACCAGCACATTCATATCATTACAAACCAAACCCAAGACAGAGCAATTAGAGGCACAATTACTTCCTCTGCTCCACTTAGACCAGAACCCAGGAATAGCATCTCATCCCAATTGCTACAGCAGGGCTGGCACGCCTGTTTACTGGTTCTCAGGAACCCATGCTCTTGCCCAAGACATCGTTAAAACAAAACCCATATTTATTCTGCCCAGCCAGCTTGGGCAATGCAAATCAAGAGGTATCTTGTTCATGATTGAATTAAGGGTTGGGGACAGGGAAGTCACTTAGTCTCCCAAGCAAAACACACTTGTCCTCTCTCCACCCAATTTCCCTCCTCTTAAAACACGTACCCACACCTACACACGTGCAAGCATGCACGCGCACACTTGTGGCTTTATTTTTTCCTCCTAACTGAAGTCACACAAAGCAAAATACTCCTTTTGTTTATCTTCATCTTTTCATTTTTTTTTCCTGGGAAGGTTGGTTGCTATTGCGTATCTGCTCCTACTTCTGAATGTGCTTGAATATTTTTGTGTCGATCAATGTGTGTGTGAATCAACTCTGTGTGTGTTTTCCTTGGCCATTATTTTTCCTAACTGCATCCCCACAACGAGCTGAAATTCAACTACGTTTTGGAAAATAATAATGCTGGCATCACATTTATTAAAGTCAGAGCCTGTAGTCAAAAGCAGCCTTTTGGTTGGCGGTTGGGTACCCCATGTGGACCTTGAGAGAAAGAAAATAATTCATGGATCCAGGCTCCTCGGGCTGAACTGGGAGCCTACATTCCCTGGCTCCTTTCAATGCAGAGGTTTCCTGGGTGTCTTTATTTCCTGGTGTGGTTGGAGTTCAATGCCCAGAAGGACTGACATGCTTGGTCAAAATCACCACGTTTGATGACCGATGATCATTTTAAGAAATATACCAGAGCTAGGATTTTCAGGGGAAGTACTATATGCCAGAGACCATGTGAGAGCTGAATCTACATTCATTCACCTTCCCTGGGAGGGATCTACTTTTCCAGGTGTGATTCCTGCACCTCTCTAGAACCCACGAATATAGACTTTGGTGTACAATAGTTCCTTAGCATTAATAGTAACAGTAGCTGGCATTTATTTGCATAAGGCATTCTAGCCAGCACGCAAATCATTATGTAGTACTAATATTTTGTAGATTAATAAATACTTAATAAAAATGGATCTGTTTTAATGAAAAGTATTGCAAACATACACACAGGACTGGAGAAAATGTGATAAACACCAGCTTTTAAAACTCGTTAATCGTATGTTCTATTTACACCGTATCTTTTCCTTCTCAAGCAAGCATCACAGAATCAGTTGAGGCTTTGTATGCACCTACACTATCCCAGTTTTTTTCTCTTACCCTCCAAAGATTGCTGAGCCAATTTGGAGTTTTTTATGCCAGTAGATGTTTTTCAATGTTTATACATGATTACGTATCCATGAACATTATGTTGTGTTGTTCATACAGGTTTTTAAACTTTATGTAGATGGTATTAAGCTTCACCCAGCATTCTGTATATTGCTACGTCACCTCGACTCCCACCCCTACTTTCCATCAGTTTTCACAGCCAATCCACAGAACTGCCTCAGGTGGCAGGCATTATTTCACGTCTGAGGAAGTTGAGGCACAGAGAGAATAAAACACTTGCAGTAACATTGACTAATGCTAAAAATACATCTCAACTGTGAATCGGCAGTACTTACATTTCCAAATATATACCTAAGAGAAGTGAGAGTTTGGGGTCGCCAAAGATCTGCCCAAGAATGTTCCTAGGAGCTTTATTCATAAAAGCTAAAAATTAGAAACAGCCCAAATGCCTATCAACTGGAAAATGGGTAAACAAGCTGTGGTGAAATCACACGGTGGAATATTATATACCAATGAAAAAGAATGAACTCATGCTGCACACAGGGTGTGTATGAATCTCACAGACATAAGGCTGAGTGGAAGACGCCAGACACAAAAGGCACATACTGAACATTTCCGTCTATATGAAGATCAGAAACAGAACTAATTGATGGCCATAGAGGACAGAGCAGTGATTGCTTCTGGGGGCCGAGGGGCAGAAATGACTTGGAGGACCAGGAAGGAGCTTCTGGGTTATTGGAAATATTCTAAGTCCCGATCTCAGTGGTGTTTACACAAGTGTATACCTATGTAAAAGTTCTTCAGGCTTTACATTTAGACACATGCATGTATATATGGGTGCTCTACATCAAGGATGATGATAATGATTATTCACTTGTATCATACGGTTGTCCATAACAGAGCCAATTTGGACCCAGTCTTACTTCTGGATCTGTGCACTTGACCATTACTCCATAGATATTTACAGAGGGAAGGTGGAAAGTCGGAGCAAGAACTTGCTCAGTCATGACTTACTAAGTGTAAAAGCTGGATTTGAACCCCGTTCTGTGTGATTTCACATTCATGCTCATTTTCTTTGCCTTGCCCACTCCCAAGGCCAGAACCAGAGTAATGAGGAGCGAGTTTCTCACTCTTTGTATAATCTGTTCCATTTCCAGGATACAATCGCATCCACACTGCTAGGCAAGCACAATAGAGATGTTTGTGCCCCTTGTGCCCATTCCACAGATGGAGAAATGGAGGTCTCGTCATGCACCTCCAGGTAACTAGACCCCAGGCTTCTGGGAGGTCCTGTGGATGAGGCATGAAGCCTCAGGTCAGGTAGATTTGGCTGTGAATCCTAGTCTCAGTTGTCTCACCTGTAAAGTGGGTGTCACAACCCTGGCTCTGCAGGGTAACCATGAGAACTAACTGAGGCAGTGCTTATAAAGGGTGCAGCCCTGTGCTTGGCACCCATCTCTGTTCCTGAATCCTTTACATCCCTTGCAATTCAGATTTCCTTGTTCATGGGTTGGACATCTGGTCAACCCCTGAGCTTTCTTGCAGGTTTAAGGTTCTGTGACATTTCATGCAAAGGGCGATTAAGCACTCAGCTCTGCACACTGCAGAGAGAAAGGAAGGGTTATGGGCTGGCGTGGTCCCTAATTCCAAATGAATAACAATAGTGTTTGCCATGGAAGCAATACGCAGCAGGTAAGCTGCTTTTGCTCACCCCAAAGACTCTAGGGCCACAGTTCCAGCTCAGTAACAAGATTCACTCTTATAATCTGGCTTATCTGGAATTCAGAAAGGCTGGTGCCATTTGGGATGGGATATGAACCCACACAGGGGACCTGGGTATTGGGTAATCCTCCCCTGGGACAGCCACCCTTCTGCAGCCAGCCTTTATCAAAACTTCTACTCCGTGTTGGCCTATAAAACCAAGTGGAAAAACAAAAGCCTTCACCTTGCAGAACTACATAAAAATAATCTTAAAACAGGCATCGATAAATGTGGAGCTGGTAATTATTCAGATCTAGTTAACCATGCAACAAAATGGAATAAACTCAGCTCCATTAACCTTATTTTAAAAGCACTTTTTAGAGATTCACGTTTATTATGCTGTTAACATTTAGCCCACCACCGTCGCTGCTTTGGAATCTGGTTCAGGAGAAAATACACACTTGGAGGGAAGGAAGGGGGATGCAGCAGAGCGTATTTCTCTTTTGCCAGCCCCAAAGAGACCCCACTCATCCATTCACTCACACAGTTTACAAGTATTTTTCAAGCACCTGTTATGTACTAGCACTTGTCAAAGGGTTGGGGAAACTGCAGTGAGCAAACAGCGCCAGGGATAGAACTGATGTTCTGATGGGCAGATAGACATGAGCACCTAACTTCTAGTGGGGTCTGAGCCCCTGACCAAAATCTCTACCCGGGAGACTTCAAAACTCTTAGCCCTTCTCCTCATCACACTTTTGCTCCCCAGCTTCAGCAATCATTGCCGATACTTGCCTAAATCTACTAATGCCACGAGAATTGCAAAATGCTACTTTTCTAACTACACAATTCCTCCCACATTTATTAGTTGGCTGCCTCCTGGACAGAAGAGCTGGATCTTCTCTCTTCTGTATGTAGTCATTTATTATTAGAATGGGTTCTGATTTTATTCAATGACCTTTAATCCATTACTGAGGTCATGACAACAACAAAAAAAGACTAAAGAACTGTTCTGGATGAAAAGAAACAAGACAGCTAAATTCAGTGCCCATAATGGATGGAGTCTAGGTCCAAAGATGGGGAAGGGGAAAGAGTTATTATTGACATTATTGGGACACTTGGTGGGATTTAAATGGGGGCCGTGGTACAGATTGGAGCATCAATGGTAACTGTCTTCATTTTGATAATTGTACTGAGGTTATGTAAGAAATTGCTCTTGTACTTAATACATGCACACTGAAATATTTCAGTGGCCAGTGCTCCTGGTTTGCTCAGGACCAAGGGGTTTCCCAGGACTTTCCGTGCTAAAACCAGGAAATTTCCAGGTAAACCAGGATGATTTTTCACCTACAAAGGTACATCAGTACTGAAACTTATTCTCAAATGATACAAAGATCTTATATATATAAATGTACACATGTGTATTAATTGTATTGTAATTATATATAACACATAAATTTAGCAAGAGAATGATCAAGAAATGTGGCAAAATGTTTACAATCGGTGAATCTAGGTGAAAGACAAAGAGAAATTCTGCTGGCAGAGCAGATGAAAAATGATTCATATTATATTTCATAATAGTCATATAGCCGAATTGATGCAGGAAAGCTCTTCTTTCCTGGAAAATGCCAGCTAATAAAGCAGAAGAAATGGCAGAGACTTGGGAAACTGGCATTCAGCCACCTCCCAATTAAATAACTGATTTGGGCAAGGATTCATTAGGTATATGGTAAGGGAAACTGGACTTTGGTATACATGTCATTCTATAGTCTCAAGGGGAAAAGCCTAAGTGTATGGTAGAAGTTAGACCCAAACTCCTAATCCAGAGGTCAGGCTCATTTACCATCACTAAAGGTGAGTCATGCAGAAGTCCCAGGTCTTAACTTTCCCTGTGGAGTCCTCTAGTCACAAGAGATGACCTTGAGTCCATCTAGCCTTAGAACTAATGTCCAGTTTTTAGGAAATATAGGGAAGAAGGCACAAGCTAAATAACACCACGAGGACACATCCAAACTAACCCAGAAGGTGGGACATTCTGCAGAGCCAAATTAAACAGTTCTTTTGGGGGTAAAGGGGAACTTGAGCATAAACTAGTTATCAGATGAGAAGATATGGAAAGGTGAAGATTGGTAATTGAACATGCAAGTTACAAAACATGACATGTAGTATGATCTCACTTTGAGAAAAAATACATAGACAGACGGACAGACTGACATTAAGTTTTTAAAAATGGCAGTCTCAGGGAAGTAAGAGCATGATGCTTTTACTTGCTTATTTTTGCTCACATCTATTTTCTAATGTTTGTAATACTTATTTACTGTCTTTATAATTTTAAAACATAGGCAGAAGTGCAGATGAACTTCAATTCCAGGCATCTGTGAGTGGCCATTCATTCATTCATTCATTCAGGCACAACATTCTAATTAGCTATGACGTCAAAGGTTAAAGATAAATGGTTCCCACCTCTGCCCTTGAGTTGGTCCTTGTCTGATTGGGGAGATACACAGTTGTGACACTTGCCTGAGGCTGTGATGAGCAAGGAGATGGAGTGATGTGCTGGCTATGGAAGATGGGGAACCCCTCTATTCAGCTGCAGGAGGAGGAGAGAAAGGGTGGCAGGGAGTTCCCGGAAGATGGCTTTGTAGGAATGTTTACCCCTCCAGGATGTCAGGAAGGGAAGTCGGGGGTGAGGACAGGGGTGGGAGATGACACTGCGTGGTTCAACCCCTACTGACCTTTCAGAGGCCATCACCCCTTGCTCTCCTATCTCTCATCATTCTGATCTTCTTTTAATTACTGGACTGTGCCAAATGCCTTCCTACCATGTTGTATCTCCACGTGCTATCCCCGCTGCCTGGAAGGCTCAGACCTAGTCCCAAAACACACATACACGCACTCACACACACACACACATACTTTACCTCTGCCAATTTAAACCTATTTATCCTCCAGGTCTCTAACATTGCTCCCCAAAGGATTCACTCCTTGAGTTCCCAGACTAAGCCTTTTGTCATTTAGCCCCTCAACACCTGTTCTTCACCTTCATAATCAATTAACCTACTTGTGTCACAATTCTTGGCTCAAAGTCCTGAAGGCTATTCTACGTCTTGTTCATTTCTGCAACCCTACTTCTTAGGACAGAGCCTGGCACAAAGCTACTGCTCAATAAATATTGGCTGCCTAAATGAATGAACGAATTGCTTTACCAATTTGATGCTGGGAAAGCTCTTACTCTTGTTTTGTTGTTGAGTCAGTTACCTTCAAAACAAAGATAATAGCAACTGGGGACATTTATTGAGTGCTTGCTGTATGCCTGGAGCAATGCAAAGAATCTCGATCTATGTTATCTTCTGCAGACCCTCAGCAGCCATAAGATAAATATTAGCAATATACCCATTTTGTGGATAAAAACATGGAGGAGTTTAGGAAAGTCTCAATATCTTATTAGGCAGCTATAGCACATTAGTTCATCTCTCTGGCTTCGGTTTAGGGAGGGTTTGGTAGTCGATGCACGCAAAGCCAAACCTAGCCCATCTTCCAGGCTCCCTTCTGGTCTGCAAAACAGAGACAAACCCAGCAAACTTAATGGCTGGCAAGTGGCCTATTTGTGCCCAGCGCCTTGCCTGGTGGCTGGCGAGCACTCGGGGAGCAGCTGGACCGAGGCTCCCCGGGACTTTGTGACTTCCAAAGCAGAATCCCTGGCAGACAGCCACGCTTTGAAATTCTATAGTGTAATAACCATGAATCACCCCCAAAGATTCCATGACTCAAACAAGGTCTGCTTCCCCTGCCCAGCCCCATCGTGTGGGGGGGACACTGGTCACTGCCACCAACTTGGTGGCGTCCAGCTGCCAACAGGCACAGAAGGGACCTCCTGCTGGCCTTGCTGAAAAGGCCAGGAAATTTAGCAGCCAGTGTGTCTGGCTTTCCCACTCAGCGCCCCCTAAATCTCCCTCTAAGTGGCAGGACGTTGGCCTGGCTGCACCGTCTGGGGGTATTTGCTGTGACTCAGAGGACAGTGGAGCCAGGACCCTCCAAGGGGCTGGCAGGGGCTTCCTTTTTCCCACTCAGCAGTCATTTCATTCGTGGCTGCCTCTCTGCTGCCTGACTCAGCTTTGTTCAGACACAAGCTACAAACACCAGAGGCTTGGAGGGGGGAACCCCAAAGTACCCCACTCATTAAGCCGCCATGGGTGGCTTAACTCAGAGCTCCAGGACAGCCTCTGGGGGTGAGTTTCCAGGCACCCCAGCTTTCACTGGGCCTCAAGGAACCAACTTCCCACGCTGCAAACTGGAAGTCAGGCAGAGCTGGGTTAAATCTCGGATGTCTCATTTGAGCCTCAGTTTCCTTGTCTTTCAATTGGGATTACAACAATGACTACCTGGTTGGGGTGTTGTGAGCATCCAATGATTCGTTGGTTCTTGCCATAATAGTTAGTAAGTGCCTACTGTATACTACAGGCTGCAATTACATGGTTGACATATATCATTGTATTTGGTGCTTGTAACCAAAGTGGGAAGACAGTTGTTGCTTTTTTAAGCTACCATAATAGAAAAGTCATAACTAAAGCTCAGAGAGGTGAAGAGACCTGCTCAAGATCACACAGCCGAGCTGGGATTCAAACCCAGGCCAGTTCTATCTCAGAAGCTGAGGGTGTTACACGCTGTGAAAGTGCTAAGCCATGCTCCCAGCTGCAGCCCTGCTACAGCTGAGAGTGCTGCTGGCAGTGCACTGCTCTATTTGTAGTAAGAATAACAGTGGTGGCAGCTTGTGTCCTCTGAGAACTGGCCATGTTCCCCATGCTCATACGTGGATTGCATCCTCATATACTTTGGTTATCATCCGTATCTTCATTATTCTAAATTGGCTTGGATAAGAATCTGAAGCTTCTTCAAAATAGGTCAAAGGTTCTGATCTTCAATCCATAGGGAGCCATGGCAGGTTTGAGCAGGAGACCCTGACGTGATCAGACTTGTTCTGGCTGCCAAGAGGAAGAAAGGCAAGCAGGAGAGACGCTGGAGGCAGGGAGGCCAGTGTGGGTGCTGGTGCAATGGGCAGGGATCGAGGCCAATGGTGACCCTTTGTTCTTTCGCTCCTCCCAGTGTCCCCAAGAGGCCCAGCTTCCCCCGTGGCAGCCCCTCAGCCCCCAGCCCTCCCTCTCCCACCAGCCACCTTATCCTAGCTCAGACCACAGGCCCCTGGTCTCCAGGCTTAGAGCATTTTGCCTGGCGAGGGTGAGGACACACTCTGTTTCTTCATCCATTCATTCATTTATTCATTGAAAAAAAATAGTTATTGAGCACCTACTGTACACAAGGCACCAAATGTGCAGCATAGAACACTCGAAAGACCAAGCCAGGATTCAGAAATGTGGAATTCAAATCCCCCCTCCACCTTGAACCTGTGCAAATTTCATCTTCCCAAGTCTTGATTTCATCCTGTGTAAAATGGAGATGATATTTGTCCCCGCACCTCAATGCTGCTGCAAGGATATGGTGAGGCGAGCATGCAAGCAGCTGGCTCTTGGTGACTTGCAGAGTTTACTATCCTGAAGGTGCATAGAAGGTGGGGGTCCAGGGGGAGGGCAGTGGGCCCGAGGAGACAGAGCTGTGGGTCTAAGTCAGTGATTCCCAGCCAGGGCTGACTCTCCCCAAGGGACATTTTGGAGCAGTTATTAGCTTTCACAACTTGGGGAAGGAGCAGAATTGCTGCTAGCATCTGAGCATCCTACAATGCACAGGACAGCCTCCACCACACACACAAAAAAGATCTGGCCCAAATGTCAATATCGCTGAGGTGAGAAAGGCTGATCTGGGTGGGTGGAAGGACCCCGCAAGAGGCTGAGACACTAAAGGCCAAGCCCACCCACCCTGCCCCCGTGGAGGCCAGATGTGCCCCATCTCTGCACAGACTCCCCATCCCCTCTGAGCCATGCCTGAGTGTTTATTTTCCAGCCCTCCCCAGCCCTGCAAGGAGCAATCTGTCCCCAGCACCAACAGCTCTGCTCTTGCTTGGTACCCACGTGCAGCCTGCTGACCCACTAGTGTTTTGAGGCTGAAGCTGTCTCCCAGCTCCTGACCCCTCCATCTCTCTAGGATTGGTGGTGGCAGCTGAGCCGGCAGAAATTGTTTTGCCCAACTGCTGGGGAAGCTGCTGGCAAAACGTTTGTCATCCCCATCCTCCCAGCACAGGCTGTTGGGGTCCGGGCTGGGGCTCCCTGGAGCTGGGGACTTGGGGAGGTCTTGGATCCCCAGATTAAAGTTCTTAGTCCCCTCTGAGTTGGTTTTTCCTGGCCTCTGCCAGCCCCTGGAGGCTCAGGAGAGAACCAGGGGGTCTGATGAGCTCTCTCCCTCCTTAAAGAGATGGTCTATAGAGCATCCCTCAAAATGGGAGTCCCCATGTCAGGCCTCTTTTATCTCCAGTCACTTGACTCCAGCTAGAAAAACACAACATGGTAGGGAGTTGATGTGTAGCATCGTCTCCCACAAATCCCTGGAAGCCAGGCTTGCCCCGAATGAGGCATGGCAGGGGGCAGAGCACCCAGCACAGAGCCTGGCACATAGTAGGCATTCAGTAAATACCTACTCAGTGAATGCAAGAATGTACACATGGTGTTCTAGGAAATCTGATTTATATATGCAGCTTGGCCTCTGACTTCCCATGTAACTTTGAGGAAGCCACTTTTTATCCCAGGTCTCAGTGTACTGGTCTGTAAAATGGGACTCTTCACTTACCGTTGAGTAAATGCTGAAAACAATGCCAAGGCCTTTGGAGGTGAGGATGGGGGCTATAGCTGAGATTATCCTTACGAAATAAACCAGGAAACCTCCTTCTCACTGCAGAGGTTCATCTATAGTAAAACCATTCTGTTAACATCAACTCCAGAAAGGCTGATCTTAAGCTAGCAACACTACCTGTATTGGTTATCTGCTGCTGCATAACAAATAGCCCCCAAATTTAGCAACTCAAAACAACAAACATTTATTTTGGCACAGCTTCAGTGGGGAGAATTCTGAGCTTGGCTTAGCTGGTGGTTCTGGCTCAGAGTCTCTTCTGGGGCTGCAGTAAAGCTGTTGGAATGGGCTGGAATCTCTGGAGGCTGGATTTGCTGAAGGATCCACTTCCAAGCTCACTCACTTGGCTGTGGGCTGGAGGTTTCCATCCCCTACCATGTGGACCTCTCCAGAGGGATGCTCAAGCCAAGGCTTTCCCCAGAAGAAGTGATCCATGAGAGAGAGACAAAGATGACAGATGCAGGCTCTTTACAACCTAATCTCGGAAGTGACGTGCCGTCATGTCCTGATATGAACACCAGGAGGTGGGGATCCTGGAGCCCCCAGGGCGGCCAACCACCATATGATCAGATCTGGAGTTTGTGGTGAGTGGTAGAGTACGGGGGGTGAAGGTGAGGGTATGATGGGTTGAATTGTGTACCCCATCCCAAAAAATTAAAAAAAAAAAAATTCATGTTCACATCCTAAGCCCTCGTCCCATGAATGTGGTCCTATTTGGAAATAGGCCTTTGAGGATGTGATTAGTTAAGATGAGGCCAAACTGGATCAGAGTAGGACTGAATCCAATAGGACCAGTGTCCTTTTAGGAAGAGGGAAATTTGGACACAGATAAACACAGAGAAAAAGGCCATAGATAGACAGAAGCAAAGGTGGAGGGATGCATCTACAAACCAAGGAGTGCCAAGGATTGTCAGCAAATTCCAGAGGCTGGAAGAGACAAGGAAACGTTCTCCATGACAGGTTTCAGAAGGAGCATGGTCCAGCAAAACCTCGAGTTTGGATGTCTAGCTTCCAGAACCATGAGGCAATGATGACTGTTGTTTTAAGTCTCCGAGTTTGTGGCACTTTGTGATGGCCACTCTAAAAAACTAAGAAGGTAATAACCTTTCTGCAATATGAGGGGGTGGTTGAAATACAAGGAGGGGATTGGCATTTTTTTTTTTTTTGAGTACCTGCCATAGGCCAAGCACCGTGCCAGGCTATCATTGGGTATTATTTTATCTCATCCTTGCATCTAACCCATGAGAGAGTAAAATCACCACCATTCTTTCAGAGGAGGAAACAGAGGGTCAGAGAGATTGAGTGTTGTTCCCAAGATCACGTAGCTGGTAAAAGATGGAGCTGGGCTTGCAACCCCTGGCACTGACCATACTGGCTCTCCATCAGAGCAAATTGCTGGAGGATGAGGCACCGTCAGGCCAGGTTCCCGTTTGTTCCATTGTCCGGAGCAATGGAAAAGCCTAGAATCTTCCAATGAGGGTGCTGGGAAGCACTGTGCAAACAAACTCCAGTAGTTCCTTGTGGTTGTGTTTTTTAGCTTTGCTGGCTGACAATAAGAGCGTCCTTATCCCCAGTTTACAGGTGGGAAAGCTGAGGCCATGTGAGCAGGACTGACGTCACAGGGGCTCCCAGCTCCTAGCTCTACCAGCCAGCTCCCAACATGGCCCCGACTTCTTGATGACACCTGGTTCACATCCAGGCCACCCTCCCACAGGTGTCCATGTCCAGGAATTCTACACTGGGTAGGACAACCTTGCTGAGTAAATCCCGCTTAAAATCCAAGCCTGCAGCAAGGCACATCTTAAATTTCCAGAATATTCCAGAAATACTCTCTCCAGTCATTTGTCTGTGGGGGGTGGGCACAGGGGACTTTTCTTAATGCCTAAGATGGGTTCAAGCCAGATTCTGTTTGAATATCTGCTGAGCCCATTTTGTTGGAGGCCTGTAGGATCGAGGACTTGAAAATCAAGAAGACAGATGGAGTACAGCGGGTGAAGGAAAATTCCCCACTGGTGATCCCTTCCCTATCTCTTTCGAGAAGCCTTAATCCCTTAATCGCTTTTATTAATCTCATAACAATCTCTCCAACATCGGTTACATCCTTCTTATCTTGGTTAAGCATTTTGGTGAACTCAGAGCCTCTTGCTACTTGGGGAATTTTCCCTTCTGCTTAAGGCATCTGCTCTTACATTTTCTCTCCCTCTCTCCGTTCTCTCCCCGCTCCCTCCCTCCCTCTGTCCATGCTATTAGAATCTCCAAACCCTTGAATTTCAGAGCTAGGAGGAAACTTCGAGACCACCCAGCATACGTTTCTCATTTAACAGCTGGGAAAGCCAGGCTCCTAGCCGAGCCTCCCCTTGACTCACTCACGGTCACACCGCAGGCACAAGTGACTGGAAACAACAAAGCACCTCAGAGGTGTGAGCACTTAACCCACATCACCTCCTTTGAGCGCCAAAAACCCCTCTGAGGGGGGATTCTGTCACAAGCCTCATTTTAGAGATAAGGAAATTGAGGCAACATGAAGTCACCGACCTATAGAAACACAGCTAGTAACAGGCGCAGCTGGGATTCGAACCCAGGCAGTCTGACTTCAGCCTGAGCTCTTAACAATGCCTAGGTATTTCTCTCCCTCTGTCTCATCCCTGCAGGGGCAGTGGGCTGGGTGATGCAAAAAGAGGCAAAGCAGCCACTTATCAAATGATATAAAGGCTTTGAAGGCTCATGATGCAAGCACCATCCCATCATTAGCTCTGTTTGGGGTGTCCATAGCGAAGTTTGGGGTCTCCCTGTCTGCCAGAGCCTCTGACAGTGACCTCTGCCACCGGCCCAAAGCTCAGCTCTTCAGCAGGGTGCAGCCGGGCATCAGAAGGGCTGGGTTCTAGGGGCTGCAACCAATTCATTTCTCTTTGGCTGTCACTTCCTTCATCCGTCAAGTGGAAAGAGCTGTCTGCAAATATCCCTTAGCCACTGAGGCCCTTCTGAAAAGGAGAGACAATATGGAAACCAAAATGGATAGCTAATAAAAGTCAGCTGCTGGTGAAAGTGGGGGCTTGGAATGAAGGGATGTCTGGAGCCCCATCTCCCCCTCTCCCCAGGGGCACAGGAAACCACTGCAGCACTGTCGTCTGTGCCTGATGCTCTGTGAGCTCATAGACTCCCCCACTGTCCTCCAAGCCCTGTTTTAAAAGAGGGTGATTCTCAGGGGAGATGCTCTCCAAGCTATTCCCGAATCAACAGAGACGCAAACGTGGAATCTCCAGGCAAAATCTTTTCGCGTCCCCTCCCGCTCGCTCGGCGTGACTCTGGCGTGACACTCTTTTCATCTCCCATCACCTCGGTTCTCTCCCGCTTGCCTCCTTCCCTCTTTGTCTGCCCGACAAGTAAGCTGGTGAGGGCGAAGATGGAAAACCAACTGCCGAACTTAGAAAATAAAAACACGCCGGTCGGCTTTATTAATCTCCTGAAATATGCTCTCCAATTGCTGCCAAGCTGAAAGGGCTTGTGTTTTCCCCTAGAACATCGTAAAAAAGTAGAAATGTTTACAAGGATGACTGGGAAATAGTGCAGTAGATCTTTCTGGTAACGTACAAGGTGATGCAGTAATTGCTATGGAAACTAGTCATTATAATTCAATAAAAAGGGAGAAAAAAGTTAAGTTCATTGTGTTACCTATGACTCTATCGTCATACTTTTTACATATATTAGCATAAAATCAAGTCCCACTTTTCTTCTCAGGGTTTTCACCAGTCTGCCTTCACAAAAGGGTTTGGAGGGTTCAGCACAGAAAAAGCCCTAAGGAGGAAGAGAAAAGTTGCTTTGCAAGAAATCTATCTATCTACATTTTTTCCTAAGCAAAATATTTAATGTTTCTGCATAAGTATAAATGCAGGTACCAGAAGACAATATAGCTTCTGCAAGAGGCGTTTTGACCAGTGTATTAGAGGAAAAAACTGTACAAGCCCTGAGATGTGACACAAAGGGAAGCTTCTACTTTAGAGATGCAACTTGCCAAAGAAAAAGACTGCTGCAAAGTCACATGGTTTACTACACGTCGGAAGCCTGAGCAGCTTGGGAAGACAATCGGGGGGGAGCAGATCCTGGTGGTGCTTTGGGGGGTGCTGGGGTAGGGTTACACCCTTCATGTCCACCCCCACCCCCCAAGCCACACCAAAGCATCTCACAGTAGGTGCATCAAAATCAACTTGGATAGTGGCTTTTGGCAGTTGGCATCCCTAAAGTGGTAGGAAAAAGCCCATGGAGAAGACAGGAAGCCGTTATTGCTTGAATACCTATTTCAGGCAAAGGGAGACAGAAGAGTGATTTTAAGTGCCTGGTGCACGTGAACATTTGCTGGGGGGCTACAGAGTCTTAAGATGAAAACCATTGCCCCTATGCACGAGGAGCTTGCCAATTTCTATGCATTAGGAGCCCAGAGGGAGGAGATTGGGATTAGAAGGCAGAAGATGGGCCTTCACCCAGCTCTAGATGTGTTACTTGGGTGAGTCCGTTTATCTCTCCAGGCCTCCCCAGTGGTGCTTGCTATTAAACTCTCCTCTCTCAGTTCCCAAACTGCCCTCCTGCACTCTGCTTTCCGAGGCTGGGGCTGACAGTCTACAAACTGTATTCTGCGTTGCCAGCTGGTCCTGTGTTAGACCCTACCCACAGGGGGCTCTAGAGGGAGATGTGAGGCAGAAGGCGGGAGAAGGGAGGAGCTTGTTTCTGTTTGCAGTTTCTGTCAGCATCAGCACAGCAGTGACACTTCATCCCAACAGTGGAAGTGGGTTCCAGTTGCAGAATTTCCCCACAATGATGTCCAGCCTCTTCATATCCCCGCAGGCACCCCCTCCTCCGAAGTCTGTGCTAAGTTCCACATGGTCCCTTCTCTGAGCTCTTGAGCACCAGCAGAGTTCTGGGTCCCTCCTCCAACTTTTTCCAACTTCTCCTTTTGCTCCCTCAGCCCTGGGGGTGGTAGCTGCTTCTTGCAATTGCTGGCTTTGTGTTTCCTCAGTTTCCCCTTTTGACCTTTTCAGTTCTCCAACATCAGATTGACTGATTCCCTATATCAAACCTTCTCTGCTAGAATACCTGGTGTGATTTCTGTTTCTTGCTCTGAGTCATGCCCCTCCTAAACCAACCTCCACGAAGTAGCTGGAATGATCTTTCTGACTGCCTGTCTGCCATCAGAGTCCCCTCGCCCACTCACAACAGACATCCTCTGTCAGTTACATTTACCCCCAGAGTTGGCACACCCTCAGAATCATTTCTAACACAGGGTTTCAAGACAGCACTACTCACAGTCCGGAGCTGGCAGGTGAAATAGTATCTGTTTTCCAATCTTGCCCCATAGATTAAGTCCCATTTCTGAGGGATGACCCATGAGGACTGTTTGACAATTTATCTCATATTTATTGAGCATTTATTTTATAACAGGCATGCTACTACTTGCCATGTAGAATCTTGAGAAGGAAAGTCATCCAGTTAATGCAATCTCTTATATGGGTGACTTTATATTTGTTTTTGTCCCAAAGTGCCCGCCACGCATACTTGGATCTGCTGTTAACACCTAGAGGAATTCTTTAACTGAGACTTAATGAAGTCAACACAAAGAATTCTTTGAAAATGACTGAATCCCCTCTCTGGAAAGAGAACTCTACTGATAATTTCAGCATAATTACATATAAAAAACTCCAAGTGGCACACAGTAGAATTCTGATATGAATTGCTAATTACATCCATGTTAAGGAATTGATGGAAATTGTTATCCAAATAAGGATGTGGCTAAGAGTCCCTGCCTCTATGCTGGGGTATTCTGGAGCCTTCTCCCCTCGTTCTGCGTTTCCTTTTTGATGTCTTTCACATTGGTCTTGAGTTTGTCCCCCAAGGGACATGTGGGAAAGTCTGGAGAAATTTTTTGGTTGCCAAAACATGGGGGCAGGGTGCTCCTGGCACCCAGTGGGTCAAAGCCAGGGATCCAGAAACACATCCTACAATGCACAGGACAGCTCCCCCACAATGAAGAATTATCTGGCCCCAAATGTCAATAGGGCAGAGGCAGAAAAACAAGCCCTGGCTTTGACTCAGGTTTCCGTGCTAGCTGTGACCTCCTGGTGTTAGGTTCTCCCTTATTATTTGTAGAAAATTAACCCTGTTTATGGATGTAACTGCCAGAAGTTGGCACCAGGTATAGAGATATTCACAATAACATACCTAATGAGACTTGCTCCCTCCAATGCATTGTGCAAAATATCTGCTCCATCAGCACCTGGAATGGTTCGATTTACTCTCTCCTAAGCCCTGCTACTCTCTCCCTCTCTCCAGTCTGGCTCTCTGTCCCTAGACAGCTGCTTCTGTGGTCCATCCGTGTCAGCTTTACAAGCATTGGGAAGAGTCACCTCCACGTTGAGATCCAACTGAAGACATGTCTCCCATTGGCCAGACCCATGGACACCATGACACTTCTAATGTCATGCTAAAAAGCTTCCCCCTTGAGGCCAAAGCGGTTCAAGTTGGTTTTGTCGAATCCTCTAATGCCCAATATGGTACAACCCACGTTCCTTGTCCTTAGATCAAACTGCCTTGACTCGAATCAGACCATACTGATCATGGGTTTCACTCATTAAAGACAACCCAATGAAGGAATACATGGGAGCTTTGGAGAGTCAGCCCCACTTGCATAACACATACAGATTCCCTAAGGTTTGTTTCTTAAGTCTGGGTGTTCACATATTGGTTTTGTTCAATAGGGGATGCAGACTTTCCCATCTCCGTTTTGGCGGCGTTGATTTCATTAGGAAAGTGAATGGACAGCCACATTGGATTAAATGGCTGAGGGAAAATTCCCAGCCTCCCCTTGTAACCAGGTCTGCAACTAACCTCCTCATTTGTCTCGATTGTTGAATTAGCTGTTTATTAGCTCCTTTCTGACTTTATAGAGCTGATAACTACAGAATCAGAGAATCATGTGACCTCAGCACCCAGGAGCTATGGCACTCTAGCACTCTTTCCTCATAGTATCACATTTTTTTCTGGAAATGAGGAAACATAGAATCATGAGATTTTAGAATCAGAGAATCTTAGCAAAAAAGAATTTGAATTTTGGAGGGGAGATACTAGAATTTTGGTGGTTTTAGACTTATAAACACTTTGGATAGTAGAATCTTGGCATTTTGTAATTGTAGATTTTTTTTTCAAATTTGGTATCCTAGGAGCATTATGTATACAACCTACTCTCAAATGCCTGGAAAAGATAGATAGATAGATAGATAGATAGATAGATAGATAGATAATGACGATGATGAAGATGATGATGATGGATAGATGAGAGAGAGAGAGAAAGAGAATAATACAGCATATGTAACAAAAGATTAAAATTGGTGGATCTCTGGGAGGGTATGTTAGAGTTCTTTGTTTGGGTTTGGTATTATTTTTTCAACTGCCCTGTAAGTTTAAAGTTATTTCAAAAAAAAAGTTTAAGGAAAAAAATGAATCCTGCAATCACGACTTCTTGGAATTACTGAACTTCAGATCATGGGAACCCAGGCTTAGCAGGAACATTGGGCTCCAGGCTCATTTCAGAGGCCCAACCTCCTCTAGTTTCCCTTGTCTCACTCTCTCCATCAATAAAATTAATTATTCCTTATACATGCAGTGCCACCCACAGAGGGGACACTGCCACCAAGCCACAGACCCTTGCCACTCCAGAGAAGGGACCGCAAACAAATGTCCCAGGGATTAGGCAGGCAATATGTGAGGACAGTGGACAGGTGCAATAAAATAATGGGAAATAGTCTGTGGGTGACTGGAAACAATAGGGAATGGTGGGGACTGTTACAGATGGAGGATGACACCATCCCAGCAGACCTTTGCCATGTAGGCACAGCACCCATCTCTACAAGGACATCTAAAAGATGCTGGAAATTTGCCTTTAATGTAGAAACCTTAGGAGTTTATTTTCATCATATCAGCAACTAATTCCAAATTGAAATGTGCAGGCCAACACAGTGCAGACAGGCAGATCAAAAATGCTCTGTGGCCACTTTTGACCCGCAGGACCCCCTTCCCCCCGTTGGCACCTCCCACGTTAGCCAGCAGCAAAAAAATAGACACATTCCTCCACAGTAGTTAGGAGCAAGGATTCTGCAACCGAGTGCATGGTTCAATCCCCACTTCTGCAGTTTACTGGCTGTGCAACATTGGCCTGTTGCTTAACCTCTCTGTGCTTCAGTTTCCCCATGTATAAAATGGGGATGTTAACAATAGTACCTTTTGTTTTGAGAGGTTTTTGTGAGCTTTAGAATATGCAAAGCTTTTAGTAGACATATATTAGTCAGCATCAACAAAGATCTTAAAATGCCTGATACATGGCACGCACTAGGAAAGCCTTAGCTAGCATTCTTAGCATTTTGCAGATCCTAAATTATTATTATTTTTTTTTTATCTTGGACTCTCCCCAGCAGTCCTGATGGGGGAGAAAAGAGGCAGAGGGACCAGAATTAATATTTCCATTTTGCAGATGAGAAAGCTGAGGCACAGAAGGGTTTGACATTTGCCCAAGACTGCAAACACATGGTAAGACCTGAACCAGGCCCCAGCTCTCTGAATCTCATCCTCTCTCCTCTCCGCATGCTGTCTGTCTGTCGGAGCTCACAGCCTGGCCATGGACGCCACCTCCTCCCAGCCAACAAGCCAGAAACTCTGCCACATTGCCAGATGCCCCACGCCGCACTCCAGACGCCAAATGACAATGATGTGCTTTTTTATTTTTTTTTCCTTAAGAAAGAGAGAAAGAGGAGGGTGGGAGAACTGTTCGCATCACAAATTTCTCCCTGGCTCTCTTCCCAGACTTGGAGTTCCTGGCACGGCTGGCAAGATTCAAGGCAGGAGAAGGAGAGAGGGTGCCGGGCAGCAGTGGAGAGGGCCCAGGGTCCCAAACTGTCCCCCCCCAATTTCTCAGGCTGAACTGCCCCCCCAGGACCCACTACATCATTTGCAGGGCCCAGTGCAAAATGACAATGTAGGGTCACTTGTTCCGAAATTATTCAGAATTTCAAGACAGTCCCAACAGAGCATGAAACCAAATGCGGGGCCCTTCTGAGCACGAGGCTGTGAGCAACTGCAGGTTGCAAGCTCTGGACAACCCCCCTCATCCAAGGGGCTCCCCAACATGACACCACGGGAGTGCAAGGAGGGCTAAAAGACACCCTCCCCTCTCCCCATGTCCGGGTGAGATAAAACCACCATTGGGAGACCCAGGACAATTTTTATATAGGATTAGAAAACAAAAATCAATATTTAATTATCTGTAAGCTTTTTGTGTCACTGAATCTTTAGCTCCCTAACAGGGAACACAGGCTGCCAAGGCGAAAGTAAGTCATTAAAGATGCCGTATCACAGGCCATCCCTTTTTAGAGTCGGGCAATAAATAGAGTACATTATCACTCCTCGCATGCTGGTATTGTTATTTATCTTTACAATCTCTATTTACCTCTATTTATAGCAGATTGCCCCCATATATTATGAGGCCAGGTTAACTTAATGGAGTTCATGAAAAGTGGTACTTAAAACTTTGGAACATGCTTATGTGGACAGATGGCAAGATTTTCAGAACCTATGGGGCCCAGAAGGCCGATTTGAAGGGTGTTGATTTTTTTTTACTTCTTGTGGTATTGCCTACATTTTCTCCCACGAAGACAGTCCAGAGTCCTTTCTCCTTGGCATGGTAGCCAGAGCCACGGAACAAATGGATGGGTTAGAGGGCCAGAAAATTCCGGCTTTGGACCTTCAGGTCTCACCTGTAAATGGGCTTTTTTAATTTACCAGGCTGAAGGCAAAGTCATCATTCCAGAGGCAAAAAGGCTTTTCTTTGTCCGGGAAACCCTCACCAGGTTTTGTGCCTCTCCATCTTCTTTGAGCCCTAATCACACCAGATTGTGAGGATATGCTCCCTGACCTGCCCCCACCATCAGAATGCCATCTCCTCCAGGGCCCCCCGGAGAGTCATACTGCTCAGCATCAATCCCGACACACAGTAGGTGCACAAGAAAGGTTAGCAATTATTGTAGCAGGAATGCAGCAGAGTGTGAAAATGCTGGCATTAAACTGACCTAAGATTGAATCTCCCTTCTGGAGCTTACTACCTAGAATGCTGTAGGCAAGTTAATTTGCCTTTCTCATCCTCAGTTTTCTCATCTGTCACATGGAGCAAAAAACTAGTGGCTATTTTATAGCATTCAATGAGATGGGCTGAGTAAGCTGCCTAGCACAGTGCCTGGTGCAGCAAACAGCAGCAGGAGCTTACTTTGTATCGTTGATCCTAGAAGGCACATTAACTATTTAGAACTGTGAATGAATGAACTAATGAATGAATGAATGAATGAAGACATGGGAAAGGCCCTCCTCAGAAGCTAGGATCTAGGCAGGGTCATCCAGGCCAGGATGAGTGGCCTTTTTGCTCATTAATTTTAAAAATAAGGACATTTAGAAGCCAGCTTGAGGATTTGTGAGGCTTTGCAAGGCTTTGCATGGAATAAAGGTAGCACCTCAACTCATTTGGGAAAGGATTATTCCACAAATAGTACTGGGGCAATTGTTTAAGTAGTAGAGAACAAAATAGAGTTCAATTGTTACTTCACAGCCATTCAGCAAAAATCAGTCCCCAGTGGTTTAGCATTAAACGTAATGCATAAATTCTATGACCCCTGGAAGAAAATGTGGTTTAGCATTATATGACTTCAGGCAGAAAGGATGTTTCTAAGAATAAAAACAAAAGAGTAAGCCATAAGGGGAGCAAAAAGTGGGTAGATTACATGAAAACTAAAATATAAACAGGTTAAAAAAAAGAAAAGATGCACAGTACACTGGGAAAAATTATTTGCTTCATGTACAGGAGGCAAAGGATTAATATACATGCTACATAAAGAGCTCTCCAATATTTTCAGAAAATAAAGAACAGAAGAAAACAGGAAAAAAATGGGCCAAATATATAAATGTGAAATTAATCAGAGAAAGCCCAGAAATAGTCAAGTAAGCACATAACATGAGCTCACTTCACTTACAATAAAAAAAATGCATTTTACAGGAACAGATACAATTTTAAATGGTCAAATCAGCAAGTTTTTCTTTAATGACAACATGCACAGCTTGCAAGCATGCAGTTAAATACTTTTGAACACTGTAGTTACATAAAAGTAAATATGTTGTGTTGTGTGCCTAAAGTTTTTGTGGTCGTTTATTGCGTAATATCTTTGGAGCAAGAAGTGTTACAGTTTAGATAGTTTCCCTGTATCAGTTTTCTCTCTGTGGGTGTACAAATGGGTTACATGTTTATTTTTTCTTGGAGAACACTTAAACAGTACACATCAAATCTTAAAACATATCTGCCCTTTGATCAGGCAATTCCAGTCTGATATCTACCTTAGAGGAATGTTGCACACGTTCTTAGAGACATATTTTCAATAAGGATCATTACAACATTGTGAAAATAACATATCAGAAAATTGGAAACAACCTAATTACCCATCAAGAAAACAATGGTTAAATAAACCAAAATGGCCAGTTTTGTAAGTCAGAAATGGTTGTGTATCTACAATTTCAACCGAATCTATCCATATAGTAGAACAGTAGGCAACCATTGGAAAGAATGAAATAGTTTGACATGTGCAGTAGTATAAGAACATGTCCAAGTTAAATTGCTAAGCGAGAAAAGTAATTTTTAGAAGACACATATAGCAAGTCTAATTTATGTCACTAATTTAAGTCTGTGTATTTAAAAGTCCTCAAGAGAAGGATGGTTTAGGAGAGTATTCTCTTTTTACTCTGTGCACTTCTGCAATATTTAACTTGTGGCTTTTTGTTTTGCTAGAACCACTTTCTATGCCTTCCCCTTCTGGCTACCCAAGCCGGTTCCCAAGCACAACTTCATCTCTAACAGGCTTTAAGCCCTTGAAGTTCCCTCAGTGTGAAGTTCAAACCCTGGACTTGGCCCATGGGTCCCCTTAAGGTCCAGACCTTATAAGACCCCCCTGCCAATTCTCATGGCTCTCTACACTCCTATGTGCTCTCCTGCTCCAAACTTTTCCATGCTGTTCTCTCTGCCTGGCATGCCCTTCCCTGCACTGTCCACCTGGGAATCCCCCTGAAACTCGGAGAGCACTTCCTTCCACAGGAAGCCTTCCCTAATGCCCTACTCTGGGGGCCATGAGTCCTCCTACAGTCAACTATTCAAAGCTTAGCAGTGAGTTGTCCAAGGCCCACCAACAGCCAAAACACTAGGACAATTTTTAGCAATTAGGTTCCTGAAACTTGACCCAGACCTATTGCTTTGAAAGCTCTGGGACCAATAATATACATTTTAAATAAAGTCCCCAGAAAATTCTTGAATACACTAAAATTTGATAATCCCTGCCTCAGTTGTCTTGTTCTCTCTATTGTGAAACTGGGTGTTACTTTCGTTTTCATGTCTGTTAACTATAAGCTCTGTGAGAATCTGCAGATAATGATGGATAGATAGATGGATAGGTAGATCAGATAGAGCAGGAGATATATAAAATGGTACACAACGGTGAAATATATGCATACATTTATTATTATTCATATAGCCATATTGAATAAGTTATGTTGCATCCCAGTAAGAAGCTTTGCAAACTGTAAAGCACTGTCCAGAAGGAAGAGGTGGGGAAAATGTCTCCACCTTGCTGTCCAAGGGAACCAGTCACCAGCTACCACAGCCTCAGCACATGTTGGAACCCAGGTAATGCTCTCAAGTGGGGATTTGCTCCTTCCCCCTTCTGCCACCAGCTGGGGTTGATGATTGCCCCCCAAAAAGCAGTCTCATGCATGCCTGCAGCCCTCACCACAGAAGCTCAGAGATATGTCTTAGGTGCAGGGATGTCTGTTTCCGGTGTCTTTTAAAATCCCATGCAGGGAGGCTGCTGAGCTGAGTTGGAAGGCACAGGATGTTGGCTGGTCATCGTGCCCTGCAAATACTCAGTGCTTGGGGACTGTGACCGATTTTGAGACTCGGTCTCGGCTGCAGGAGTCCTAGCTATCTGACTTTTCTCCAGGGCCAAGCACCCACTGCCTTCTGGGAGCCTGTGGGGTGGAAGTAACAGAGGGAGAGTTAGGGCTGGGAGCGTAGGCGGGAAGGGCCCCTCTCCAATGGCCATTGATTATTCTTGAAATTGAAATGGTTTCCTTTTCTTGCAGACTGGAGCACCATGTGGAGAAAATCCCAGCACACGGGCCATGGGCTGGAGGGCACAGCGGGTGAGAGTTTTGGTACTCGGCCGGAGTCTGGTTCAAATCCCGACCATCCCACTTCCTGGCTGTGTTGCTTTGGGCGAGTTACCTGCCACTTCTGAGCCATTTCCCTATCTATAAAATACACCTCACAGAGTATCTCTGTAAGGTTTACATTATGTAGTACCTGTGAAAGGCTTTATACAATGCTTGGGAAAAAATAAATAAATAAATAAGAGAGCTCATTCATCTGATCAATATATGCTAATGATCTCCAGGAGTGTGTCTCTCCTTGAAAAGATGGCTTTGTTCTTACCAAAAGACACAGGCAAGGCAAGGAAGAAGCAGCCCTGAAATCAGAATCAGAGACCTGGGTCCTGTCCCTGTAACTGTGTGAATTGGGGCAAGTCCCTTCCCCTCCTTCTTCTTGCAAACCCAAGGAAGAATCCACAGGCACCAGGACGACCACTGGCCAGGATTGTTCAGGTGTCTTAAAATCTCTCCCGGCATTAGCAGCCCATTTCTCAGATGAGGAAACTGAGGCTCAGAGAGGGGAAGTCAGCTACCCAAGGCAGTAAAACCCCATCATTCCATCCTCACTCCAAGCCTGTGAGGCAGGCTCTGTAGTTCACCATTTCCCAAATGAAGACATTTAGGCTCAGCTCCTGAGTGGCAGAGGCAGGTTTTGAACCTGGGGCTGACTGAGTCTGGGTCCCCAGCTATGACTCCCATCGCTTTCTCCCCCCACCCTTTCTCCTTTCCTTTAATGACTCATGCAGGTATTAAAAACAGCTTCAAACATCCCAAGTAAATAAATCAAGCCAAGAAACACCTGCATCTCCCATCCATTCTGCACATGCTGTGCATGTATGGGAGGGAGAAATGCCTAGAGAGGAAAATCTCCAGCATCTCGCCTCTTGGCTGCCACCCTGATTTTTTTCTTTTCCTTTATTTAACCAGCCACCTCTTTTGCTTCCCAGTCACCCCAGTTAGTGAGGAAACCCAGAAGCTTACCCCATAAATAAGTCGTGGGAATTTCACAGCTGCCCCGGGAAGCTCAGGCTGAAAAATGGCTCAGCATATGTCTAAATGGTTAATTGACTTAATTGCTGTGAGTTGGGCGATTAACTCACTTGATCCACCCCAGTGGCCACAAACGTCCTTAATGGTGTTCAGTTTATTTGTATGTTAAGCTCCAGTTACTATTACGGGGAACTTTTCAATTGCTGATTAGCTCATAAATATATAATTGTAGTCACAGGAGAAAAGACGCCGGGGGAGCCTCTTGTGAAAGGCTTTTCAAGGAATGATGAAAAATGGTTTTTCTTCCGTTTACTCAATCATTGTTTATTAAGCACCTACTAAGTGCCAAGTCCTACGTGAGGCCCTGGAGATGGGGAGTGGACAACCAGACAAAATCCCTGAAAAAAAAACTTACTTCCTAGAGGGAGGAGAAAGGGAGCAACAAGTAAATACATGATCATTTTACATAAGAAAATAAAACTGAATGTGCATGGCCAGAAAAGTTCACACCGGGGACTGGCATTTGGGCTGAGCCAGGGATGAGACGTAGGAGTCACCTCTGCAAAGACACGTGGCCACAGAGCTGGAGACAGAGGGGACAGCAAAGGCAAGGCCCTGAGGTAGTAATGGTCTTATCCTGTTGGAGAAATTGAAGGGAAACCAATGTACCTGGGGTTCCATGTGCAAAAGTGAGACTGGTACAAGACGAGAATGGATCTAGAGGCAGAGACCGGCTCACAGAGGGTTGTAGCAAGGGATTTTGACTTTTTTCCCTAAGTGCAATACAGAACTATTGCATGATACCATTTATGTCTTAAGAAACATGTGGCCAGTGGGGAAACATTTGGTCATCGAGGGAAAAGAAGACTTGGTCCAGGTGAAGCAGAGTAAATGAGGAACTACGGATGGGTTTATTTGGGAAGTAGATGAGATAGGACTCTGTTTGGAAAACCAAGACTCCTAGGTTTTTAGCTTAAGCTTTTGGGAGGATGGAGGCAAGGATCACATGGGGAAGAGCAGATAGGAGGAAAGATTTATGTTTCTGAAAAGAACAATTTGGCCTCCATCAGGGAGAACCGTGGAGAGGGTACTGCCAAAATCCAGGCAAAATGTGATGGCATCCCGGGCTGGGGCCAGGGCTGTGTAATCATAGGTTGTTACTTTTTTGGATATTTAACCAAACATGGGATGAAGTGTCAGCAGCAACTCATCTTTAGTCCAATCCATGTAATACAAGACCTAAAAATAGAGGCCTGGTCTCTGTCACACCCCAAATTATTACCCCTAGCCCCATCTTAATCCTTCCTAAATTGGGCTGGGAAGTGGGGGAAAGAAAGATCAAAATTAGAATTACATCAAGCAGAAAATAATCTTCGGCCTGGGTTGCACTGATAAAAAAAAAATAGGCAGAAATCATAATTACCATATAAAACTGTTTATGTTTGTGACTATATGTTACTGCCACCTCCAGGTCCTGGCAGTAAATGACTTAATTGCTTTAGCCTGGAGCTGGGGCATGGGGAGAAGAAGGAGGGTTTTGCTGGACGGTGGGACTGGAGAAAAGCTCCAGTCTCTGTTCCCCATGGTAGGATTTGGGCCTTGCCCCAGGTGCTGCGTCTCCTTCTGTCACACATAGTGGCTGGTGCCTTTGTCTTGGTCAGGCTGGGCAGGTGTCAGAGGCGGGACTGCCACTAGGAATCTTGTTTCTCAGTGGGATGAATCGGGTTTGGGCAACTGGCCTGAGCAAAGGGAAGGGAGGAAGACGCTGGTTCCAAGGTAGCAGAACATTAGGAACTGTGTCTATGTACCATGGTGTGTTAAAATTGCTTGGCAGTCCCATGGGTCTGAGAGCCCTGAGATGTCTAGGATCTCAATGATTTGCTCACCGATGCACCCCAAGTGCCTACTGAGGTCGTGGAGGACATGCCCGCCTGCCTTTGGGCTGCTCCAGAAATAGACCCCAAGACAAGGATGGCAGACATGTGGTGATCCCAGGAAGCAACCATTACTGGAGAGGGGAAGTGGGACTGAGATGGAGAAGATGCCAGTATGGGGCGCGTCACCAAACAAGTTATCAGCATGGGCCAGTGGAGGGAACTTTGGGAGATGGTGTGCGGCTTCACCCCACATTATCCCACCTGAGGGAGGGAAGGGTATTAGACACCAACTCCCAGCTGTTGGTTGAAGGCTGCACGCGGGGTGGGGAGGGGTGGGAGAGGGCATGAATTCTAGGCAGTTCTGTTCCACTGCGTTCATGGGCACAGAAAGCTCCAGTGCAAAGACACAACCTTATTGGCAGTTGGAAGTCAGGCTGTGATGCCCAACAGAAGTCAAGTCAAGGAGATATGAGCAGAGCACCAACGGCATCTCCTACAGAGCCTAATAAGTAGTATTAAATTAAAGGAATGAATGGATGAGGTCCATGAGTTTAGGACCCCCTTCCCCACCCCTGCCCCCCAGAACCCAACACCTAGAAAACCCACTTTGGAGAGTAGCCTCTTTATGCCTCAGTTTCCACATTGGCAATTGTATTAACATCATATCATTCTTTAAGAGCATTCAACAGGGAATGCTGTTTCCCTCATTCATTAGGGGTAGCCCTTACTTACTAAGTGTGCCAGTTTGAATGTATTAGGTTCCCCAAATGCCATTATCTCTGATGTAATCTTGTATGGGCAGATGTTATCAGGGTTGATCAGATTGTAATTCTTTGAGTGCTTCTATGGAATGCACCCCACCCAGCTGTGGGTAATGACTCTGATTGGGCAATTTCCATGGAGGTGTTGCTCCACCCATCCAGGGTGGGTTTAAGTTGATCAGTGGAGCCATATAAATGAGCTGACATAACAGAAGGAACTCAGTGCAGCTGTGAGTGATGTTTTGAAGAGGAGCTACAGCCAAGAGAGACACTTGAAGAAAGCACAGGAGCTGCAGATAAGAGACATTTTGCAGATGGCCGTTGAAAGCAGACTCTTGCTCCAGAGAAGCTAAGAGAGGACAGATACCCCAAGTGCAGCTGTGAGTGACGTTTTGAAGAGGAGCAAGCTTGCTAGAGAGGAATGTCCTGGGAGAAAGCCATTTTGAAACCAGAACTTTGGAGCAGATGCCAGCCACGTGCCTTTCCAACTAACAGAGGTTTTCCAGACGCCATTGGCCATCCTCCAGTGAAGGTACCCGATTACTGATGTGTTACCTTGGACACTTTATGGCCTTAAGACTGTAAATGTGTAGCCAAATAAAGCCCCTTTTTATAAAAGCCAATCCATCTCTGGTGTTTTGCATTCTGCAGCGTTAGGAAACTAGAACACTAAGTCATGGCCGAGTCATGCTAAGTGCAAAGGGAAGCAAAATGAAATTCTTCCCCACCAAGATGTACTCCCACAGTAGGTCTCAATAAATGTCAGTTCCTTACCCTTTCTCCAGTGGAAGGGGGCTTGGAGAAAAAGGCTGGGCAATGCTGGTGGAATCTGAATTCTGAACCCAATGCCATTTTAGTAAAGTTCCAAGAGCTGCACGGAGGCCTGGGAACCACTGAGGATCTACCCAACCATTTGTCGCTCCAGCTCCGCACCATCCATTACCAAGTCCTGGCCATCATGTCTGCCAAATCGCTCCCCAAACTGCACATTACCCCTTTCTCTGCTCCATATCCTCTGACGCTGACCTCCATCAGGTCTAATCATCTGCCACAGGTTTCTTCAGATGCATCCTTCCTGGTCTCTGACTTTGTGGCTCCCTTGCTGAAAATCTCCCAACAATCTCCACTGCCCCAGGTGAAAAATCTAGGTTCTTTAGCTCAAGCCATCTTGAGACCCCCCAATACATATGTCAAAAAAAAGCGCACAGCTTTATTGAGATATAACTAATATGCCACATCATTCTCCTATTTAAGGTGTACAAATCAATGGTTTCAGCATATTTGCAGAGCTGTGCAACCATCACCACAATCTAATTTTAGAACATTTCATCAACCCCAAAGAAACCTGAACCCATTAGCAGTCACTCTCCAGCCCCTGGAAACCCCTAATCTCCTTTCTGTCTACATAGATTTGCCTAATCTGTACTTTCATACAATTTGTGGTCTTTGGTGAATGTCATCTCTCACTTAACATCGTGTTTTCAGGATTCATCCAGAACATCATCTATTTTTACGACCAAATAATATTCCTTTATATGGATATACCATATTTTGTTTATCCGTTCATCTGTTGATGGACATTTGAGTTGTTTCTACTTTTGGCTGTTATTAATAATACTGCTATGAACAATCGTGTATGAGTTTTTGTGTGAACACATGTTTTCATTTTTTTAGGGTACATACTTAAGAGTGAAATTGCTAGGTCATATGGCAATGTATATTTAACATTTCAAGAAAATGCCAAACTGCTTTCCAAAGTGGCTGCAGCATTTCACATTCCCTCCAGTGATATATGATGGTTCCAATTTCCTCACATTTTCACCAATGCTTGTTACAATCTTGTTAGATATAGCCATTCTAGTGGGTGTGAAGTTAAATCTCAATTTGGTTTTCATTTGCATTTCCCTAGTGACTAATGATGAGCATCCTTTCATGTGCTTGTTTGGCCATTTGTATATCTTTTTTTGGAGAAATATCTATTCAAATCCTCCGCTCATTTTTCAAAATTGTTTTCTGACTGTTGAGTTTTGTAACTATTTTTTACAATTGTTTTCTGACATTGCTCAGGTTTAAAAGTTCTTCATATATTGTAGATACAAGTACCTTATCAATTATATAATTTGCAAGTATTTTCTTCAGTTCTGTGGGTTGTCTTTTCACTTTCTTAATGGTGTTATTTGCAGCACAATTTGATGGACTCTATTTTTGTATTTTGCTTCTTGTGCTTTTGGTGTCATATCTAAGAAACCATTGCCAAATCCAAGGTCATGAAGAGTTACACCTATGCTTTATTCCAGCAATGTCATTGTTTTAACTCTTATACTTAGGCCTATGATGCATTTTGACTTGACTTTTGTAAACAGTGTGAGGTAGGGGTCCATTGTCATTCTTTCACATGTGGTTATCCTGTTGTACCAGCACCATTTGTTGAAGGGTCTGTGCTTTCCCCATTGAGTAGACTTGCACCCTTGTCAAAAATCAATTAACTATAGACATATGGATTTATTTCTAGACTCTCAATTCTATCACACTGAACTATGTCTACCCTTTTGCTGGTTCCACACAGTCCATACGCTTCTTAAGACATGTAAAATTCTGATTCCAAGTATTATTTTCATGCCAAAGTTTGAGCTCTCAGGTTAGACCACAAGTGCCCAACCAGAGCGACAGAGGATATTGTCTTGGGATTCAAACATGATCCAAATTCCTTCATGTCATATGATTCTGGGTACTTTCCTTAACCTCTCTGAGCCTGTGTTTTGCAGAGCCTTGTCTGTGTTTCTCAGAGCCTACCGGGGAGGACAGAGACGGTGCCTCATTTATCACCGCAAGCACAGTGTCTGACGCAGAGTCAACACCGAGCGCCTGTTAGCCGAGTGAATGAATGGCCCATCTTGCTGGGGAACCGGGAGGGCATGGTTTCCGATATACCCGCATCGCTGGTTCTAAATAAACAATGACTTGGCGGCAGCTGAGAGATCGGCTCCCTGTTCCTGTCTTGTCTTGTTTGCAAAACCTTTCTCCCTCGTGCCTTGGAATCAGCCCCAGTCCTCAGAGCTGCCCACCTCTTTCCCCATAAGCAGCAATCCTCACATCAGGGAGCAGAGCTTCTCAAACCTTCTCACTTCATGGTGCCCTTGGAGTCTCAGGAATTACATCACCAAAGAAATCCCTAACTGCACAACTGATTAGGAATGTAGGTCCAAACAGCTTAGTAACTATTTGGAAAAACAAATCAAATGTTTTTGACTTTTTAATCAAAAAAGAAAACTTTTTTGATTAAAAAGTAATATTTTTATCTCATTCTTAAAGAACCATGATTTCTTGAAACGTTTTTTGCCCCTGTTGGGCTCAGCACAGCTTCTCTGGCCTTGGATCAGATTGGACTCCTCCACCCTCATTTCCCATTCCATGCTGACTTTGGCGTAGTCCCTGCTTTTTATCGCAGCAACCGCTGAAAACGTGGCTACACAAAGATATGACGTCATCCTAAGGAATGTTGGGTGATCTAATGTTGGAACCGGGAACTACCTCAAGTTGGGAGTTCATATGGTGCTTGACAGATGTCAGGTATGACTGTGTTTGCCTTGACAATGTAAATATCTCATGGCCTTCCCACAGGTTGGCTGAGGCACCCCAGGGCCCCTGGGCACACACTTTGGGAACTGTGGTCCGAGAGGAGAGCCCACCGGACTTGGCTCTGGAGACCTCCACTGGGATTCCAACTCCACCAGTTATTCCCCTTGTGACCTGAGACTAGGCACATGAACTCCCATATTTGGGCCTCAGTTTCCCTCCTGCTCTGCAAAACTGATGTCTGCCAATTCCAATCTTGTCGTCACTACTGTCATCCTCACCATCATCAACAGTACAACCTTTGATAATGAGTGCTTAGTATCTGTCAGGCACCCTACTCCTCACAACTGCTCTGAAGGGAGCTGTCATCGTTGGTCCCATTTTACAGAGGAGGAAACTGAGGCTCCATAGGGTTCAATAACTTATGCATTGCAGGCAGAAAGAGGCACCTTTTGCTCTGGCCCTGCACTGATTGCCTTGGAAACTCTGGGGATCTAAAACCTCATAGGGGAGGAAGCATTTTCCCCTCAACTAAAAGAAGAGCAATCATGGTGACCCTATAGTTGAAGGACAAATTGCAGGGGTACACGCCAGTCTATCAGTTGTCCAAGTTCAGGCTACTGGTCTAAGATTTTGACTCAGTCCAGGTGTTTTCTGTGCAAATTGGAGAGAACTGAGCCTACCTGTGAACTGAGAATAAGACCGTCCAGAACACAGCTGTTCATCCTCATCAGTAGCATGGGTAGCTTACGTCTGTGTTTGTCTACAAAGACTAAATAATTTTCTTTGCTTTCCTTTTGTTTTACTACATTAAAAAACCTTCAAGAGGTTCCTCGCTACCTTCAGGACAAAGTGCAAATGCTTTCTGCAGCTTCCAAAGCCCTGCTTTCCATGTTTATCTCTTATCAGCATCTGCCCCTCCCTGCCCACCCTCCAACTTTTCACTGAAGTCAGAATGGATCGCATCATTATGAATTGATGGGGGATATATATCACTGGGGTGTATATCATGATATCGCTGGGGATATAGCAGGAAACAAAAAAGATGCAGCACACATCCTCATGGAGTTTATAGTCTCAGTGGAAGAGAGAGGAAAAGGGCAAGAAGGAGATTTAGCATGCAATCTAGCAAATAACAACAGCATTCTATTTATGATAAGCATCATGATGGAGAAGTGCGGTCACTCTGGGACCCAACCCACAAATGTTCTCACTGGCCCAGCATTGCCTTATCATGTTGAGTTGTAATTACCTTTTCAATTAGGCAATTGCATGTTTTTTCTTGATCGTCATTGTACCCCAAGCATCAAACCTGACATGTCATAGGTGCTTAATAAACATGCATCGAATGAGTACATACTTAGTGTAGAAACAAAGCAAAACAGAAAAAGAAAAAATTGGAATTCTGCCACTACAAATTAAAACAAACAAGCAAGCAAAAACTATGAGATGTTGCTTTCCTACAAATACTTTGTACTTGAATGCTTTGTTTCTTTTTTGAAGAACTATTTCATGCTATACTTGCTATAATGCTACCCTCCACTTGTCTTTATATCATGGGCAATTCCCCCCACATAATATGTTTAATCTCTCCCGCCACTTCCCATCCACTGATAGTGCCTGCCTGCAGCGCTTTACTGGAAAAGATGCAAAAGGGAAGTCAGGCCTTGATCAATTCTTGAGGGTTACCTTGGGCAGAGGCAGGGGAAGGGGAGGAGGGCATTTCACGATGTGAACGTGATTTTGCAGATAAGGCTCAGCTATCCAAACCTTGGGCAGAAGCAGCCATTGTGCAGCTGGAGCAGGTTTGGAAAGCCCTTTCCTTCTGTGATGGTTTGGCATGAAATTCTATCATATTGGCGAAGCTACTATGACATCCCAGTGGGACAAGTCACTGATTCGTTCTCCTTAAAACATGTAACATGTCCTTGATTAGGAAGAGCTGAGGCCGAGAGGGAAACAACGGCATCTTGATCCGCTTCCCCGGAAGCAGAGCCTGAGACAAGGATTCCCAGGAACGACCGTTTGGAGAGTGGGGAGGTGAAACGTGCCAGTAGGCTGAGACATTGATCCATCTCAACCCCATCTTGGTTGGGAGCAGCTTCTAGGGCCCTGGTCTCACGGGTCCTGAGCAGACCCTCAAGTCCAGAACAAGAGGCAAGTCCCGGCGTTCACCGCAAGCAGCCGTGAGGACGAGAGTGGATAAATACAAGTGAGATACCACAATGACCTTTCGCTTCCCTATGAATACTTATTGTAAACCTCCTGCATTTAAGACAACCTTTTTATCTATGAAGGACCAGACAGTAAATACTTTGGGCTTTGCAGACGTGGTCTCCGTCCCAACTCTCCAACTCTGCCCTCGTGGTGCAAAAGCAGCCGTGGACAATGTGCAAACAAACTGGCGTAGCTGTGTCCTGATAAGTCTTTATTTACAAAAACAATCCAGTGAGTTGGATTTGGCCCATAAGCCACAGTTTGCTGAGCCTTAACTGAAGGCTGGGATGATATTTTCTTCCAACTTAAGTGCCATCTCCCGTCCACTGGCTGTGACTGCCAGGAGTATGGGTCTTTCTGGAGTCTGAGACCTGCCGTGGCTCAACAGGGAAAGAGAGCAATGATCGATTAGTGATGTCTGCCTTGGCCTGGGAGGGGATGCAACAGCGCACATTCTGCACATTTTACATCCCTCGCTCCAGGTAACCTTCTTAGCAATCAGAAAAATCTCCAGCAATATGATACAGACAGCCTTCGTTAGCATGGGGAGGGCTCACCTGGGAGGACTTTCCAGATTATAAAGGGGTCTTTTAAAGGAGGTCTGTGCCCCTTAGACTGTGAGTGGTTTGAAGGTAGAGACCACATCCCTTATTTTTTGTTTCTCCAGTCCTAACACAGAGGCTGTCACAGAGTATGAGTTTAATGAATCTCTCTTGTATGAATGAATGAATGAATGAATGAATGGGAGACACGCAGGAGCAGCTAATGTTTCCTGAATGTCCGTCTGTGCTAGGGAAGGACATTTGCACACATTTGATCACATTTCCAACACAAGGGTCTTACAAAGCAATACCATGAGGTTCATGTTTCATGCTAAATGGCTTTCTAAATGATAACAACAAACTACTCTAAAGATGATGGTGAAGATGATGACGATGGTGGCAGCCACCATTTGTGTGCCTGGGCCAGGTGTTGGGCCATGCATTTCACCATCATTAACTCTTCGAGCCTCACAGGAAGTCTAGGAGGGAGGGTAGCAGTATCACTGACTCCCCTTTTTGCAGGTGAGGAAACGGGGCTCACTTAGGGAAGCCACTCGCTCAAAGTCACACGCCGGAGAGTTGCTGAGCCACGGTGGGGCAGTGGAGCTGTCTATCTGCTTTCAGGGCCCTTGATCCCTGCTCTGAATTGCAGCACCGCCTGCACATGGAGGGCTTGCCTGACAGGAGGAAGGGGGTCACGTGTAGATGGAGGGGATTCTGGCTGTTACTGCTGGGGCGGATCACAGATCGAGCAAGACGGGGCAGCAGGGCCGGCACGTGAGGGGAGGGGCAGGCTGTGTCCTCACCCACGCCATCCCTTCCCAGCTCCTTCTCCTTCTCTGGTGAGCCCAGTGCCCCATGATTGACAGCCTGCAGATGGCGGGGGTGCCTTGGAATTTATTATCCAAGCATGCCTTTCTGAGGGGGCCTCTCTGCCTGACACTGCTTTATCAGAAAGCTGGGAATGGTTAGCCGAGCCCATCTGTTAGCCAAAGAGGGGAACTCAGTGGGTGGGGAAGTCTGCCGAGTCATTTAAAAGGAATTTCTCTGATGGGAAGGCTTGGGCTGAAGGTTATCTGCAGTGGGTCTGCCTGGTTTGGGGGTTTGGGGGTGGTGTGTTTTGGGGTAGGTGACAGTGTGGAGGGCTTTCCTCCCTTCCATGTTCTAAACCAAGAAATGCTGGGTCCCTGGCCCCTTCCCCCACCCCACCCCCACAGCAACAACTTCAACTCTTGCAATGAGCTAACATCCACCACATTAGCATCGTCAGCGTATCAGTGACGAATCCGGGACAGATGGGAATGAATGCAGCTATCTGAATTAATACCGAGGTGGCTAATGAATCCAGGAGCCGGGAAATAATTAGGAGAAGTCACTGATCCCGACATGGCAAAGCGGCGTGTTGGTGGCGTCTTCTCCCTCCCCTCCCACCAAGCGGGGTGCCCTGGGAGAGGGCCGAGCAGCCTCCCCTGGTTCCTGGGTCTCGGGTCTTGATCTTGACTGCGGTTTTGCTGCATTCATGACAGAGGCTGATGAACAGCAGGTGGAGACAGGAGAAGGGTGGCTCCTGCGTTGTGTATCAAATCTTCAACTGCGCTTGGAAAAGGCACTGGCCTGGGAGTTGGGAGATCTGGAATCAGGACCAGGCGCTTACTGGGTGACCCTGGGACGTGCGGGCTGCCCTCATCTGATGCTCAGTGAAGCTAAGCCGTCATCGTCATCCTCGGAGGTGACAGGCATTGCTGGCTGCTCTAAACCAGGCACGTGCTAAGGGCTTTGTGTTCAGCATCTCACATAATTAGTACTTTGCTTATCCTCACTCTACCAATGATTATGGCTTGGGTAACTTGTACAAGGGCACACAGTTGACAGTGGGGCTGGATTCAAATCCAGACACAAAACTTCTATTGACCATGCCCCTCTGCTACCTTTTACTTGCAGATTGGGATAATCCTTGATGTGTCTTCCAAAGCTCTGACATTTTTAGGCCTGCAGATTCTAAGTGCTTGCAAGTACCTGCTTTGCAACAAGCACAGAGGAAAAACTATACGTTTGTAACTGCCTGACAAGGCTGGACCCCAATTACATGCGATCATATGCTTGGCTCCTTTCTGAAACAGCACAATTGCAATCAACTAACTAATTGGGTATTTAATTGTTAAACGGCTATCTTATCCTGCTGGATTCTAGGCTCTGCAATGGCATCGTCTGTTTTGTTCACTGCTGTATCCCCTGGTGCTGAGAAGAGTGCTAGGCACATTGCAATGGCTCAGTGAGCACTGATGGAGTGAATGAATGCATGAATGAATGAATGAATGGAGTGAGTGAATGAAGCTGGGAGGCCAGACCTGGACCCTGGGAACAGAAGCCCCACAGCCCTGCCACCCCGTGGAGCCCTTTCGCCTTGTCTGTGGTACTCCTTTCAGGGCAGGGTCCACGGGAGCAGGCTCAGCTCTTTTTGCATCCTTTGAAGTGCAGCGGCCGCTGACAGGGGTTCCTCCTGGAGGGGCGGGAGGCGAGGGGGTGCCGCGTCCAAGGCTCCTCGTGGGAGCGATGCCGGCCGGAGCCGCTTCACACGGACACGCTTGAATAGCAACCAGGGCTGTCTGGGCACCACGTGATCCCCATCCCCCCCGCTGCCGGAGGGTGGGGAGACAAGAGGCTGTAGGGGTCACCACCGCAGTTAAGTCATGTACCTGGCAGAGACTGTGTTTGTGGACAACTGTTCAAAGAACAAAGCATTCTTCATTTTCTTTTCTTCCCTTTTACTTTTTTTTTTTTTCCTTGGATTCTATCTACTTCCCTGCTGGATGGCCAAGCTGAGCTTCCAGGCAGGGGAACGCAGATCTGCTTTCTGACCTGCAGGGGGCGCTGCCTCATGGTGGAGAGTCAGGGTACCGGGCTCCAGGGTCCGAGTTCGAATTGTGACTTCTCCTTGCCCTGGCTCTGGGAATGACCTTGAGTGGCTTAACCCACCCCTCTGAGTCTCAGGGGTCCCAGGACCCACCCCATTAGATTATTTGGGAGTATTCAAAGAGATAATACTTAGCAAATACTTAGCACAGAGCTCTCATTGAATTTGGTTAATGCAGCTAATAGACACAATGATGAAAATGACAATACTATCATTAATTGTGGAAACTGAAAGCTGGTCCTGCAGTTTCTCTGTGCCAGGGAGGGGTGCAAATTAGATGGGAAAAATGGCATTTTTGCCACTAGTTTTTCCAGACAGGGCAGCAAAGAGCGTCTAGTGGAGGGAGGCCCTCTGGGGTGATGGCAATTTTCTGTCAACTGCTTGAGCCTAAAAGTCTTCCAGAGGTTATGGGTTTTAAACCCTCCAGCGAAGGGAAGGGACTTGTTCCAGGTCACACAGTGGCCCATGGGCAAAGCCCAGGCCTTCTTATCTTTCTCAGATTAATCAACGTGGTCCAGCTCTCCCTCCTTAACAGCCGTCTATGCACCAGCAAGGATTAGTCACCAGGCAGGAGGCCATGGCTCCAGGCTGATGGGGTCAGAGCCGAGCCTGATGGAGACCAGGGTGAGCAGTGTCAACTCCACCTCCTGGCTCCCAAGCATGCCACAGGGAATATGGAAACCCATCCAAGTACTCCTGGAGTGAGCTGACGGTCACAGGAAAGCATCCAACAGAGGCTCATGCCGATGGCCCTCTGCCCAGAGTCACCCTCTGCAGGTTGGCATGGCCCGGGCAGCATTTAAAAATATCTGAACTGGTTTCTGGAATTTGAAAATTGGGAGATTTCACATAAAAATCCAGATTCATAAGATGTGGCAACTCTGTGCTCTCGTTCCCGCAGGGAGCAAGCAGCCGGGGCTGGCAGCAGCTGTCTCCTTTACCAGAGAAATGTGTTGTCCGTTTTCTCAGGTGATGGCCTCACTTATTAGACTAGGGGGCATCTGAGTTTGCAACCCCACTGGACGCAGAGCTGCAGGACGCTGGAAGTAGGGGCACAATCGTGCTGGCCGAAGGCTCCGTGAGAGGCCTGTCTTGGGAGCGTTTTCTTGTTTTGCCTGGAAAAGGATGACTCACAGGGCCAGCGTGTGTCTCTGGCAGAGCCAGCTCTCCTCTCCTACTTTGTTTTTATAAAGCAGAAATAGAAGTTTCCATAACGTGGTGCGACTCCACCCGACACTGTTACAAGCCTTGGGAAGTGGCTGCTGTTTGTGAGCATCCGAGGGAGAGCTTGGATTGGGAGCCTGTTATCACTCACGGGGCCAAAGAGCTGCCCAGCAGGACAGCATGGGCTCATCTCTATGGGCAGCACAGCCTCAAGGCAGGGATGCTCCACCAAGTCCTACCTCGGATGAGAATGTCAAGGGGCTAAGTTCCTGAGGCCACAAGAGAGAGGTAGGAGAATCAGGGGTCTAGCCCAAGTACCATAACTAACTCATCATGCATGCATGCATCCACCCTTCCATCCATCCATCCATCCATCCACACACATACATCTGTTCATCTGTCCATCCCTCTATTTGGCCATCCATCCATTTGGCCATCCGTCCATCCATCTATCTGTCCATCCATCCATCCATTCAAGGTCTGTTTATTGCACACCTACACGATGTCAGATTCCTCATGCTACATTCTCAGGATACAGCAATCAACAAAACAGTCACAGATCCTGTCCTCCCCACGTCTACAGTCAAGGGGAGGAGACGGGCATCCAAGAGGTAGTAATAGATGAAGACCAAGGAACAATCGATGTGCCCATTTTTAGGAGATTGTTTAAATTCGGTTTGGTTCATCCTTAGAATGAGATACCCTGTGGCCTTGAAATGAAGCAGATCTCTATATGCTGCTATACAATAAATGTCTATTTGTAAAGAATAAGTAGCTTTGCTGTGCTTTCATATACTTTTACTTGCAGAGAAGGTCTCTGGAAGGGCCCCTAAGAAATTGAGAACAATGGATGTTCATCCCCCTCTAAGAGGATCAAAGCGGTAGCACTAGGATACAAGGAGGAGAGAGAGCTTTCTATTCTATTTGAATGCTTTATGTTTTGAATGTCTTGTATTTTTCAATAAAATGACAAGGAAATTGAAGATAGATGTAGATAGATAGATAGATAGATAGATAGATAGATAGATAGATAGATGTAATAAAGTATGGGAAGAAAAGAAAAGGACTTTCCAAGTTTGATGAGTGTTTTGAAAGGGACATCCAGGTTGCCTTGGGGTGTTCAGAGAAAGCTTCCCTGAAGATGGGGCATTTGAGCTGGCACGTGGAGGATGCATAGAAGTTGTCCTAGTGATAGAAGTAGAGGACAGACATAGGCTCCTCCAGGCCCTCAGAAGAACCTGCAGCAAGAGAGAGACGGCAGTAGATCTTCAGACCCACCCCTCCCCTCTCTGGAGCTCAAATACTACATCTATAAAGTAGAAAGACACCTCCCCAGCCCAAGCTCTAGGAGCCACTAGAAAGCAGCAAAGACCACATGAAAACCCAGGCTCCCTTTATCTTTGCTGTCTCCCCGGGGCTCCCCTTCCCTATAGCAATAGATGCATCCATCAGCACTGTGACAATCAAGGAAAATAAATCAACAGAATCTTATTTGTATCAAAGCTCGTGGACATTAAACTCCAAACATACACATTGAATCTCTCGGGGGGAGGGTGATCATGACTCCTCTGCCCCCTCACCGCTCAATGAATTATGGAGGGCAGGAAGGCTAATTTATCCAAGTGGATGGATGCCCACTGCTCTGTTTTACTGGGGTGTGACCATAATAGCAGATATTTCATAAAGACCAACTCGGTGCCAGGTACTCAGCAGGTAGGATCTCATTCCATCCTCAAGACGAATCTGGGATAGGTACCCACCTGACTGTTCACACTTATTCTTGAGATGAGCATCCCGAGGCTCAGAGAGATTTAGTTACTTGCACAAGGTTGCACAGCCACCAAGTACTGGAGCGGAAACCCAAACCCAGTTATGTGGACCCCAGAGTTTGTTCTCTTAACCACTAACCTCCACTGCTCCCCATCACACAGGGGGCTCTACTTCCCCACGAATAGAGACCTGGGAAGGCTGCCTGGAAGAGGTGCCATTTAGATGGCACCTGGGAGAAACAGAGGACCTTAAATCCCTCCTCTAAGAGAATCAACCAACCTCCACAAGGAGATTTCCTAGAGAATAAAGGACCCTGGAGACATTAAAAGGAAAGTCATAAAAAATTCATCTCTGAGTAGTAATTGCATCATAAAAAGTATTGAATTGGAGTGCAAATGCAAATTGGGCCATATGAATTAATGATGTAAACGGTTGGAATGATCGCAGGCATTCAGAGTCACACCACGGGAACATACTGCACCCGCCCTCTTCAGTGTGCTGGGCAAAGGCGGGCCAGGGGACAGACAGTGCCCCTGGTTTGAGGGACATTTTCAGACCCCCGCTGACCACTGTCTCAGGCCCCCAAATCCTGCTCAGCATTGCTTCCTTAGCATCTCCTGGAGACATTGCTGTGTTCATTGCTTTCTCTTAATCCACCCAACCTGAGTACCCATTACGTGCCAGGGACTGTGCTGGGGAAGACGTCCCCTTCTTCCCTGCTTCCTCCCTGTCTGCTGATGCCTGGGAACTTGAGAAAACGAAGATGGATGCTTATGAGCATGTGTGCCCATGTTTTTGTTAATGTCTGTCTTGGTTTGCTGGCTGGTGCATTCAACAAGCATGCATTAAGCACCTATTGTGCTGGGTGCTGGCAAATCCCATGGTGGGTGGGGCTCAATGTCAGCTCAGTGGTAGGAGGTTAGGGCAGACATCTGAGCATGAAGAAGGGCATCGGGGGCTTGCTGGTAGAGGCGGCCTCTAAGCCAAGACTGGAAAGATGAGGCATGAGACAGGTCAAGACATAATCCATGGGGAGTGGCTCCAGGGAGAGCTCGATCACAGAGCACCCGTGAGACCATACGTAGTTGAGTGTGGCTGGAAAGTGGAGGCTGAGAGTGGCCGGAGAGGAACCTGGCAGAATTAGAACAATCTGGAAAACCCACTCATCCTCCTGAGGGCTGGGACTTCATCCCAACTCAGCCTCCACTGTCCCCCCAAACTCTGATTCTTTATCACACAAGAGAGGGAACCTGCAATACGTTGGTCTCATCAAAGTTCCGAGGGGGTTCACCAGGATTCCTGGAGTGTCATGTTGGGGAGTGGAAGTGGGCAATGTTCTGGAACCTACTCCTGCTTTAACCAGAGCAGATCCACTTTTATCTTTATGTTTTGGAATTCTACAGAAAATTTCATCTATAAAGGGGTTCTATCACTTATGAAGAACAACCCCACTCAATGTAGGGTAAAATTCAAATTCTTGAACCCAGTGCGCAAGGCCTTCTAAAATCCAGTCCCAGCCCATTTCCCCAACCTCTGCTAAGCCGTAGCCCAGCCCCAATCCCTCACCTTGTACTCAAGCCATTGGCCCTAAAGATACTCACCAAGCCACAAACACTGTCCCTCCATGATTCTGGTCCCTTCCTTGGGCCGTTTCCTTTTACAGGCTGAATTCAAATGCTTCCTCCTCCAGGAAGCCTACCCTGACCTCCTTGGGTGTCTCCAATATTGACATCTCCCTTGGGTATTTCCCAAGAAGAAATCTGACCCACCGGGACCGAGGTTCTCTTTCTGCTGACCCATCACCTCCCTTCTCGGAATGACCATCGCCTCCCCCATCCATGAGGGCAGGACCTGTGAGCCGGTCACCACCGGAGCCTTGTACAAGGCCAGGTATGTGGCAGTGCCCAAGAATCATGTACTGCAAACAAGGGTGCAAGGAAAGATTGGAGAAAGTGTGGGTTTTGGAGTATGTGAATAAATAACTTGAAGGATGAAGAGATGGAGGGATGGGAGGGAAGGAGGGTGGAAGGGAGGAAGGAGGAAAGGATAGATGGATTGGTAGGCTGGTAGATGGTTGGACGGATGGATGATGGATGGATGGATGGATGATGGGTGGTGGATGGATGGTGGATGGATGGATAAAAGGAAATGAGAGAGAGAAGAAGAAAGGGAAGACGGAAGGAAAGGAGGAAGGAAGGGGAAAGGAAGAAAGGACAGAAGGATTGCTAGTTGGAGGGCTGGTGGATGGATGGATGGACAGACGGATGGATGGATAGATGGACAGACTGAAGTGAGAGAGGGTGGAAGAAAGGGAGGGAGGAAGGAAGGAAGAAGGAAGGAAAGAGGGAAGGAAGGAAGGATAGATGGAAGGAAAGATGGAAAGATGGATGGGCGGATGGGTAGACGTACAAATGGATGATCGCCGGTTCCATTTTCCCTGAAGGACCACAAGGACTCAGCCTTCCCAGCCACCTCTCTGCCCCCTCCCACCCCTCCCTCCCTCTTCCCTCCATCACAAAGTCAGCACCTGACATGCCCTCGCCCGCATGGCGATCACTCCTTGAGCAGCCTCCCGTATCCTGTTCCTGCTCTTCCTACAAGCAGAGAAGCAGAAAAATCCATCCTGATGAGGAGGCAGCAGCCCGTCCTCTCCACCCCCCACCCCCCGCCCCTGCAGCCTGTAACTCTGGAGCAGTCAGGCAGAAACAGGCAGTCAATTTTTTTCCAGGGTCGAGCGCCGGCTGTAAGGCACAGCCCTGCAGGGTGACAGGCGAGGCAGGGGGCTGCCCGGATGGCACGGCCGTTTCTCCTGCATCCTGGAGGCATCACCTCCTGCCTCACTCGCCCAGATGCTGCCAGCTGTGTAATTCAGGGGAGGTGCCTCTCCCCAGGCAGCAGGTGCACTTAAGACCCCAGCCCCATTAAACACTGCAGGGCAGAATTCTCTGTTGCCATCCCTCACAACTTCCTCCCTGCCCTGGCTTCCTGCTTACCTGGGAGGCAGCCCCCTCCCTCCCTGCTTGCCCTCCATGGCCGGGTGGCAGCTCCCTGGCAGAGGACAAGGCAGCTGATGTGCTCCCACCCAGCTGGGTATTGAGCAGGGCCCTGGCCCCTTTGGCTGATGCTTAGATGTGCCAACGGGGTATTATGCAAGCAGCTGGGAGTTCTGACAGCTCACAGCTCAGAGCTGAGCCCCTCCTTCCAGCAACTACCCTTAGCTGCAGAGAGCTGCCTTGTCCAAGGTCAAGACCAGGCATTGAGGTAGATATAGAGTTCTAGATTCCTAGTCTCTTTGCCTCGAGGTAGGATGACTTAGAAGAGTCACCCTAGGACAGAGTTCCCTGTGGGATCACTTAAGGTCTTGATGAGGCTGCAACGCCACCCAACTTCTCCCGCTGCCTCATCCTGCTTCTTTTTTCTTCCCCAACAGGTGTTGATCCTAAGATCCCACCCAAACCCTAGTAAACCCCTGCATGCAAATCTCAGAGTCTCGGGGTCCTCTTCCAGGGGAACCAACCTGCAACAGCTTCTTTTTGCATTTGCTTACTTAGTCTCTGTGGCAACTCTGCCAGGCACCCGAGGCTCAGAGGGGTGATGACATGGCTTGCCCAGACCACACTGCTCATGCATCAAAGCTGGGGGTTCCACCCTGGTCTGGCTGACTCCCCATTGGTCGAGACTCCAATGGCCCCAGGGGACATATCACTGGCAGATTTCTGGCTCCTTTTTGACTTGGGCGCGTTCTGGAGACCAGGGGTCCCTGCCCCAGCTGTCAGGTTGCCCAAGAGAGAGGCACATGGGCTTTGCCCCAGAATCAGGCTCCTCTTCTGGGTCTCCAGATTGTGGGGTGAACTCATGCTGCCTCTCGTCTTTGTCTCTGGATCCTGCCTCCTTTCACCCTCCACTGTCACCAAGGTCTTGGAGGGCCATGTGGGATAACTGGGAGAACCAGACACACCCAACTTCAATAATGGGCTCTTGATAGAATAGGTCACTCTGCCCTTGTCTGAGCCCCGATTTCCTAAGCTTTCCAATGGGTGGTTGCGCGATTACAAGAAACAGTGTACGTAAATCCGTGGCAAAGTGCCTGAGCTTTTCGGTACATTTCATTTCCTCCCTTTGTCACTAATGATGGCATCTAAATCCGATGTGGACCATCTGCACTAAGCATTATGTGAAGTGCTGTCATCTCATCTCATTTGATCTTTGCAACAAATCTGAAGGAGGAGCTATTCCCATGCCCATTTTGCAGATGAGAAAATGGAAGCTTAGAGAGATGAAGTGGCTTAACCACAGTTCTCGGGCAAGAAAGTGGGGCAGTTGAGGCCTGCACCCCTGTCTCCAGCTCTGAAGCCCACATTCTTTGTCCTGTTGACCTCCTCTTCTCCCCTCCCTTCTTTGGTCCCCCTTGACCTTCAGCTCTTCCAGGCAGACCATGTCCCCTGGGACGGTTGCACATCCTTCCCCTGGGTCACTACAATTAAAACCATGTCCTCAGATCCTCAGCTGAAAGAAACAATGGAAAGCACAGGTTCTGGGTGTCAGGTTGCTCCCACCTTAGCTCATAGGCCCCTCCATGCTGAAACCCCTACTCCCGGGGCTGGGAACTGCCTTTTAAATGGAACCCACATTTTCATAGCTCCCCTGCCTCCAGGAAAGTGGCTGACCTCGTCTTGGCAGCTCTAATGCCTTCCAGCCTTGCAGGAGAAGTGCTCACTGCCCGGGGTGGTGCCCATCAATCTGTAATTAATCGACAGGGACTACCAGGCTCCATAAAGAGAAACCAGTCGAGTTGTTCACAAGGCTACAGGGACTCCCTCTGGGGCTGGGCCGGGGATCCGGGCTGTCTCACAGGAGTCCCCTTTCTGCAGCTGCCCATGAGCTGGCCAGTGTGTTGGGAAAGGACTGGGCTGGGAGTCGGGCAACCCTGGGTTCAAATTCTGACTCTGTCTACTGGGACCTCAGCAATGTCACTTATCCCCTTCTTGCCTCAGTTTCCCCTTCTCTGCAAACTGGGAGCTCTGTTCCTTTTATAGAGATCTTGTGAGGATGTGGTGAGATTAGACCTTACTCAGCACAGATAAAAAAATTCTAGCTATCATTCTAAAGCTTTGAAGATGCAGATCGATGACTGATCGGAGACCGGGTGGGAGGAGAAAGAAAGGGGACGAGAACCTCCCGGTTCAAACCTCAACATTCCTGTCTGTTCCCATCATCATGGCGTATTTAGCCCTTTGGCCAGCCTTCTCTGCCTGTCTCTGACCAGCTTAGAAAGAGGCTATGAGGTTTACTGAGGAGATTACATGGCACTTAGCTAATGAAATGACAACCCACCCCCATCCCAAGATATTGATCAGCCACTGGAACCATGGAGCTTGCAGCAGCCTCCGGACAGTTTAAAAAGAAAATCAACCATTAATAAAATTGAATGGTTGGTGGGGGGAGGGGAAGCCAGATTGATGGGGGCAGGGGGGAGCAGGGGGATGGAGCTGGAGGAGGGGAGTCAGGAAGAAGCTAACAGACAAGGAAGCAAATAGGAAGAAAAAGCAGCCTCCTAACTCTACACCTGCAGCGTAGATGTATGTCATTTTTTTGGAACGAACCAGTTCCAAGAGAAAATGCCAACCATATAACTCTGCTAAATAAAAAGTGAAGGCTGAAAGCCTGCATGAGGCAGAGGTTGTGAACTCAGTGCAGCCCCCCACAACGTGTCTTCTTGCCTCCACATGGGCTTTATTTAAAGGGAATTCACTGCCAATATTTTGTAAAAATGGGAGTTTTCATAGAAAAACCCAGATTTCTGAAATTTCTTGGAAAATTGGAACATAAAGTAACTCTCGGCTTGGATGCCTGTGTGGCATGGCACCCAGCTTGCCCAGCTCTCATCCTGCCCCCTGCACTTACTCCTGGGCTCTACCAGGTCTGGTGGGCTTCTGAGTTTGAGACTCTGTTCCTAAGTCTGAACTGAATTATGTCAAAAATGTGTGTGTGCGCGTGCGCATGTCTGTATGTGTCGATTTTGTGGAACTTCATCTTCCTATTCTTTTGTACTTACTGTTCTCATCAATAGAAAACAATAGGCTTGGCTTTAGGAAAAAAAGAATCAATATATGCAGAGCTGAGGATTCTGTTTCATCACAATGATGGCACTAGCATCTTAAAAAAGGAGACAAGAAGGAAAACCAACAAAATGCCAAGCTGTGGTTTCCTCCAAATAGGGGAATTATGGGCAATTGGAATTGTCTTCTCTCTGTCTTTACTGCAACAAATCTCTTTCACATTTCTAATCAGAAAACTAAATACCGGGCCAGTGCAAATTAAAAGTAAAACGTGGTTAGCCCAGGTTACAGAGATGTAACTACCTGAAGGATTCTGTTGGTGCAGGAGGCTCCAGAGGAAGTGGGGGTGCAGGGCCAGACTCAGAACCCTCATCTATCAAAGGGGAGGAATGAGCTATTCCTTATAGAAGGAGAAAGGAAAGGGCTGGCATTTTTAAGCCCCTTAGTGTCAGGCACGGATTGGCATGCTTTCACATATGTGTGTTAGCTAAAAAGCATAGGGGTTAATAAACTGAGATCTCAGCTCAGCCATTTCCTAGCTGTGTGACCTTTTGCCAGCCACTTAACCTCTCTGATACTCCTTATCATTTCTATAAAACAGGGGCCAGACTTACCTCATTGGGTTGTAAGGAAGATTAAATCAGGGGAAAAAAAAAAATCCTACAAGGGGCTTAGCTCAGAGTAGACAGTCAAAAAAGCTTTGCCATTATTTATATTAATTATTTTATTACCATCAACATTGTTTAAAAGTACATACCGGGTGCCTGGCAATGCCAGGCAAGGCTTCCCATCAATTATCTAATCTGCCTCCCCCCACAACCCAACGAGTTTGCCCCATTTTAAGAAGGGGAAACTGAGTCATGACAAGGGGAGGTGACTTACCTGAGATGACAGTCTCCACTCTATACTGTGATGGGTATGTGTGTTCTGTCTCCTTAGGACAGGTAGCCTGGGAGGCACAGCCTGGGAGTCCATGGGGCTTTATTCCCTGCTGACTGTGAACCCCACAAGGGCAGAGACCGTGCCGCTTGCCACTGCCCCCAGTATAGGAGACGCCCATCAATGAAACTTTAAAACTGAGATCAACTGAACACTTTCTATGTGCCTGGCCTCTTGGGTGCTAGCTCCTCATCCAAAATCCTGATATAAAATGAAGAGCAAGACTCCTGGACACAGAAAGCCAAATTCAAGCTCCCCCTCCACCACCACTCTGTGTCTTCACCTCTCGAAGCCTCAGTTTTAGCATCTGTCAAATGGGTGTGAGAGTTCATCCAGATGGTAAATGCATGTGACAGCTTCACCGAATGATCTAACCATCCCCATCTGACAGATAAGGAGAGTTGACTGACATCCTGCAACAGCCGTTCATTCATTCACTCATTCATTCCTTTGCTTGTACCCTGGAGCAGCACGTCCCTCTCCCCAGGGTTACAGGATAGCCAGCACCCCGAAAGCCTTCCAGAGCAGAAAGCCAGGGAACAGCCCTCCCTCCCCGGGAGCCTCCTCATCTCTCAGCGCCAGGAAGACAGCTGTGGCCAGACATTTGGAAGCTATTACAACTATCCCTGTCTGACTGTTCTCCCCCGTGCGTGGATTAAAGCAATGGATTCCAAGGAATGTTGGCTGAGTCCCTTGGCAGAGGGAGACCTAGAGAAACAATGGAGAGCACACTCTCTCTCCCCTGCACCCCAAAGGGTTCCCTTCGTTTCAGAGAACCCAGAGCAATGAGCAGTGAACTCACAGGGGTGCAGGCAAAGATGCCTAGGCTAGACCCCTTTCTTGTAGAGGCATCTCAGGCCAGGGCTGCACCTCTCTGAGCCTCAGTTTCCCCATCTACAAAATGGGAATACACACCCAAGTCTTGTTGTGAAGAATCCATGAGTCAATATAAATAAAACGCCTGACACCTAGTAGGTGTTTGAAGAATTGTTATTTCCCTCCTGTTCTAAAACATTTGCTTTTTAATGAAAGCAAGAAAGCAGGGAGGTGGATTGGGAAAGACTTGGATGCAGAAGGTAAGCCCCTAGCCCACCGATGCCCTCAACAAAGTCACTTCCCAACCTTGTGCCTCAGTTTCCCCAGCCTTCCACCTCTACACCCAAACTTTCCCCACGTTGGCCAGCACTGCCTGCTAGAGCTGCTGGCAGCATCACCCCAGCCAGGAAGACTTCCACTCCCTGCTTCCAGGCTTCCTCTCCTTCCCGCACTCAGAACTCTTCCCTTACCCGTCTGTCTGTCTGTCTGTCTGTCACCACCTGTCTGGCACACATCTCTGCCAGGAACACAGCCGGGTCCTGTCTCGGCGCCTTCACTGCCAGCTCCTTCTTCCCCTCTTGCTGTTTTCTTCCTCTAGCCTCTGCTCTGGATTGATCCGGGCTGCAGCCCTCTGCCATGGCCTCTTGGGGATGGGGAGAGATGGGGGTGCAGGGTTTGAGGGACGGCACTGTGGGCGCTTTCCAGCAGAGGCCCCGGATCTTCTGCCATGCATGGTGCCACCATGGGGGCTCGGCCTGGTGCACCCCAGACTGATCAGACTCGGAGGATGGAGTAACTGTGGCATGGTGTGGGTTTGGCGTGTGTGTGTGTGTGTGTGTGTGTGTGTGTGTGTGTGTGTGTGCACGTGCACGGGTGGTGTTGTAAACAAGGGGTGTGTGTGTGTTTAGTTACATTTTCATTTGTTTTCTTTTCTCCTCCCTCTCTCTAAGCCTCTTTGGGTGTCTTTTCTTCCTCTTTCTTTGCCTGTCTGTCTCTCGCTCTCCTCCCTCCCTGTCCCCCTGTCCTTCTGTGTTTGCCTCTCCCTCAAACCCAGTTCCTCTGCCTCTCCATCCATCTATCCCAACCTCTTGCATGCTCCCCCCCATTTATCCAGCCTCCCCAGGAAGGCGTCACAGGCCCATCCATCCCAGAAGCAGCCGGGCCTCTGCAAGGAGCCACCAAGTTCCCCCATGAGGCTCAAAAGAGCGGTTTCTCTCCCCATGGAGTCCCCGGGGCTAGGGCAGAGCCAGTCCCTGCATCACTGCCCTGGATATTCTCCCTTTGTGCCTCCAGCTCCCCTCTCCACCCTCCTGCTTCTCCCTGAGCCCTGGGCCCTCTGACTCTGGCCTCCGCAGCCTCACCTGGCTCCCCCACCCCTGCTCTCCCCCTGCACTGCTGGCCAGGACCTCTGCTGGGCAGCCTCTCCTGCAGCACACCTTTCTCCAGGTCCCAGCAAAACCCCTCCCTCCCTCCAGGCTAGGCGCGCTAAGTGCTCCCCACTGTTGCTAGCTCAGAAGTGCTGCCCCATCCCCCAAGGTTCCCCTTAACCCTGTCCACACTTTTCATGCTAGTCCCTCCTTTATCCCATTTGAGGCTCCTGTTTCCTGACGTGGCGCTGATGGACGCAAAGACCCCTACTTCTGTTGAACCCCTAATGCCTCCTCCTGCCCCCTTCTCTCCTCTGACATCTCCCATCCCACCCCTAACCTTCTGCCCTGGAATCAAATCTGTGCCCTGACCACACTCAGAGTGCAGCGAGCGCAGAGACCAGGCCCCCACCTCCCATTCCTCCAGCCCAGGGACATGCACACAGACAGCTCCAGGGACTTCTACGTGATAACTTAGCCAAGTCAAGGTTGTGGGGGTGGACATTATGGCCAGCCTGCCAGAGTCAGGTGTGTCTGCAGAGCTGCCTGGCATGCTCGGGAGGAATCTGCTCTGGGCCCATCACCGCCCCTCGCAGGCCTTCCTGTCGGGAGCTCCCCCTGCCCGGCTGGGTGTGTGCTCATAGGGTGCAGGGGATAGGGGGTTCTGACAATGGGGCACTGCCACGCTCCAGCTCCACCAATTCTGCAGTGCCTCTCTGCACGACCTGAGCTCACGGATGGGAGGGCTCTCCTGTTCCTGGCACCTGTTCAAGCCGCCTGGTGAACTAAATTGATTTTTTTATCCTTGCTCTGGAGCGAGCTTAATGAATCTGTTAGTGACGGCTGCCTGCCCCAAACGCCTCTCGGTGCCCGCGCTACCAGAACAGCTCTTCCCTAGAAGGAGGAGGCATTACTTAAGGCTCAGCCTGTGCCCCTGAGAGCAGTGCTAGGTACCAGCTGGCCCATGTCTGGCCCTTCCTAGGCTGTTTTCTGTACTAGGGCAGGGCTCTAATTGCCCCAGAATACAGAGAGGCAATGCCGGAAGAGAATGTCAGAGTTTTAATATAGCGTATGTGTTTTTAGGGACCAAAAAGCCATGTTACCATCCACCTATCCATCCATCCATTCAGTCATCCATCAAACCATTCACCCATCCATCCATCCATCCATCCATCTGTCCACCCATCCACCCACTCACCTTGTTATCCACCCATCCACCCAACCACTCATCTACCCATTCAACCACCTATCCATCCAACCATCCAACCATCCATCCATCCATCCATCCATCCATCCATCCATCCGTCTGTCCATCCATCTGTCCACCCATCCATCCATGCATCCATGCATCTACCCATCCATCCATCTGTCCATCCATCCATCCATCCATCCAACCATCCATCCATCCATCCATCCATCCATCTATCCACCCATCCACCCATCTGTCCACCCATCTGTCCACCCATCCATCCACCCGTCCATCCATTGGTCCATCCATCTGTCCATCCATCCATTCATCTGTCCATCCATCCATCCATCCATCCATCCATCCATCTTCCATTTATTTCTTCATTGTTTCACTTATGTATTCATTCAACCTTATACACAACTAACTATGAAATCCAACATCCTTACTGTGGCCTAGAGGTTCCCACATAATCTGCCCTACCCAACCTCTCCCCCGTCACTCTCCCCCCTCCCACTCCTCTCCAATCATTGCTGCTCCTCAAACGTGCCCCAGGTCCTTTGCAGCTGCTGCCTCTGCAGCCAAGCACCTCTTCCCTCGGCACTCCCATGGCTTGCTCCCTCACTTCCCTAGGTCTCTGCTTAAATTTCACCACTTCCAAAGGCCTTCTCCAACCTCTTTTCAAATCCATTAGCACCTCCCTGGCACTTTTCATCCTTTGGTCCCCTTTTAATTTCTTCTGAGCATGTCTTGCCCCCTCATACTTTATCATATATTTATTTACCTTGTGTTTTGTTTTATCCATCCTCTCCCACTAAAATGAAATTCCATGAAGGCAAGGGCTGTGTTCGTTTCATTCACTGCTACATCCCCAGGTCCTAGAACAGAGCCTAGCAAGTAATAGTACTCGGTGAGTTTGATTTATTGAATAAATAAATTAATTAGCTAATATATGCTCTGTCACTTCTGTCATTTTTTAAGCACTGGGATGCAATGGGGAATGAAACCAGGCACACCCAGGACAGAGGGAGAGACGGAGGCTGTCACCAAGCAACTGTACATGGGATTGTACAATTTCACCTGGGCTAAGGGCCTTGAAGAGGTGTAACCACGTTTCAGCTTTCGAGTTGTGCTTCTGTTGCTCACACCCAAGGCATCCTGTTTGGCTACATCACCCAGCACATGGATACTGCTGGAACTAGAGTGGGGTTTCTTGATTCTTTGCCACCCCTGTGAGGCTTCCTGCTCCCCTTCTACCTTCCCTCTGCATGGAGAGGGGAAATGGAAGGGACAGGCCTTTCTTCACCCCTCTGAGCCTGGGTCTGCTTCGGGCACGGATACGGTGAGGCTCACCCTCCCTCTGTTTCCCCTTCCTCCATCCCAGCCTGGAGCCACAGGAGAGGGTGCTTAAGTAAGCCAGAGGCTCTTCCTGTGCTTTAAGAGTGTCTGAGCCCCTGAAAATGTGCTACTGGATGCCTTGAAGGGTGAAGGGTAGAGGGTGCATCCTTGGGGATCACAGGAATATACACCCCAAAACACCCCACAAACTAAAATGAGGATGGGAGCTGGACAGTTGGGAAGGTGGGGACCTGAGTATCTCGGATAGGTGATTAGATCTTAGAAGAGACAATTGTAGGTGCACTGACGGAGGTGGAATCTCAGCCCCAGGGTGGGTCCTGGCTGTGGCTTGAATACAGCCCATCATAGTGGTAGCACATGGTATTTCTCAAAAGCCATCACAGCAATATTTCCAGTCCTGTATGCTGTCCAAAAACCTTGCACACCCTATCAAAAGGCAGAGCCCTTTCCCCCTCCCCTTGAACCTGGGAGTACTGGTTTGCTCTGACCAATAAAGTACATTAACAGTGGTGCTATGTGACTTTGGGGGCTAGCTTGTCAAAAGGTCCACCTGGCTCTTTCCTGTTGGATGCTCATGCTTGGAACCAGCCGCCATGCTATGGGGAAGCCCAAGCTACATGCAGAGGCCATGCAGGGATGTGCTGATCTGTAGTTGCAGCAAGGTTCTCACCCTGCAACCTGCATCAACCATCAAAGATGTGAGTGAGTGAGACCTCAGAGGATTCCAGCTCCAAGGCTGCACGTCTTCCAGCTGAGGCTCCAGCCGTCGGGGAGCAGACAAACCATCACCACCACGGCCTGTCTGAACTCCTGACCCACAGAATCCATGCACATAACAAATGGTTGTTTTACATCACTGAGTTTTGGGGTAATTCTTTACATAGACACAGTAATCAGGACAATATCTGGATATAATACAGTGCTCACTGTTTGCCAACCGCTTTAAGCACTTTACAATTATTTGCTCATTTAATCTTCAAAGCTTACCCTAGCAGTCCTGTTATTATCTCCATTTTACAGGTGAGGAACTGAGGCCCAGACAAGAGACGTGAGGGCCAGGATTTGAACCCATGTAGTCTGGCTCCAGAACTCACATTCTTAACAGCTGGGCAGTGCAGCCTGGGGTCATTTTCATCCTGAAGCTAGTGGTGAGAATGTACAGCTGGTCAGTGCAGTTCCAGCTAGATGTTTTGGGGATATATGAACTTGAGGGTTTACTTCCCTCTGTGATCAAGGTAGAATGGCCAACTTAATAGGATGGGACGTCACTGTTCAATTCAAATTGATAAATGGTGATAGATAGAAATAGACGATAGATGGATAGATAGATAAACAGATGATGGTGATGAGATAGATATGGATATGGATTAAATATAGATACAGATATAGATACAGATACGGATATAGTTAAATGATGATGAGAGATATACAGATACTGTAGATAGATTATATAGATAGATAATAGTGACAAAGATAAGAGAAAAAGAGAGATAAACAGAGATACAGACAGGTGGGTGAATGGATGGATGGATGGATGGATATAGATAGATAATGGTTTGTGCTGGTTTGGATGTATTATGTCCCCCAAAACACCATTATCTTTGATGTAATCTTGCGTGGGAAGACATATTAGTGTTGATTAGATTGGAATTCTTTGATTAAGTGTTTCCATGGAGATGCGACCCACCCATCTGTGGGTGATGACTCTGATTGGATAATTTCCATGGAGGCGTGGCCCTGCCCATTCAGCATGGGCCTTGATTGGTTTACTGGAGCACTATATAAGCTCAGACAGGAGTGAGCTTGCTACAGCCAAGAGGGACTTTGATGAATGCACAGGAGTGGAGAGAGAAGCTGCAGCTTACAGAGACATTTTGGAGACGGCCTTTGAAAGCAGACTTTTGCTCCAGAGAAACTAAGAAAGGACAAACGCCCCAAGAGCAACTGAGAGTGACATTTTGATGAAGAACTGAAGCCCAGAGAGGAGCATCCTGGGAGAAAGCCATTTTGAAACCAGAACCATGGAGCAGACACAAGCCACGTGTCTTCCTAGCTAATATAGGTTTTTCAGATGCCATTGGCCATCCTCCAGTGAAGGCACCCTGTTGTGATGTGTTACCTTGGACACTTTATGGCCTTAAGACTGTAACTGTGTAACCAAATAAACCCCCTTTTATAAAAGCCAATCCATTTCTGGGGTTTTGCTTTTTAAAAAGGCTGCATTAGCAAACTGGAACAATGGTACTTTGTAATTTTTCTGCACACTGAAATTCTGGCCTAGTGGTGAACATCTGTATGCAGCATTTGAGAAAGACAAAGCAGAGATGGAGTCCCAGCTCCATGTTTCATCAGCTCTCAAAGCCTCAGTTTCCTCATCTGTAAAATACACATGACCCTACCCATATCAGGGGCTACGACCAAGATTCATTAAGATAACGCTCGCAGAACACCTAGCATGGCGTCGCATCTCATAAACGCTCAATTCATACTCAGTCTCCATCTTCTTGTGCATGCCCTCTCGTCATCTTTTCTCAGCATCCCCCCCCCTCCGCTCCCTCAGCCAGCAGGGACCCCCCTCCCGCTGCCCTCAAGCTAGGGGTCACACAAGCGTGTCTCCGTCTAACGTTCAATGGCTGGCTCGCTGGCAGGCTCCGGCGCCAAGCACAGCTGCCGGGCCTGCATGCCTCCTTCCTTGCAGCTGCTGGAATGTGACCCTGTCTATCAGGAGGCCCCGGGAAGCCCACTGCGTACGCTCCCAGCTTGGTAGGTGACATAAATATTTTCCAACATGCAGGCAACAATCTGATTGGCGCCTTCCCCAGAGTGCCAAGCTCCAGGCTTGGGGCTGCAGAGGCAGAAAGAAACAAAAAAAAATTTTTTTTTTTTTTTGGCCAGTGAAGTCTGCCTCCTTCCTCCACTGAAAAGTTTAACTCTTCCTGTCCCCCATCTCCTTGTTTATTCCCAAGTTCTAACCCAAAGAGCTGACACTCAGTAAGATTGGGGCAAATGCCTAGGTGATTAGGACAGCCACCCCCTGCCCTCACTGCCCCAATCCAGAGCAGCATCTCAGACCCAAAGGCATATTGGAACTGCCTGCAGTGGTGACAACATATTGATTATCCTTAAAATTCCTTTTTCTGAAGGAAATACCTACCAGCAATTCCCAAGGATGAAATGACGTGGCGTCTCGATTTGCTCCAAAATTATAAGGAGGCAGTGAACTGGGGGGAGGGTGCATAGAAGGAACAAGATTCGCCCAAAGCTGACAATTGCTGAAGCTGGGCAGTGGGTGATGGTGGTCCTTTATACTGCGGAGTACAAGGTTGAGCGGGCATCAGAACCACCTGGGAGGCCTGGGAAATGCAGCCTCCTGGGCCCCACCCCAGAGATTCTCTTTCCGTGGGTCTCCGATCAGGGGCAGATTTTGCATCTGCAACCATCACCCAGGGGCTGCGGCTGCTGCTGCTGCTGGACCCAGGGGCCCATTTTAAGTAACACTGCTTTATACTAGTCTCTCTACTTCTGTGTATATATAAAAATCTCCATAATAGAAATTTTTAAAAATTTTGATGTTGACTCTGGGGGCCCAGAGTGAAGCTCAGGAGCCTGCATTTTAACAGGCTTCTTGGGTGGTTCTGATATAATTGTTCCAGGGCCCACAGTTTGAGAAACACAGGGAAGAGCAGCCAGAAAATCGCTGTGCAGGCCAGGAGCTTGTGAGCAAGATTAAACTAGACTTGGGGGTCAAGGAAGGCTTCCTGGAGGAGGCAGATTCTAAGCTGAGCCTCCAAGGAGGAGCTGGAGTCAGCAGCCAAGTGATAAATGAAGGGGAAGGATGCAGAGGGAATGGTACATGCTAAGGCCCACAGGCAAAAGTAAGGAGGATGCAATTAGGAAATAAAAACAGTGAAGCAGCAGCACAAGGAAGTGGGGTGAGCAGAGGGAGATATCGAAAGACAGGACAGGAGAGGTCAGAAGGAGTCAGGTCACGCAGGACCTTGTGAGCTATGCCAGGGAATATAGACTTCATTCCAGGGACAGTGGGAGCCATAGAGGGTGTTAGGTAGGGCAGTGATGTGATCATATCTGTGCTTTGACATAATCTCTCTGGCTGCATGTAGACAACATAGGGACAGGAGTAGAAGCTGGAAGATGCAATGAAGAGACCCCTGCTGCATTCAAGCAAGAGATGAGTGGGAGTGGAGAGTTGTGGAGACACTCAAGAGCTGTTTCAGAGGGAGAATGAACAGGGCTTGGTGATTCAATTCCAGAATAATCTGCTACTGTTTTTAAACAGCCCCATCACAAGATTTTTAGAACAGAGAAGTATAATCTGGGAGAAAACGGCAGAGTCTAAGGGATATTCCCTGTATTCATGAGTTAAAATCCACTCACCCCCAAGCTCGGCATCGACACAAGGTTAAGGGGCTCCTAATAAAATTGGAGCTCCTGGAGTACAGCCAATGTGCTCAGTCTCAACCACTTCTAAGATCTGTGACCCTGCAAATGTCATTTAACCTCTCAGGACCTGGGGCTTCCTGGCTGTGAAACGGGGCGCTACGGGAACTCCTCCAGGTTGACGTCAGGCTCAGAATGCCAAATGAGCACTCACATATGTGCTCAGAGAGGGCTTCCTCACTCAGCAAACACTGAGCCTGGCATTCAGCTCCCATCTCAGACATCACCTGCTCCCCTAGCTCCCCTGAGACGGCACCAATATCCCCTCCTCTGCAATGCTTCCAAATCATGGACACGCCTCTTCTGTGCCATTAACAACCCTAAAATGATTCTTTCTTTCATGTCTTTCCTGAGCTCCTGAATATATGCACTGATGAGTTTAGAACCTGACATAATAGATGCTCTCTAAATTCATCCATTCGTGGCCTCTGTCCGAGAAATACCACTTTCAGGAACCCATCTTCAGGGAGGATTATAGACACAGACGGAGATTGGAACCACCTTAAATACTGTACAGTATGTTCGGATTTGTACGTAAGATGGAATTCTGTGCAGTCATTTGTAAAAGTTGTTAAAGACTAATTATTACGATGTAATTTGGTGAAAATGTCATGCACAAAACCGTATTTTCAAAATGACCTTGATGTGTGTGCGATCACATGTTTGTATGGGTCTGTGTGAATGCAGAAAGATTACCGGAAGATAACTCACCATAAAATCAATCGTGGTTTGTGGGAATTGAGGACAATGCTTTAGTTCTCTTCCTGATATTTTTGTATATTTTATACAATTTCTATTATAAGCATATATTACTTTTACAAGCAGGAAAAATTTAAGCCAGTCCTGTAAAGTGAGAAAAAGCCTCCCCAGATTTGGGGCCATTTGCCTCAAAGGGTACATTCCGATGACTCAGGGTTTCTCAGCCTCAGAAGGACTGATGTTTGGGGGCCAGATCATTCTTTATGGTGGGGGGCTGGCCTGTGCATTGTAGAATGTTTAGTGGCACCCTTGGCCTCTACCCAGTAGAAGCCAGTAGCATCCCTCCCCCCCAGTTGTGACAACCAGAAATGTCTCGAGACATTGCTAAATGTCTCCTGGAGGTAGGGGAGTAAATGTGGTACTGGGTTGAGAAATGCAGCCACTGCTGACAAAAGTCAAGCCAGGAGGGAGCAAGGGAAGAAATACTTCAACCTCACTCTCCTCGAGCCCTCCCATCACCTGGTATTACCTCCCCTTGGCAGAACCCAGCTGGAATCCGGAGAATAAGGGAGCCTGCTGATACAGCCCAGGGGTTCAGCTAGCTGGGTCAAACTGCAGAGTGGAGAAGTTTTAAAGAGAGAATGAAAAGGGACAAACACTTCTGCTCACCTTCTCATTTCATCCCTGTAACAGTCCTACAAGGCCGATTTCATTGTCCACCTTTATAAGAGTAGGCACTGAGTTTCAGAGAGGTATAGCGATTTGCCTAAAGTCACACAGCTGGAAGGGAAAGAGCGAGGATTCAAACCATAGTGGCCTGAGCCTCTGAATTCCACACTTTGTAGTCCAGGAATCACGGTTCAATTTGTAGCCCTACCACTTATTACCTTTTGACCTTGGACCAGTCTGTAAAAGGGGGTTGGCCAATGGAGCTGTCGAAGGGCTAGATCAGGTATACAGAATGTGGGACCCTTGCTGGGGGTGGGGATGGGAATGAGTGAGCTGACTCAGGTGGGAGGTCTCCACCCACCCACCCCCGCCCCGCTGGGACGGTTATTAACTGTAGCATCAGACTCTGCATTATGCATGGGGCAATTTGTCCGTCTCCTCCTCCACCTGCAGAATCGATCCCCACACTCAGCTGCCTCATTGAGATTCCAGTCCTCAGCTCCAGGACTCCATCCCAGTGTCTGGTCAATAGCTTATATTTTTAATTTGTCAATAATCAGTCAGGACCTTGGCCAGAGGCCCGCGAAGGGCTCAGCAAGATCACTTAGTTGGGGGTGGTGAGGGGGGCAGTGTACATGGAGGGAAATGGGGCTCTAAGCTGGGCTGGCAAGCCAGGGGAAGTGGGGGACAAGTGTGTGCCCCCAGCAGCCTGACTTCCAGGTCATGGCGGGGCATTGGGAGTCACGGATAAGGACACGAGTCTTCAGTCATCCACACCTGGGTTCAAATTCCAGCTCTGCCACTGTCAGGAAGGGTGGCCTTGACCGAGACACGAACCCTCTCTGAGTCTCCGTTTCCCCGTTTGTCAAATGTGTACATGCCTAGCACACACGGTAAGCACATCATACATCTTCCCTATTGTAACTGTTTTTAGAAGATCAAACAACAGAGACAAGCAGAAAGCAAACAGTGATTATCAGTGCACTTAATGGTTCCCCATACAGATGGGCAACCTGACACTCACAGTTCCCCATTTTACAGATGAAGAAGCAAAGGCTCAGAGAGGTGAAGTCACTTACCCAAGGTCACACAGCTGGGATTCAAACCCAGAGAGTCTAACTCCAGGCCTCATGCTTCTAACCTCCATGTGAAATAAAGATTCTAAAACATAAGTATTGAAAGCAAGGAGGGAAAAACACAGCCTCACCTCCCTCCTTTCCTCCTTGGCATTTTGTGTGTATGTGTGTATGTGTGTGTGTGTGCATTGTTTTCTTTTCTCTCTGACATGCAGATACCAGGACCCCACAGGAGGGCAGGGAAGGTGAAGGGAATAGCAAGAAAATCTCTGCTTTCCTCATGGGTCCTTACACCCCTTGCCATTAAAGGAAACCTCTGTTCTTACCTGTTGTCGGTCCCTCCCCAAAGAAAGAACCCAAGAGGGGCTGCAGGAGCTGGAAGAGGGGTGGCTGAGAAGCAGGTGCTGGCCCAAGAGTGGACAGGGACTTGCTAAAGGGCAAAAGAACAGGACTCAAACGCAGGTCATGTATGTGGTCACTGCACCCACGTGTCTCTCCACTGCCGTCTGCACAGGAAAGGGTTGGCCCCTCCATTCTCCCGCTGCCCTGCCCAGAGAACCCAATACAATGCTGGACCCACTGCACGAGCAAACCCTGGAGGCTCCAACAGTGAGCTCTAGACTCCAAAACGGGACACCTGGCTGGACCAATTCCTGGACATGTGGTCCCAGTTCAGCTCCACGGGCCTCGGTTCCTGCACCTGCAGGCTGAGGAGGATCAGCACCGGCCCATTCGGTGGGTGGGAGGAATCTCCACGATAACTGAGGCAGGTGCTCCCAGCGCGGAACTGGTTGTCGAGCAGCCTCCCAAGAAACACAAGCTTCCGCAGCTCTCCCTTCTGCAGCCTTTCAAGACCCAGGAAGCCCTGGAGGTTTCCTCCTATCTGCATCCCGCCAGGCTCCGCCATCTCCAGAGAACCTGCCTCCTGAGCCTGCGTCTTTTGAAATGCACTTTTTCCACCAGGAAATTCCCCAGGCATCAGTGGGCTCTCCCATCTATAGAATCTGAACCCTATTAAATGCCCCCAGAAAATCGTGGTGTCTTCAAGGACTGATTGTGAAGTGTTAGGTTGTGGGCGATGCTCTGGGGGCCTCCGAGGCCACCTGGTCCAACCTCCTTCCCATTGAACTGAGGGGAAACTGAGGCATGAAGTGGAGGGGGTGCTGGTGATTTGCTCAAAGTCACACAGTGCATTGGGCAGAGCTGGGATTCTGTTCTCTCTTTATTGAATCCTTCACCTCTCTCACAAACACCCTGCACACATTGGAGGGGGTGGGGTGCAGAGGAAATCCATCTTCAGGGCTGAACAACCCCAAGGGAAACAGGTTTTCTTGAGGGTCTCCTAGTGGGGTCAGGCTGTATAGGATGCAGAGTGAGGAGAGGTGAGTTTGGGTCTCTGTTTTGCTGTTGGCTTGTGTGATCCCAGACAAGGCATTTCTCCTAAGTCTTATTTACTCCATCTGCAAGGGGTCACAGCAATTCATTGACACAATCAGGAGAACAAAGCAAAAGCAGCATCTCTTTCCCCTCCTCCTCCTCCTGCTCTTCTTCCTCCTTCTCCTTCTTCACAGCCCACATCTACTAAACATTTGCTCCATTTTCAAGACTTACTTCAAAAAATGCCATAAGAAGCCAAGGAGGAAGATGATATCATCCTATTTGCCAGATGATGAAACTGGGGTGTGCCAGTTTGAATGTATTATCTCCCCCCAAAACACCATTATCTTTGATGCAATCTTGGGTGGGCAGATGTGTTAGTGTAGATTAGATTGTAATTCTTTGAGTGATTCGATGGAGATGGGACCCACCCAACTGTAGGTGATAACTCTGATTAGATAATGTCCATGGAGGTGTGGCCTCGCCCCTTTAGCTTCGGCCTTGATTAGTTTACTGGAGCACTATATAAGCTCAGACAGAAGGAGCGAGCTTGCTACAGCCAAGAGGGACACTTTGAAGAATGCACAGGAGCTGAGAGAGGAGCTAGAGCTTACAGAGACATTTTGGAGATGGCCCTTGAAAGCAGAGTTTTGCTCCAGAGAAGCTAAGAGAGGACAAACGCCCCAAGAGCAACTAAGAGTGACATTTTTGAGAAGCTGTGGCCTAGAGAGGAACATCCTGGGAGAAAGCCATCTTGAAACCAGAACTCTGGAGCAGACGCCAGACACGTGCCTTCCCAGCTAATACAGGTTTTCCGGACGCCATTGGCCATCCTCCAGTGAAGGTACCCGATTGTTGATTCCTTACCTTGGACACTTTATGGCCTTAAGACTGTAACTGTGTAACCAAATAAACCCCCTTCATAAAAGCCAATCCATTTCTGGTATTTTGCTTAAGGGCAGCATTAGCAAACCGGAACACCAGGATCGGAAATATTTATTTGCATTCTGTATCACCATGAGATCCTCAGAGGAGCACTCAGCATTTGAAACCGGGTAATCAGCGAGCAGAGTCGGCTTCCTTAACCCCTGGCCCAACCCTCCTCCTCCCGGGGAAAGGCTTAGCCACTGACAAAACTCGGCAAAGCTGCGATGATTCTTTTCACTGATGTCCTCATTGGTTTCACAGCCCAGAGAAGTCACGTTTGAACCCAAGCATGAAGCATTTGGTTGGCATCCCAGGGGTGTGGAGTGGGGGCAGTTTTAATTTTTCTGCCTCCCATTCAGCTGGGACTGAGGACAGCAGGTGGGTTTGCTGAGAAGCACTCAGATGTGAAATGGGTCAGAGAACAAATGAGGAAGGGGAATTTAGCGTGTTTAGGATTCTCCGTGGCTGGGGTTTATCCATGTGGGAAGTGAGTTGAGTCTGCAGATTTCCCAGGGGGCAGGGGCATTGGGCAGGCTGGTGACAGGGAGGCCCTGGGGCAGGGAGGTGCGGGAGGTGGCTGCTAAGCCTTTGCACCTGCACGTGCCTTCCAGGTTATCTCATCCTCCAAGGTGCCTGTCCTCACTGGCTGTGTGGCCTGAGGCAGGTCGCCGCCCCCTCTGTGGGCCCCCATTTCCCTAGCAGCTCTATGACTGCATTGGAGCTAAGAAAGAAAAAACAGTGCCGACTCGCTCCAGAATTTGAGAAATGCCTGGCAGTGGTCACTGTTTCTCGCTACTGCCTGCACATCACAATTACTTGGGGCATTTCTTAAAAATACAAACACCCAGACCCATTCCCAAACCAACTGAATACAAATAACTGGGGTTGGGCTCAGGTGTCAATATTTTTAAAAACTCCCTCTCTCACTTTCCTAGGGCTGCCCATAATAAAGTGCCACAAATTGGGTAGTTTAAAACAACAGAAGTTTACTGTCTGAAGGCTGTAGGATCCTGGTGATTACTTGCCAGCAATCCACGACATAAATCCATCTCTGCCTCCATCACATGCTGTCCTCTCTGTCTACATCCACATTTCCTCTCCTATTTAGGACAGCAGTTGCATAAATTAAGGCCCACCCTAATCCAGTTTGGCTCTTCTTAACTCACAGCATCTCCAAAGATCTGATTTCCAAATTCACAAGACTGGACATACCTTTTTGGGGGGACATGATTCCATCCTTAGCACTCCCCAGGGGACTAAAACTGAAGGCTGCTCTACCTCGAGCAAAGCTTCTGGGTGGCAGGTATAAATAGCCCCATATGACTGCTAAGCAACCAAGTTATGGCGAAGGAACTGACATGCCCAAGGTCATAAGCTCACAGTGAGCGACAGGGGTGAAGACGAGGTCTCAGGTCAAGGTAGTTCTCTCTGTCCAATGTGCTGAAATGGTGGTTGAATGAGACGAACTTGGAGCCCTGGGCAAAGGTCTTGGCACCCTGGCCCAAAGCTGCTGCCCCTTGGCTCCCAGGCTCCCCATCACTGACCCTCACACTCAAATCGCTTTTCCTTCAAAAGAAACTTCTCGTTTCTTTCCTACCGTTCCCCCTTTCATCATTTTCTCTCCTTCTCTGTGTTCCCCTTTTCTCTCTTCCCATAGACTGATTTTTCTTACTTTCTCCCTCCCTCCCTCTTTCTCTCCCTCCCTTCCTTCTGTCCTTCCTTCTCTCTTTCTTTTTCTTTCTTTCCCTCTCCTTATCTTTCCCTCCTTTCCTCTCCATCTTCCCTCCCCTCTCTCTCCCACTCCCTCCCTCCCACCTTTCCTCCTTCACTCTCTTTCTCTCCTCTCTATCTTTCCCTTTCCCTCTCTCTGCCCCCATCATCACTAGTTTCCCAGCTGCTCCCCTAGTTTTCTTGACTTGAGTTTCTTCCCCAACAAGCCTGTCTTCCTCTGGCTGCCTCCCCAAGAGCAAACACTGACCTCCAGCCCAACTTTTCCTTTCCTTTCCTCCCCTAGTCCTTCAGACCCAGAAATATCCCTTCCTTTAAATCTCCCAATTGAAGAGAGACCCTAAATCTCCAGAGTGAAAAGACTGGGAAAGGGGGCTTTCTGCCATCTAGTGGGGCGATGGCTCCACAGATCCCCAACTCTCCCCCACGTGGTGGAGGGCACGTTCCTTCAATCAAAATGGTGCCCCTGCGCTGAAGACCTACTGTGTGTTGCACGCTGGGAACCCAGTAGTGAAGAGGGCAGCCCAATGCCTTCTCCCGTCTTCCCAGTGGGAAGACAGAAACCTTCTCACAAGGAATTAGGACACCAATTTTAATTCTTGGTTATGAAGATAATCACCAAGACGTAGGGATAGAAGGTGACTTAGAGTGAGGAAAGGCTGTTTCAGGTTGAAAGATCAGAGAAAGCCTGTCTGAGGAGGTGACGTATAAACTAAGACCTAAAAGATGAGGAGACAGTCTTGTGAAGAGCCAGTGGAAGAGGCTTTCAAGAAGAGGAAACAGTAAGTGCAAAGGCTGAGCAGTTGGAAAGAACTGAATATGGTCAAATAACAGAAGGAAGGCTTGTGTGACTGGAGTGGGGAGAGCAAGGGAGAGTGGGCAGGAGAGAGGCCAGAGGGGGAGAGGCGGGGGCCAGCCCCTGAAGGGCCCTGGAGACTGGAGAACAGTGCTTGTCTTTGACAGTTAGTCCCAGGGTTTTAGGCAGGGACATGCCTGTCATCTGATTGCAATGGTCATTGGTCCCTCTAGTTCCACTTGGAGAAGGGATTGGATGGTATTGGGGTGAGAATACGTGGACCTGGGAGCAGGACCATTACATAGATCTAGTCTGGATTTAGAGGTCCTTTAAAAGGTGAGATCTTCCCCTTCTCCTGCCCACCCCTGCCACACTAGGTAACTTCAGTGTAACTCTCCAACCTCCTTCACAGAACCCAGAACCTAAGATCCTGCTTGAGAGAATAGCAACCATTAGACCACCATCACCACCATCATTATCATCATCATCACCAACACCACCACCACCATCATCATCACCACCATCACCATCATCACCATCATCATCATCATCACCATCACCATCATCACCATGATTTTTGGGCAGCTTTAATTGACATGGGGATGAGAACAAGGCATGGATTAAAGCACGCCTGGTGGTCTAGTTCTAGTTCATTGTCATGGAGCTCAGGACAAATGGATTAACTCCGTAAGCATGTGTACAGAATGCCTACACCATGTAATACAGAGAAAAGTCAGCTGCCCAAGATCCACTGATGTTTATTGGGCATTTGCTAAGTCTCTTGGATTGGGTCCTTAAATCCTTACAATAATCCCATGAGGCACATTCTACATGCCTTTACACTTTTCAGATGATGAAATCGAAGTACAGGGAGTTGCAGTGATTAATTAGGCAAATTAAAATCCATCCACCCCATCCCTACCCTTGAGGCAAATATTTGCTGTTCTGCCTCCCCCTAACAACACCCTGGAATTCTGTGCTAATGAGTTAGGGTATAACCTTAGAGGTAGTTCTGCATGGAGGCTCAGAGCCAAGAGTTGTCCAACCAAGTTCTAGGTCTCTAGAACTTGTTCTCTCTGAATCAGCCTTCATCAGTAAAAAACAACAAAAAAAAAAAAACAAAAAATAACGGACAATTGCTCAACAAAGGTCACTAGTGTGTTTGTAAGAGTAGTTTTAGAATTCATATCCATATTAACAGAGGCCTTTAGAGATAACTTCTTAAGCCAAAGGAATGACTTAACACTGGAATTTCAGGAATTTTGTCAAAAAGATGGTGTTTTAGTTTCCCGGCTGCTAATACAAATACCACATACAATGCATTGGCTTAACAACAGGAAATTTATTGGCTTCACAGTTTCAGAGGTTAAAAGGCTAGCTTGCTCGGTAACTTCTGGCTAGCCGGCAGATGATCCTTGCTTGGTCTTTGGCTTTTCCGTTACGTGGCCATGAGTATGGCGACATCTTCTCCTTTCTCTTCCGCGTTCCATGTTCTGTTGACTTCCAGTTTCTGGCTGCTCCCCTTGGCTTCTATCTCTGTGTCCAATTTCTTTTTTAAAGACTTTTCTTTATAAGGACTTCAGCCAAGTTGAACTAAGGTCCACCCTCATTCAGTTTGGACACACCTTAACTAGTAACAACTTCAAAGGTCTATTTGTAAATGGGTTCACACGCACAAGACCAGTGGTTGGGATGTGAACATGCCTTGTATGGGGGATATGATTCAATCCATAACAAATGGGTCAATACGTTCTTTGAGTGAAAGGCTGGGAGTGGTGGCTGACCCAGGGTGGAAGTTTTCAACAGAAACAGCTGCCCATCAGGCTTTCTCTTTAAGGAGAAAACCCTACCCAAACGCTGACAGTCCTCCTCCAGAACCTTCCCTTAGAGCCTACCAGCTCTTTCACTTGTCCTACAATACAAGTCTAACAACCCTTCATCAAAGGCAATATCCAATCACCCTGTGGAATCAAAGGACTGCTGCCCACTGTATATCACCCAGCTGCTCTTACCAGCAATAGACATTTCATAAATAAAAGAAATAGAAGAAAAAGAAAGGGAAGGACCCTGGCAGATGCTCCAGCAGTTCCCTTTGTTTTTTGGTTCCTAGGGCTTTGGAGAATTTGCCAGAAAAAATGAGCCCCGGTTAGAGTTCTCCCAAAACACTGGCTGGGAAGGGACCTCTGTAAAGTCACGTGGTCCATTCCCCTGCCTTGAGGCTGGCTGGGAATTAATGCTGCCATTTTTTAGACTTGCTGAAGAGCCTTTTAAGACCTCTCTTACTCCTTTCTGCATAATCCAAAGCTGGGTGGAGTGTATACCAGTTATCAATCTCTTCCCGGCATCAGCATCTCCATTCTTAAGTTAAGCGCCCAAAGTTTCTTTGTGAAAATCTTCACCTCAAAGCCACTGGGTTCAGAACAGGATGAATTCCCCACCCACAATCCTGAGTCGGACACGGGGATGCGATCTGGCCAATAAGAACATCCCATTCATTCTGATGCCAAAACGATTGGTTCCTGGAGGCACACATGACCCAAGCCAGGCCAATGGGGTTCAAGACTGGGATATTCATTGAAACTGCCCTGTTAGCACAGGTTGCTAGGATTGGAGAACCAAAAGCTGAAGCTGCTGGGGTCATCTTGTCATCATGGGGAAAATGCCTGCTCTAAGAATGAAGCTGGCATACCAGAAAACAAAGCTGAGAGAGAGAAAGAGCACAATGAAGTCCTGGCAAAATTGTTGAACTCTCAAATTCAGCCAGCCCCAGCCCCAGGTTAGACTTTGAATTATGAGAATCCATAAATTCACCTTTTGTCTAAACTATCTTGGACAGGGTTTCCATCACTTGTAATGTAGAGGGTGCTTGGAAATCCATTAACCATCCAATAAATTGAGTTTCTTGATGTAAAGGAAACAACACAGACTATATATTTAGATCTGAAGTCCAACTCCAGACTCCACGATACACCAGCTCTATGATCTTGGGCAAAGTAGTTTACTGTTTTGAAACTCAATTTTCTCATCTGCAAAATGGGTGTGGTGCCACCTTTCAAGGGTTGTTGTAAGGATTAGATAAGATAGTATCTAATTTTTAGGGAGCATGAAATACAGTTCAGTCCTTCCTCTAATCTTGAATTCCCACTCTGCTATAAGAAAAGAAGGTTTGCTTTTTTTTGATAGAAGGAAAATGTTAAAAAAAATAGATCAGGGTGATCGATGAACAACTATATGTGATCAACTGATTGTATATTTTGGATGATTGTATGGTGTGTGAATAAATCTCAATTTAAAAAAAAGAAGGTTTGCTTCACATCACCACCATTTGCAGGAACAACTGGATTTTCTATAACACTCCGGTGAATAAAAAAAAAGATGTATGGCAGCATCACCTAGACCAAAGTTGAAAACCAAAAATTCAAAAAATTCATAAAGCTTATTAGAGTAATGTTTTTTCTTCAAGTACACAATTAGCAGGTTATAATGATGCTGTTAAAGATAAAATATCATTTGTTGCATGCCCAAACGACACCACCATCCACTTCATTTGTGTTATATTATTTAACTTTTGCAATCCTGTGAGGAAACTGAGGTTCAGAGAGATGCAGTCAGTGGCCCAAGGTCACACAGCTTGCAAGCCTGAGTCCAGAGCCCAAACCCTAACTTCTGACCCATGCCAATTCCCAATATCCAGTGATGTCTGGGTCTTGAATGTCAACCATATTCCAGGCCATGAGCAAGCCTTTCTATGCATCTTCCCACTGAATCCTCATTCCAGCCCTTTGAAGAAGGCCTGGGACGCACTGTGCAGGTGTGAAGCGACAATGCTGGATGCCACGTGTGCATGAAGGAGGAAACAAAGACCCCACTGCTCAGTCTGGTGTAAAGACCCTCCACGGTCCATCACCTCATCCTTTCCAGCTTCATCCCTGCCCCTCCCATCCAGGCTCCACCCTATGCAAGACTTACATCCACCTCAGCTTTCTCACTTCCCAGTCCCTGCTCGTGCCATCCCCGCTGCTGGGAAGCCCCTTCCTGGCCACCTTCTTTAACGAGATCCTGCTCAGTTTGCAAGCCCAGCCTCCACGCCCAAATCACTCTCACGTGTCAATGACGAATCCTCAAGAGCAGGAACCACTGTGCCCAGCACCCTTGAGTCTTTCCTCGGTCATCAATCCCAGGCCACCCGTGAACTTATGGGAAGGCAGTTGGGGGATAGAAGTATTTTTCAAGCATCTACTTGGAGTGAGGAGCTGGACATTTCACTTGGATACATTTTTTTTAAATCTTTAGCTATGTCCTTTTACCTTCCCATTTTTCATATAAGAAAACTGAGGTCATGGGAGTGGGGAATTGGCTTGGGCAAGGTAACTGGCTCCTTGCTGACGGATTCTGAGTACAAAGCTAGGTCAGAAATAGAATGAAAGGAGGCGTTGGTTCACCCAGCGCCATATCCACACGCCGTAACGTTTGCACTTAGCGTGGTGGCGGATTTCTTACAGCTGATCTATAATGTGTCATTCAGGGACACCAGCAAACAAAGGACGGCCACTGGCAAATTGACCCAGGGTGACTTCTCCTGTGTGAGCTTAGAAGGACCTTGGGCTGTCCCAAGAGCTATCACCTCGTGACAATATTGACAGAGCCTGTGCCCCCACCTCGTAAAACTCCAGTGTACACACATGGTGAAAGCAAGCCCATCCTCTCTCACTGTGCGAATAAGTGTAAGGAATTAAGGAGACTCTGATTAAACAAACAGATGTTTTTAGTCGGCAATAGAAGTGTCAACATGATCTTAATTAATGAATGTGTTAATGGCTGTTCTCTGTTTGAAGACAATAGTCACCGCCTCCTAGATGTATCCACAATGACTCACAGGGCACACGCACACACATGCATCCCTGAAGCCTGCAAGGGAGCGGGTCTAGAGAATCCAAGGAGCAGGCCCTGTATTCACGGAAGGGACCCACATGACAGAGTCGCACGCGTGTGTGCACTGAGCCTGCAGGCTGGGCACATTCAAGGATGATGAAGGACAGTCGGGGACAGAGGACACTGAAGCACACATGTGAATACACAAACAGAACATACACACAACATCCATGCAAACGCACACATAGTGCACACAGCACACACCACAGTGCACCCCATCGCACATGCAACAAACATGACGTTTACACCATCCACACCATCCTTACAAAACACATGCAACACATGCACAATGCACACACCGCATATACAAGGCGCACACGATACAGCCAAACCACCCACACAAATATGAACAATGAATGCAAAACACACATAGCACATCACCAACACATGCAACCAACACAATGCATGGGACATAATGCAGTGCACAAAACATATACATCGCACCCATATGACAAAAACATGCAACATACACACAGAATGCACGCTACACATACTCAACACACACAGCACACCATAACACACACAGACACATATGCACACACACACAATCCCACCTTCGTGGAGTACTAGTCTACCCACTTAGGCAGCACACCCACTGACACACGTTAAGGATCGATAGTAATATTAGTCAATGCATCCCATCCATGAACCAGGATCTACACTAAGTCATAAAAATACAGAAATGAAAGGGTGGAGTCTTTTCCCCCAAGAGTATCCCAAGCCTAGAGAGAAGTCAGAGTACCTCCCTGTAAGATGCATCAAAGAACTTCTCAACATCGTTGATATGCTTATGTGGGCATATATGTGTTTAAACAAGATAAGACATGGAAAAGGGCTCACTGGAGAAAAGATAAGGCATGCTGAACTACTTGGAGGGGTTGAGTTCTTACCACTCAGTGGTCTTCTTTTGGGAATCATCCTTTAAGCCGTACTTTAATTATTCTTAGCAATGATATTTTTTCTCAAAGATTCTTGGAATTTTAACCAGACAGTTCTCCCTTTTTACCTTGTCTGCTAGGAAGCTCAGAACCAAATTTGTGAACCACATAAAGTAAGGGTGTTAGTCTTTCATGGTACAAAATTTCTGAGCCTTATGCTTGGCTTCATTTTATGTCCCTACATGTATTTTTCTATTTTTCTTTCATTCAGCTTCTAAAACATACATGTAAATGACCTCAAGTTCTTTCTGGAGCAATATGGGGATAGGAAGAAAGATGGATTATAGTTGGATGGATATATTAGGGCATTCTAGCTGCTATAATAAGTAGCCTCCAATTCCCATGGCTCATCACAAACTCTCATTATTTCTTGTTCACAACACAGTCCATTGGGGGTTGGCAGGAAGTGGGGTCACTGCTTAACATAGTCATTCAGGGACCTCAGGGTTCCTTCTATCTAGTGGGCCCAGCATCCCTTAGGGCCTGGGAGTCCTCAGAGGGCATCCCCTGTTTCCCACAGGCTGTCTGAGCAGCAAAGAGAGAGAATTTGGAAGATCCTGCAAGACGTTCAGTGGCCAGGCCTAAAGGCAGCCAACTTCTCTTCTGTCCCATTCCCATTGGCTGGAACTCAATCACATGGTCTCACCACTTTGCAAGGGAGGCTGGGAAATGTAGTCTTTATGTGCCCAGGAAAGAAATGAAGGGATTGGCGAACCCAAGGCATTGTCTCAGCTGCAACAAATCTTAGTGCAGTGAGTTCACCATGAAATCATCTCTCATTTATCAAATATTTACTGAGAACCTTCTAAGTTCAAGGCTCAATCCTAGGAACTCTAGGATAGGGCTACAGGATGAAGGGGGCATCATCTTTAGAGTTGCCCACATGTGCACAGAGAGAAGGCTGATCAAAAATATGTAAAAATGTTAGCATCAACTTTCCTTGAGAAGCAACATTGTGTTTGCAGGTGGTTTTCATTTTTTTTTGTGGGTTTCTGTGGTTCTAAATTTTCTTCAATGAATATGTACCATGTTTTTAATTGAAATGCAATGCACATACATGGAAGCACACAGAACATAAATGGACTACTTGGTGAAAAAAATGGAACACCCATGAAACCGCATGCAGATTTAGAAATAGAACGTTGTCGACCCTCCTCCCCTCACAGAGACCCTCCCTTGAACCCCTCTCAATCATTACCTTCCCACTCCTGGCAAGAGGTCAAAATCAGCCTGACTTCTAACATTATAGCTTGGTTTCTCCTGTTTTTGTGTTTTATACTTTATATAAATGGAATCATATGGAAGACAAACATTTAAAGCACAAGGGGGGATAAAAGTAAGATCATATCCTAAAGGTGCAGCTAAATCCTTATCCTGGCACATAGTAGGACCTCAGGACTAGGCCCCAAGGCCATGTCCAGAGGACAGAGAATTGGCCTCCAATGGGCGAGGTAGGGAAGTCGCCAAGTAGGGATCAGCCTCTGAACTGGACATGGAGGACAAACCAACCCTGAGACTGCAGAGAAACCAAAAGGCAAATGGGGTACACGGACCCATCTGGACAAATTAACACTGGTGAGAAATGGAGGGGGTTTTGTGGAGACCAGTGAGGAGTTCCCTCTGGCAGTTGGTTGGGATGCAAGATGGCAGTAGTGGTCCTTCATGGTGGAAAGAAAGGCAGGGTGGGGCTGTCAAAGAGCCTTGAATGCCAACACTCAAGAATTCTCTGAACTCCACCGTCTTTTAATTGTCCAACCTTGCTTGGGGGCTGAAAACTGGGCTCAGTGCCTCAATGCAATTATCTTATCAATTTCCATAGCAACGCAGGAAATCCCTGTGCAGGAATGGGTACTGGGCTCAAATAGGTTAGTGACACAGAGAGGAAGTGGCACCATCAGTGTCTGGAATTGCACTTTGTTAACTGCTGTCCCAGGGGTCCTCCAAAACACAATTCTAGTTTTCCTGTCATCACCATGGCAGGCTGGGCTAGATAGTAGTACTGGAAGGAAATCTATGGCAAGGGTAACCCGCACAAGCCTCACAGGCAGCCACAGTTCGACAATTCAATCCCCAGCCCAGTTGCGTATTACCCACGTGCTGCACTTAAACTTGAAGCCTCATTTTCTCTAGCCACTAAAATGGAGCTAATATTGCCTCTGTTCCAGGGTTGTTGCAAGATGCTCACACAGGATATGACATGCATGTCATTTAGCCCAATGCCTAGCGCATAGTAGGGCCTACGTAAACAACACTCATGATTATTATCACTGTTGTTATGCTGTTATTGCTGCTGTTGTTTGTAAAGGGATGGAGAAGTCAGGGAGCCGGCTCACCCACCAGCCAGAAGACAAGTAATTTGGGAAGGCTGCAGCAGAGACCACAGAGAGGGACAGCTGTGACGGAGATTAAGGAAATTCACGCAGAATATATGTACGTCTGCTACGTATGGCACATTTGGCAAAGAGAGTATTGGGATGGATACACTCCTCCCCAGAAAGATGCAAACGGCATTTGGCATCGCTTGCTGTTAAAGCCAGAAACAGCTCTATGTGTGTGTCTCTGTGTGTTTCATGCAAATGCAGGCACATGTATATGTAAATCGCACAAGGCTTGGGAGAACAAAGAGAGTGGCAGGCTCCCCCCCCGTGGAAGGAGCTGGGCCACCAGGGGCCAGAAGGGGCTGGAGTGTGGTTTTGAGACCTCTCTTCTACATTGGACCTGAATCTGGCACTTGGCCTCAATGACATCGTCTGTGAAATGGGACTCAGCTGAACTTACCTGCCTTTACTCGGGAGCAGGGGTGGAAAATATTGAAGGTTTCTCCGTGGTTCCAAGATCTTTTTTTCGGGGCCAATGAGAGAGGATGGTTTGTCTGGAAGAATGAGATCCTGAAATTCTAAGTCTCTTCAAGTACAGAGGAGGTGAGGGAGACAGGTAATAGATGTTCACCAAAGATACCCAGTTTCTCCAGGAATCCAGGTAAAGGGAAAAGATAAACCCAGAAATAGCCAGAAAACACCCGGAGCTGGCAAATAGCCTCTTAAATCCTGCGCAGCAGATTCTCTGCCCCTGCCCCAACCTGAAGTCTCCTGCCTATGGGGCACTTTTGTCCCCAGTCCCCCTCCAACTGTCTTAATTACTTGCTCTCTAAATTATCAGCTGAAGACAGCAAGAGGAGCCAGAAACAGTGTTCCCAAGACTCTCCTCTCCAATGAGGAACCCCTGTTTTAAAAACCCTTAATAATTCCAAAAAAAAAAAAAAAATGCTCAGCATCAAAACTCAAATAACCTATCTAGAGGCTGAATGATGGGGTGAAAAAATCCTAGACTTTGGTGTCAGCCTGGTTTGGGTGGCTGGTCCCTGTTTCAGCTTTGTACAGGCTGTATGTCTTTCGGGCCTTGATTTCCCCAGCTGGGAAGTGGGGCTGACAATAAACCTCCCCCCCCCCAGGGTAAGACACAAGGATTCACAGCAGTAACTCTCATCAAGCGTCCCCAACCCCTCACTGTCTGGCATGGAGAAAGAATTCTGTAACTGTCATTTGCTGGTGCCCTTTTTCTTGGGAGGACCCATTCTCCTCCCGGCTCTCTTTGGCCACACCTCTGTGTTTACAGAAAGTCCCTCTTTCAATCAAACACACTCGAACTATTTTTCCCCCCAAAACATTTGTCTCCAGCTTCCTCTCCACTTCTGTGTTGATTTAGATGATCAAAACAAAACATGGGAATCTGTGATACTGTTTCTTTTTTCTGGGTCCACCTTGATGAGGTGCAAACAGCAAATTGCAAATTATTTCCTCTTTATCTGTCAACTCCTCAAGCCACCTTGGGGGTCCCTCAGCATGAGTAATTGGCTCTGGGACATTCTGTGACAATAGGCTTTGCGTAGGTATGTATCACAGGGAAACTTTCTCCCAGCTCCCTGTCTTCCAGGAAAGAGGGTATGGGAGAGGTGGGGAGGGAAGCTCAGAACTACACAATCTGGGGGTCTTTTGTCCCCCCACCGTGGGATCTCCACATCGGCGCAGGGAAGACCACAAACACATGATCCAAAGAGAGACTAAATGAAGAAACCCAAACTTTGTTGATGCCCTGGAGCTACTTGCTGTCTCAGAATCTCACTTGATTCCTGAAACAGAGCAGAGAACAATTCCTCCTAGAAGCCCCAGACTTTGCACTTCCAGATTCCATCCTTAGAACCTTCTGGAACTCAACAGTCTTTTGGGGCACAAGGAGTGTGGGCAGGTATAGCTACAAATTCCTATCTCCTCCAGCCCTGGAGCTTTACAAGCATGGGCTTAAATTTCACTTCTGCAACTGATCACGCCGCAGGACACTGGCCAAGAAATCTACCTTCCCTGTGCCTGTTTCCTCGTCGTTAAAATGGGTATAGTAATAAAGCTGCCCCCAATGCTATGGGAGTATGAGATCATGTATGGAAACAGGATAGTGGCTGGCACATGTAGCGCTGGTGTGAGAATTTAAAAAAGGCAGCCCCTTCTAGCGGATCACGTAGAGAATGCACCCCCTTCCTCTGGGTGGATACCAGGATTTGGTGAGCAGCCCACAGGCTGGATTCAGCTCTCACTAGGCCCTTTGGCTGGGAGCTCTTCTGCAGTCCACACCCTGCACAACTGTACCTGGCAGCCCTGTGTGTTAAGCCCTCAGTGTATACCAGGCTCAAGGTTAGCACTCAATACATTGCAGCAGTTGTGGCCATGATTATCATGTATTATAATTTCAATTATTCTGTCTCTGAAGGATCCACCCAAAGCTAAGTACTTTGAAACTCTAACTCTTTCCATGCAGTGAGCCCACATTAAAATCCCATTTCCACTCCTTCCTAGTCATGTGTCCTTAAGGAAATTGCTTACCCAACCAAAACTCAGCTTCCTCATCTGTAAAGTAGAAGGTGATAATTCCCACAATTGGATAATATCTATCTAAAGCACTTGCAGGAAGAATGATCAATATAGCAGTGAATTTCCCATTTGTTGTTTTTATTTTCCCTCCCATGTCTCCTGATTTAGACTCTAAGGCAGCAACCCCCACCCCCGCAAAAAAAAAAGTAAGTAAGTAAATAAATAAATAGACTCACTCTTTGGAGAAGTAAGAGAGACTGGTGATTTCTTAACAAAAAAAAATCACCCTATATAATATATCTGTCAACAAATAATATTTTACAAGGATTGGGGTTTTATTATTATTACTATTAAGATTTTTTTAATGTTTTAAAATAAATGAAGTATCTGCAGTCCAGTTCCTGGCACTGAATTGGTGCTCCGTAGATATTAGTTTCCTTCCCAGCAAAGAAAAGAAGACCTCTCTGTATTGCTTTTTTCCTTTAACACAAGTGCTTGGGGTCAACTTGTCAAGGAGCTGAAAAAATATATTTCAAACTACTTAAAGAAAGAGGCTCATCGTTCTGAGATATAACCTGTTCACAAGTAAAGAGCATCAAGTTTGGAGCCAAGAAATGGGGGGCCCAGTCCTTCATCCGCCTTGGCTCATTTTGTGACTTTGGATAAGACAAAGGCCCTGAGCCTTGGTTTCCCTTTCTGTGAAAGTAGGGGTGGAGGAAACGAGGGTCATAGAACATCTTAGATAAGCTTATGCGTTACAATAGTATACAAAGCAGATAAACGCAGAGATGCTCTGATGGAAGGAAGGTTCAGGAAGGGGCTGCCCGCTGCCCCCATCTTCCCAGCCCAAAGCAATCTCTCATGCTATTTTGTAAGAACCCGAGGACTCTGGGAACACAGTAGGGCAGGCACTGGGCTCAGACTCCTTCCTGCTTAAATATTCAAGGCCTAATGCACATGTGCTTTTACATCCAGCATCTTGCCACTCAATTCATCCTGATCAGGTGTGTGTGTGTGTTTGTGCATGCACGCACACACGTGCGTGCACACACACACGCCACAAGCAAATGCTCAGACAGAAAGCAAAAAGAAGTTCTACCAGCCATTAAGGGAAAATTACAAATGCATTTTTCTTTGCCTCCGGCACATTAATAAAACAGATTACCAAACTGGAAGTGAGTAGAGCAGGGCAGCGATGCAACAATTGGAAGGCAGGGGCGGGGCTGCTTCCTATACAGTCATCTGATTTTCATGGCTGTTCCCATGCTGAGAGAATCCGTCTACAGCGGCTGCTGGAAGGACATGGAGCTCATGTATTAAACATTATGGGGACCCTCGTGGCATGCACTGTGGGCTTGGAGAAGGACGGGCAGGAGGATGCTCTGTGCAGCAGCACAGGCTGGGGGGATGCTTGTGACATGGCCCGAGGTGGCACAGCCTGAGGGCTGGATCCTAGAGATTGTTTAATGAGGGCTTGGGAAAATCACTGAAAAATTGCAGGATGCGGGATGAAGGAGGGTGTAAGATGCAGAGGGCATAAAGACGTTGTGGGGTTTTGAACATGGAAGGGGCCACCTGGAGAAGCCACCCAGGGTCAGTTTGTCTTGGCAGTCATAATAGGCGGCTGCTCTGCAGCATGAGCTCTGGGTTAAGATGCCAGGTTTGGTCATTGGAATTGATTTGATTATTCATCCTAATTCTTCACTCCTCCCTGTATCCATGATTTTTGTCACGTGACTTTGCAGCCTCTCCCCCTAGTGGGTACATCCTTGCACCTTGACATTGAGCTTGACCATGTGCCCGCCTTTGGCCAATGGCATATGGGTAGATGGACCAAAGTTCCAGATGTTTTCACTTTTTCTCTCGCACTTCTGCCCTCACCATAAGAACATGCTTGGGCTAACCTGCTAGTCCACAGAGGATGAAAAACATGTAAAGCTGAGCCAGACCCACCCAACGTGCAGCTGAGAGCATCTCTGGCTGACTTGCAGAATGAATGCATTGAGAAATAAATGCTTACTGTTGTATGCAACTGAGAGTTGGTGACTATTTGTTACATAGCAATAGCTGACTGATACAGTTGGGTATGAAATCATTTATTTTTCTCATGTATTCATTCATTCATCAAATATTTCCTGAGCACTTTCATACCCAATGTTTTGATAGACATCAGGGATATGATGCTTAATAAGACACCTGTCAAAGCAGGCTGAGATTTCTGATACATTAACTCAATTGTTGAACACCTACTACACACTAGGCATGGTATAAAGTACTTGATGGCACTGCCAAACAAAATATATGAAGCCACTGCACTCATGGAGCATACAGCCCAGCAGTAAAGCAAACAATGAAACAAAAAATTTCCAAAAAGCCTGATGAATAAGGTTGTCTCCTCCATTAAATTAGTTAGAATCCAGTGGAAAATAAGGAAAAGTCAGTAGACCATTATAAAATGAAGCATCAAATGCCAGAATAAGGTACATAACAGGCATCTAGAGGAAATGCCTCAGGGCAGACAATATCTGAGCTGAGCACTGAAGGTCAGATAGTTTCGCAGACATAGAGAAGGAGAGCAGGATGGAGGGCAGGCAGAAACCCAGCAAGAGCAAAGGTAGGGAGGCAGGAAATAGCATGGTATCTAAGGGCTGCTTCTGTGTATTATTGGAAAATAAGGAGAGGCAGGAGATGAGAGGCTGCACGGACCTAGCCAAACTGACACATATGGTCTTGACCCAAGGAAGGGAACTAGGGAGCATGGAATGTCTTAGCAGGAGAATATTGACATTTTAGAATTTTAGAGGAAGAGTGGCTGGGGTGAAAGCAGAGGCAGGGGAGACAGGAGGAGTCCAGGCTCCCCGAGGAGAGGATGGATGAGACCCATGGCTGGAGCAATTGTGAAGAGGGAAAATGGCCCTTCTTGGAATCATGGAATTAAAAATTAAAAAATTTAAAAAAAATTTAAAAATTGTCCAGGCCATCAAGTTCCACCCCCAACTTTTGCAAAATCTAGATCTCAGAGAGTGTGGGTGACATGTCCCCAAGTCTCACAGCAGGTGAGCTTAGGGGTCAAGTCTGGAAACGAGAGCCTCAAATTCCTAACCCCAGGCTCGCTCCCCAGCCCCATTCTGTGGCCAATCCCCCAAATTAGATTAATGATAATAATAATAATAATAATAATAATAATGCCCCTTGTATGTGCTAGGCTCTGTGCTCAGCACATTACGTATAAAATCTCACTGAATCCTCCCCCAAATTCTGAAGTAGCAGAATCCCCCATTTTACAGATGAGAAACCCAAGCCTCAGGAGGCGACACAACTTGGAGTTGAGCCTCAGTTTCCTCCTTGGGGATAATAGTAACAGCTCCTGGATAGAATCAGATGAGGGCAAAAGAAAATAAGATGCAGTGTCTGGCACACACAGAGGAAGCACTCAGTAAATGAAAGTGATGATGAAGAATGACAAGGAAGAGGATGATGATGCTTCGAGGCGTCAGATCTGTACCCTGTTCTCGGCCCCATGGTGTGGCTTTCCACAAATCACTTAACTCCAGGCCTCAGTTTCCCCATCCATCAAATGGAGACTTTATTCTGAGGCAGTGGTTCTCAACCCATGTGAGCCCCCATCCAGCCAGCAGCAGCACCCCTAAAAGCTTGAGAGAAATGCAAAATTCTTCAGGCCCTCCCCAAACTGACTCGCCTGAAACATTCTGGGGGACAGGCCCCGCAATCTGGGCTGGAACCAGCCCTCCTGGGAAGGCAGATGCCTGCTCAAGTTTGAAAACCACCAATACATGATTTCTGTACCTTTTTAAATGCCATAAATACATCCTTCCATCAACACCATGAGACATCAAATGCATAAATCAGATAAAAGCAGCAGAAGGTGGGGGCCCACAGCTCCGTTAGCCCCCATCCCTGCCCCCCTCCGAGGGTCCACAGTCCCCACTGTGAGCCCCCAGGTGATGCCAAAGTCCTCTGGGCCCTGCGTCAATTCCCCCCCGCCCAGCCCACCGGAGCCCGATCCCTGCCCTCTCTTCTCCCTCCCAGCCTCTGCGCCTGTTTACACGTTCCGCAAAGTATGGATTTGTTGTGGTCTCGTGAAACCTGGTCTATTTCTTCGTTCTTCCTTTATTTTTTTTAAACCAGGCTTGAGCCTGTGTAATTCAGTTAATTATTTCCCAGAGCCCTGCTTTGGTGGCTGCCGCACAGCATGAGGCAGGGGAACGCAGACAGGTCCTCGGCAGCCTCTTTCCAGAAAATCTAATTTCATCATTGAGAAATCTTCTGTCTTAAGCAGCCTCCGCCACCGCCATAAATTTACATATTCTATGCGCCGCTGGAACGGAGTGGGCTGCATTTGCATAATGCTGCTGGAGGGGCTGGCGGCTGCTCTTGAACCCAAATGCAACGGGAGCAAGGAAGCAATTATTGGGCTGTAGACACTGGCAGGGAGAGAGAGAGGCCTCAGATGGATTTCGACTCTAAACCTCGTTCGCCACCCAGGCTGCTCATTACCGAAGGCCCGGATCCCGAGGACTGGGAAAAAGGGCGAAGTGCTTTCTTCAAGTTGGGGCTGCAGCCAGACCCAGGTCGGATCTGGGCGAGCGGCTTTGTTTTTCCAGTGTTGATTGTCGGAGCAATCGTCTCCTGCCTCCCACAGGTTATTCGTTTGCAGGACAGTTTTGCAGCATTGCTTGGCTGCCCCTTTCCCTAATGCACCTCCAGATATCTCCAGTGGTTTGTTCCACCTCCTCGCTGCCAGCCCACCATGAGCTTCTCAGAAATGCTTAATTAACAGGACGTGGTGTTTAACAGTTGAGGTTGGAAAATGGCAAGTGGAAACAAGGATTCTCTCATGTCACCGCCATCCTAATTAAAAAAAAATGTCTTTCTCCGGACTCACTCTGGCTGAGCAGATAGGAGCCTTCCTGGCTGGCTCTGAGATGATCCTGTAGTCTTAGACTCAGGATCTCAGGCACAGAGTCATCTGATGTTCCAGGAGTTATTGTCTGCGGTTTCTGGCCCTTTCCCCACCAGAGTCCCTCTCTGCTCTGCAACTTCCCACCTTACTAGCCCAGTGGGAGTAAATGGCTGCTTCCTGCTTTGTGGGGCGCCATCTTACTTTTTAATTCCAGCATTGTGCTGGTTTGAATGTATTGTGTCCCCCAAATGCCATTATCTTTGTGGTCTTGTGGGGCAGATGTTTTGGTGATGGTTAGATTTGCTCGGAATGTGCCCCACCCAGCTGTGGGTGATGATTCCGATGGGATGTTCCCATGGAGGCATGATCCCACCCATTCGGGGTGGGCCTTGATCAGTGGAGCTATATAAATGAGCTGACTCAAAGAGAGGGAACGGAGTGCAGCTGTGAGTAATGTTTTGAAGAGGAGCAAGCTTGCTAGAGAGGAACGTCCTGGGAGAAAGCCATTTTGAGGCCAGAGCTTTGGAGCAGACGCCAGCTGCCTTCCTAGCTAGCAGAGGTTTTCCAGACGCCATTGGCCATCCTCCAGTGAAGGTACCCGATTGCTGAGGTGTTACCTTGGACGCTTTGTGGGCTTAAGACTGTAACTGTGTAGCAAAATAAACCCCTGTTTTATGAAAGCCTATCCATCTCTGGTGTTTTGCATTCTGCAGCATTAGCAAACGAGAACAAGCATCAGTGTAAAAGCCCCTTGCAAACTCGAGGCTCAAAGATCAACTCTTAAACACAGGACAATTTTCCGGAAGGACTTTGGACCCAGCCCTTCCCAATGGTTTTTAAACCACGTGCATTCATGACACACTCACCCTTACCTTTTCTTCTGGTAAACAGCATGGGCATATTTGCTAGGCGATGCCAACAGAAGTGCTAGGCCCTGGTGATAAATTTATTGACAAAGCAGAACATCAGCAGGCAAAATATGGAAAGTTGAGTGAGGATCACCAGCAGCTCACATTGCGCATTTGATATTGGATTGTGTGACTATAATTTTTTTCAAACAAGCATCTCTTATTTCTGAGGAAGTGGACATACATTTGAAAATGCAAGGGTTTTTTGATGCTCAAATTGATGGAGTTCACCAACCCATCAATGATTCATGGAACTAAAAGTTCACTCCACACCAGCATGTGAACAGTGAGCCAGTTGTAAGAAATTTGAAACAGCAGGTTCTTTGCTGAGAAAAAAGTTACCCATCTCCACTTACGAAGAGGTGCCGTCTCCTCCAAAGACCTCAACATTTTGTCCTCGGCACTGACCGTCTTGTTACAAGAATTTGGAGGGAACTTACTTTTTCCACAGGGACTGCATCCAATTTTGAATTATTCCTCCAAGAAGAGGAGATTGTTCCTGACTAGCCAAACTCAGAGCTCTAAAAACACAACATGGAGACTTTTCCAAAGGAAACCAACTTGCTTTATAACCGACATTAGCAGTTAAGGGCAGGGTGTGGTTTTTAAAGTTCGATTTCAGAGCTCAGATGTGAATATGTCCTCAAGCCAGCCTTTACTTTGTCTAAGCCTCAGTTTCCTCATCTGTATAATAATACTTCCTGTTTCATTATTGTCGTTGGAGGAATTAGATGAGATAATATACAGTAAATCAGTCCCAGGAAGGTTAAATAACCTGTCCAAAGTCACCGATTCTAAATGGTACAGGTGGGATTTGAACTCAGATGTGTTTGTTCAACCATCACACTGCATGTGGCCGCCCACCATGGCCCATAAAGGCTGATGGCTGGTGCTTACAAAAATTCAAGGTCATATTAGTTGGCTGACTAGGCTAAACTGTTCAGAGGAGTTGGAGTCTTACAAGGACCACATATACTCAAAGGAATATATGGGGTTCACTAAACTGGGCAATGGCTATTTCCAACCAGCCCTAATAAAGACCTAAACTTTCTTTCATTTTCTAGTTAAGGTCCCCTTTGCCTGCCACGGTAGATGGGTTGCTATGGTGAAGAGAATGGAAGATGAAGAGACAGGAAAAGATATTGCACCAAATAGAAAAGTTTGGCTGATAAAGCCGCTTGCCAGAATTGACTGCTGTGAGCTGGACCTGGGTCACTGCATCACCTGACACTCAATTCTAGATTGCAGCAGGCCTCAGCCGTGTTCTGTGTGAGCTGACGGCTGTGTTGCACCTTCTGGGGCAGGTCCCAGTGGTGGTGACAAGTGGTACCTGTGCAAGGTATTGCCTGGCACGATGGCACCCAGAAAGTGAAGAAAACTATTGTGCAATATGAAAACACAAGAGCTCACCTAGTTAAGAATCAGCAGGTGCTACCTTTGCCTGTTTGGCAACACCTACTATAACCAAACACACACCAGCACTGTGACCCAGAGATTCCACACCTATGTATGTACCAAAATGGCTCCATGTGAGCACCAAAAAGATGCTCTAGAATGTTCACAGTGGCACTAATTGTAATAGCCTGAAACTGGGAACTACTCAGATATCCACTAGCAGTTAAATGGATAAACTGTGCCCTATTCCCAAGATGGTATACTCTAATAAAAGGGACTTGGCAAAGCCAGCCTGTAGGCCAAATCCAACCACTACCTGTTTTGTAAATAAAGTATTATTGGAACACGGTCACACCCATTCACTTACGTCTTGTCGGTAGTGGCTTTTGCGTTACAGTGGCAGAGCTGAGCAGTCACGGCAGAGACCTCATATGTCGCAGATCCTAAATATTTGCCATCTGACCCTTTCCAGAATAAATTGGCCAGCCCCTGCTGTATAAAAATGGAAATAAACAATTTATAACTTCTCTTGGCAGGGAGTGGATAATATTGAATGAATGAAAGCAAGCAGAATCAGTACCTGTCACACAGTTCCATTTTTATAAAGGGCAAAGACAGACGAGCTAGTCTAGGTTGCTAAACGTTAAGATAGTGGTCACCCACAGGGGCAGCTGAGAGCTTGGGGATCAGGAAAGCTCTGATGCTCGATCTGGCTCTGGGTTACTTGAGCTCTGGGTTCATTGTGTGAAAACCTGCCAATCTTCATATTGATGGCATGCAAACTTTCCCTGATATATATGGTTCACCGATAAAAAGTTAAAAATATTTATTTTAAAAAAAGGAAAAGTGGGTGTATATAGTGATGCCAAGTATTTTCTCAATGTATTTCCTGGACAGGAAGCTCAAATAACAGATTGTCAAGTTAGAAAATAGATTGCTTTAACTTTACACATGAGCACACATTTATTCATTTGCTCTGCAAATATTTATTGATCACTCACCATGTGCCAGGTGCTGGGAATTCAGCAGTGAATGAAACAGACACAATGGGGAGCAGCCAAGGGCATCAGAGGGCGTCTGAGGGGCAGGGCGGCCCACCCGCCTCAGCTCCGGGGTCTCAGCCCTACGTGACTTCTCGGCACTTGCACGCATGCTCACACATGCCCACGGAGTCTCGCACGTGTGGGCAGTGTGCTGCTTGTACGCAGGCCCACGCACCAGACTTGCATATATGTGTGCTCAGGACACACATCTGCAGGGGATGCTAGTCTCAGAAAAACACAAAACTTTCCTGGATTTTGCTCTTCCTCCTCCAAAGACCATAATCACACCTCCCCTCCTTCCTTGGGCACAAAGAGACTGACCATCACCGGAGGGTCCTGTGTCTTTCCTGGGTCCTGGCCTATGCTGGCCACGAGTCCATGGGTTATTATGGTTTGCTGGTGTCCCCAGGTTGCACCTGGCCTCTGAGACACCTGGGGGCTGGGCAAGGGGAAGGCTCAGGATAGGCGACCCTGAGCCAAAGGACACCCATGGATACCCTTGGATGTTTCCTATTGGGCCTCTTGCACTTAATGGAGCGCAGTGCCCAGTGCAGCGGCTTTGTGGCCACGACCAGGGTTTTCCCACGTGTGGATGAAGGGTTGCAAACACAACTGCTTTCAGGCTCCAGGCAGGAAGTGTGATCAGTGAAGCAGACTGTGGTTGCATGTTTGAATCACGTATCCCTGAGTGAATGCCAGGATGAGAGAGCTCGGATTTCACGAGCCCAAGTCCTGCATGCTTTGAACAAAGAAACAGGGGTCCCATCTGAGGGAGGAGCTTGAATAAAGAAAGAGATGGAGGAAGGAGCTTGCCCAGGGTTTCACACTGAGTTCCTGGCAGGGCTGAGTCTGCTGGATGCCAGCCGGGAGGCTGCCCCTTACTCTGGGTGAATGTCCTCCTTGCTAAGACGCCCACACTCATCACACTTCTCCCTTCTCTGGATAAAGTTGCCGTGTGATTCACCCCTGCCCAATTCTCTAACCTCATCCCCTGCCACTCTCCCCTGGCTTCCTTTCCTTTCCTCCAACAGTCAAGCTCAGGGCCTTTGCACGTGCTGTTTCTTCTGCCTGGAGCACCCTTTGCCTGTGTTCACAGAACTGGCTCCTCCTTAACATTCAGTCTCAGCACAGATGTCACTTCCTCTGGAGGTCTTCCCTGGGTACCCCATCTCAGCAAGACACCCCTCTACCTGCACTCTCCACCTCCCTGGGAGGTGTGACTCCCTCTGCACACTCATCACTATCTGTAATCATCTCATTTATTTATTTGTCTATTTTCTGTTAGTCTGCTTTCCCAGGGCAGTGATTGCCTTCCTGTTCACTGCTCTATCCCAGCACCTGAAGACACTTGACACGTAGTAAGCACTTAGACTTTGCTCAATGAATGAACGAATGAATGAATGAATGAACGATGACAGCATCTACGCTACAGCAGCTCACCATACAGATCCGTCTCCAAGAGGGGCAAGCTCTCCCGGCCACCCTGATTAAGACATCCCCAGGACTGACAAGAGCTCCCAGTTCTTTGTATATGGAGGCATATTGACCCAGGGCCGAAAAGGACACTTGGCAGCAATTTGTGTTTACTTCCCTAATCAATAGGCGTCTCGTGCTCACCCCAACCCGATCTGTCGCTGATGGTTATTAATTACGGTGCTTTCCTTCACTTACTTCTCTTTGACCCTTCACGATGTTCATCCTTATTCACCTTCTGCCAGGGGTCGTCCCCAGGCCTGTGGCTGATGTTGGGAGGGGGTCTTGGGGTGTTGTTTATCTTCTTCTGCTTCTCCCAAACCCAGCATTTGGAGCTCAAGTCTGGTCTATGCCCCTTTCTCTCCTGGGGTGAGAACATGAGGGGGAGAAGGGCAACTTGGTTCCAGCTGAACTCTACCCTGGACCTGCTGTGTGTCCTTGGTCCCATCACTTTCCCTCTCTGTGCCTTGAATCTACTCACCTTCCAAATGGGAAGGCTCTCAAAGATTTCTCTCAAGACCTGATATTTGGGGATTCACTAACAGTGAATTCACGAACAGGGTCAGCAACTTTATGCCTAAAGATCAAGGAAACCTGGGCCCCGCCACCTTACTTTATTGAGGACATTGTCCATTCCTTGAATCTCTGAATTGCAGCCATTTCTTCGTACATTCACGATCACACATACACTCAAATGTGCAGTCAACAGGCACCTTTTGGGCATCTGCAGACGCTGGCAGTAGAGAGCATGAAGCACCTGGCACATGCTTGGCCAAAGCCACTGCTAAATAAAAGCCATCACTACTCCCCTGGTGATTCCATTTACACCTCCTATGAGCTCTGGGAATAATGCCCCAGCATTCCTATTTTACAGATGAGCAAACCGAGGCCTGGCATGGCCAGGGACTCACCCCAGGTCACATTGTTAGTAAGTGGTTTAGTCAGGATTTGAACCCAGAGCCGACTGCCCTAAAGTTTGCAATCTAACCATTACAACTCGAGACCCCAACCCTAAAAGAATCTTCTCCTCTGGCCCCCGTGGAGAGATTCCTGCAGGTGTATGTGGACATCTGCTGCTGTTTCTTGTCAAAGTGGAGGCATTTTGGGAAACAACAGAGATGTACTCAAACAGTAAACCAAAGCACCGGCGGCTTGTGGCCTGGGAGGGTTCACAAACGATGCCTAATTAGTTGCCACCAATTAACACCACACCACAGGCCTCTTCTTGGCACCATAATCCCTGCAAAATCAAAAAGACAGACAACCCAGGTCTTATGTGAAGAAAGAGGCTATGCACCAAATACCATTTATGATGCAAAGCAGATTCCTTTTTTCCTAGAATGTGCTGATTTTGAGACATGGAAATACATTCAAATTAACCCCTGAGCTATTCCTCTTCCAAATTCCCCATTTAGGGTTGACTCGTCGGTGCGTGATATTACTAATTCAGAGCTCTGGGAAGGCAGACTGATTGCCTTGGATGTGTGCGAGGCTCTGCTAAAGCACTGTTGGCTGCAGGGTGGAAATCAGGGTGCAGGAGACAAGCACCTAAGGCCCCCAAGACCTGGCTCCAACCAAATCCAGACCTGCACTCATTAAAACAGGATTTATTGATCACCTACTACCTGCCAACCACTGTCCTAAGCACTGGAGATTCCACAGTGAATATATCCAATGAAAGTCTCTGCTGCCAAGAAATCCACATTCTAGTGGGAAACACAGTGTGAGAATTAGATTAAGTTTAGCTTTCACACAGGGTGGGGGCAGCTCAGGGGAATGGCAGAGGGTCAAGAAGCCAAGCTATAATCGGTGGTTGGTCCTCCTGTTTATCTGCCCACTGTCTTCGCAAGGTGGAGACTGGGGGAGGGGGTAAAGAGTCCTTAAACAGCTTCATAAGTTGTTACCAAACTTGCTCAGACTGGAAAGAGGGGTGGAGACTTGTTTCAAATGCTCCAAGTTTGCACAGGAAACTTTTTTTTCAAATGTTTCCAATTTGGGCGGGCTACATGTTTCAAATTTGTGTGGGCTAGTTAGGCTTGTCGAATAGAATGTAACCTCTGAAGTATCCAGCCAATGGAGAAACAGGGGAGGGACTTGCGGTTAGGTGTAGGGAATAAATACTGCTGGGTCTGTTGTTCTGTGGGCTAACCCACCCACATTTTGGTTAGGCACCCGTTCTTGCAAGATAGTGAATAAATTCTTTTCTTCTCCACAATCGGGTGAGCGTTTATTCCTTTTAGGAATAGTGCTTGTTTCTGATAACTGGTAACAATGATAATTTTTAAAATTATATTAGATGGTGAGAAGTATATGAAGGAAAACAAAGCCGGGCAAGGGAACAGAGAGTGCCGTGGGGCTGGGCTGGGGATTGCCATTTAAAACAGGGAAGCCATAAAGCAGAGAGCAGAAGGCTACTGGAATGATTCAGAGGGGGAAAGACCTGGGGGCTTGGTTGAGAGCGGAAGCAAGAGGACTCAGTCGCTTGAGATTTTGGAAGTAGAGCCCACAGTGGGGGCGATGCATTGGAAGTGGACAAGGGAACGAGGAGAAAAGTCAAAGATGACTCCCAGATGTCCTCAGCACCGGGAGGGTGGACTGTCGATGGCAATGGACACAGCTGCGAGTAGAATGGAAAAGGGAGACCCCATCTGTTTGGGGCATACTAAGTTAGAGATGCCTTTTCGACCCCTCAGTGGAGTTGTCAAGCAGGTCAGGTAGTTTCCTTATGAATGCCATACTCCATGAAAAGTCTACTCTTTGTTTTTTCCGTGGCCCTCTACTCCACACCTTTGTTCAGGCAGAGCCTCCAGCTAAAGAGCCCTTTCCCCCATCTCGGGGAAATCTCCTTTTCCAGATGAGCCAGTTTGGATGTATTATGCCCCCCAAAATGCCATGTTCTTCAATGCAATCTTGTGGGGGCAGACGTATTAGTGTTGATTAAGTTGGAATCTTTGGATTAAGTTGTTTCCATGGAGATGGGACTGACTCAACTGTGGGTAATATCTTTGATTAGATTATTTCCATGGAGATATGGACCCTACCCATTCGGGGAGGAGGGGGTCTTGATTTAATCACTGGAGACCTATAAAAGAGCTCAGACAGAAGGAGCTCGGTGCTACAGCCAAGAGAGGCATTTTGAAGACAGCCATTGAAAGTGGACTTTTGCTAGTCCAGAGTTTGCCTGGAAGAAACTAAGAGAATACACCCCCAGATGCCTAGAGAGAAACATTCTGGAGAAAGCCATTTTGAAACACAACCTGGGAGCAAAGGAAGAAGACACCAGCCACATGCCTTCCCAGATAACAGAGGTATTCCAGATGCCACTGGCCATTCTTCTGTGAAGGTACCCCACTGTTGACGCCTTAGCTTGGACATTTTTATGGCCTTCAGACTGTAACTTTGTAACCAAATAAACCCCCTTTATAAAAGCCAGTCCATTTCTGGTGTTTTGCATAACGGTAACATTAGCAAAGCAGAACACCAGACATGTACCATTTTGTGCCTAGAGCACAGCAGGTGGATGGAAGGGGAAGTATTTAAGACTTGGGAGGTGGGGTTGCATGATCGACAGTCTTCTCAGAAGCCCATTGACCCACCTTCTCTCCTGCCTCCCAGAGACCCTGGTCGCCGCGTAAGAGCCACAAGCCCTTTCACGATATGCCTTTATCAATACGATTCAGATAAATGTTTCGGCTCCACAGATAAATTCCAGGGCCCGGCTGCCCAGCGGAGGAGACCTATTCAATGAGCAGACCATAAAGCTGTAATAATGCAATTAAAAGGTATGGCCTGCCACCCTCATAAAGCCAGAGATCAATACGGAGGGAGCTGAGGATGTCGGCGAATGGAATCTGGCTTCCCTGCAACATCTGAGGGATGAGGAGCCTGGATGAGTCCACTGAACCTGGCAGCAGGGATCCATGGGATCCCAGACCTCAGGAGAAGTTCTAGCTCCAGCTTAAGGCCCCTTGTAGGTCTCTGGCCTCCTGTGGAGCCCTTGGCTGGATGTCAAGGATCCTAGGTTTCTGTCTTCAGGTCAGACTCAGGGGCTTTGAGGGCTTAAAACATGTCTCTTCAACTCTCAAGACCTCAGTCTTCTCATCAATAAAATGGGCATGATGATCCTACTACCTTCTTCCTAGGGTAGTTGGAAGAAAATGGACTCAGAATTTTACTGCCAGAAGGGGCCTGAGTCCAGAACCTGCAAAATCAAATGTTTCCAGGGCCTGGGTATACGTGCACAGGAATGAAGAGGGTGTACCAGATGGAGGGTAGTAAGGAGCAGTAAGGATTCTTGCAAAACGGAGAGTATAGCCTCATCGAATGGAGGCAGCCTTGCCTTTTCCCTCCCGCCAGCTGCCGCCTTGCAGGAATGCCAGCCCAGGGTTGTCAGATCTGGTTTTTTCAAGAAAAACAGAATTTCTGTATTTGGATGTGATATTTCACAATTTTCACAGCTCTGGATGCGCAAAAGAAAAAAAAAACTTATCTGCTGGCCATATACAGCCCGTGGGCCTCCTGTTTTCAGCTGTTCCTCTGAGCCAACTGACTTGTGAGCTGATGGGCCTCAGTGAATAACTGTTGGCATCTGTGCTTGTATGTGTAGAATTGTCACGAATCCTAGACTCTGAAACAAGACTGCGTAGTTCATCTCCCAGCTCTGCCCTTTGCTGTGTGGCCTCAGACAAATCACCGAACATCTCTGTGCCTTGGTTTCCTGGAGGTGAATGAATAATAGTTGCTACTCAGAGGCAGGCTATGGGGATTAAATGACCGTCCCTGGAAAGCACTTAGGAAGATGCCTGGAAAACACGCCATGGTTGAGGATTGCTTTTGAATATTGCTTTTGACAGATGCACGAGGAGGCTCAGGGAGGTTCATGGACTGCTCTCTAAGGTCCCAGAGCTTGCAAGTGACAACCTGTCACCCCTTCCCCATTGTATTTCTTCTCTCAATGAAGGAAACCACCCTCAGAGCAGAAACCTGGGCAACCTCCCTATTTTCCCTCCCCTACCTCCTGTCAGAAGCCAGTTTCCATGGAGTCATCCTCTTTAAAATTCTCTGGGTCTGATCAGTTCTCTTGGCCCCATGGCCACCAGCCCAATTCTGCCTCAGTTTCCCCTAACTGGTCTCCCTGTCTGCCCAGGAGACTGCTGGGATTGAGCAGAGATTAGCTAGGGGAAGAGCATGGAGAGAGCTCCCAGGCAGACAAAGCAGCACGTGCAAAGGCCCTGTGGTGGAAGGAACCATTGAAAGTGTCTGGGAGTGAAATAATGGGTGTGGGGGCTCTCCATAGATACCCAAAGGGTTTTACGACCCCTAAGATGTTAAGCTTGGGTCTAGGTCAATGATTCTCAAACCATGGTATGAAGACTGCTTCCCTAGTCTCCTGGGAAGATATTAAAAATGAGGGCTCCTGTGTGGCAGCCCCTAGACCTCTTGAATCAGACTCTCTAGGGGTAGGACCCTGGAATCTGCATTTTACCATCTAAAAGCTTGAGAACCTTGTACCAGACCTTCCCCTAATGTCTCCTTTGTCCCCCCCCCCCCCCCCCAGTATTTTGGACAACTAATACTAGGAAGAAAAGGAAGCAAAAATTCTTAAGTACCTACTGGATGTTGCTCTTATATTTGTTTTATTTCCTAATAATCTCAGCAGTGGTCCCATTTTACAGATGTGAAAACTGAGGCTCAAACTGGTGAAGCCACTCAGGTAATAGCATCTGAGCCCAAGTTCTTTGCTTCTCCCCAGCAGGGCATCTTCCCTCTCCAGCCCATCCACTCCTGGGGCTCCTGATCCATTCCCAACAGGACCTCAAGTTGAGCTCACTGGACACCCAAATAATAAGCAATAGAGAGACAGGACTGGCTTGAATGCATTGTCATGGAATGAGCACTAAACTAAGAGTCTGGAGACCAATCCCAGCTCTGCTGCTGGCAAGCTGTGTGATCTTAAACAACTCATTTCCTCTCTCTGAGTCTCCATGTCTTCACCCACAGATGATAGCAACAATGACCTTCTGCCTTGTAACATGGACTCCTATGAAATAATGGATAGAAGACAGAGTCCTGACAATAGCAGCAATAATGACAACTAGCGTTTGCTAATCCTTTACTTTGGACCATTGAATCCCCTAATAACCTTGTGAACAGATGAGTTAATGGAGGCTCCGAGAAGGTGGCCAAAAAATGCTGTGCCATTTCCAATCCTGGGCAAAAGCCCTCATGCAATTCTGCTCTCTCTCTTAGTACCTACCCATCCACCATGAAAATGAGCCCAAGCTAGCCTGACAGAGGAGAGGTAGCGTGACTTAACCCAAGGCCACACAACCAGTAGATGATGGAGCTTGACCGAGAAGGAGAGCCAGTCCAATTCCAGAACTCAGATCCATGACACTCTATTGGCTCCCAACATCAAAGCTTTGCTTGAATGCAATGAGAATGCATGAAAATGTATTCTCTTATGAGGACCTTCTCTAACCCAAGTGTTTCTCTGAAGCAGTGACTAGAGTGGTGGGAATTCCCATCCCAGACAGGAGTGAGATTCTGGGGCCAGAGGACTTCTTACCACTCATAGAATCACAAAGAATTTGGCAGGAGGGAATTACGAAGATAATCCTCTGCATCTAGTTGGTTGCACAGATGGAACACTGAGGCCCAGGGAGGGTCAGGGCTGGCCTGAGGCTGAAAAAGACATTAGCGATGGAGTTTGGACCAGAACTCAAATAGGCTGAAAAAGCACTGACCCACTCAGATTTCCAAAAAAAAAAAAAACAGGAGGCTGAGAGTGGATATGGGAATCACTGGGAAAGAGAAGAGATGAGCCAACATTTACTGGCAGGCAGAAAGAGTCAAGATGAGAAGGACCAGAAGAGCTAAGTTCTTTCTGGGATGATGGGCTCCCATTGGTGGCCTGAGAAACTTTGGACTTGGAGCCAGAGAACTTTAAGTTCCATCCTTGTGTGATACATTGCTTGCAAAACTATCCCAATTTTCTATCCCTCCTTGGATCCTTAACTCTTTGCAAAATGTCCCTTCAGCCTCTACCATTAGGAGGTGGGGTCTGTTTCTCCACCTCTTGAGTTTGTTTGGCCACATGACTTGCTTTAACCACAGCATGCAGTAGAGGAGATAATGTGTCATTTTCAAGCCTGGGCCAACTTGCCCACCCACCATGAGCCTGCTGCAGGAGGATACGCAGTAAGAGGCCCTTAACTCCCATCATCGCAGTCCAATAACCAGTCAACTCCCCCGGACCTGAACAGGGATATTCTAGACCATCTAGATGCAAGAGTGAGACCAGCCATAGTCATCTGAGCCCATCCAATGCCAGAAGAACCACCCAGCTAACCTGTAGACCTACAAGCAATGACACATGCTTAGTGTTTGAAGCCACTGAGCTTTGGGCTGCTTTGTTACTCAGCAATAGCTAACTGATGTATCTTAGTCCCTTTACTTCCTAGCCTTGTGGTCTTGGGCAAATCATTTCACCTCTCCAGGCCTCAGTTTCCCCGTTTCAAAACTGATGATGATGATGATGATGATAATGCCATCACCCCCACCACCATGGTCTTTGTGAAAGTTAATTAAGAAAATGCATCCAGCACAGTGCCTTACATACAGTGAGCGATCAATACATGTTGATTCCTTTTTTCCAGACGACCATGCTGTAACCCTAGTCTGCCTAGAGATTACAGGATGTATGGGTTGCTCACAGGGACCACTTCAGAAAGACCTGCAATTATGCTGAGGCTAAGTTGATGGGTATTGGATGTCCAAGCCCAAATCCTTAGGTGTTCCTGGACTCCTCTCAAACCTCTGGCCAGTCAGGGCAGGGCCAGGACCAGGGCAGGCGGGGCCCTGATGCAGGCTGAGTTCAGCAGTGCAGTTTGCTCTGCTTGCCAGAGCTTGCATGTTTACATACATCCCATAATTACCATCTGCACAGCCAGCGGCATTTGTTGCAAATGGGCCGTTTCCATCTGTTGAAGCAATTTCCTCAGAGGAATTTGCATTGATCACTTTTTTATGCAAAGCTTTTGTATAGATCATTTTTCCCCCCAATGGTTTTTAATAGGCCTAAATATTTGAGGGGCAGGAAGGGGCCTCAGAAGGAAGGAGGCCAGGGGCTGGGAGCACTGGATGATTGTGGGAGAGGATGAGGGAGGAGGTTCTTCTACAAAATTCCACCTGTATTCATCTGCACGGACCCAATTCAGCCGCCGTTAAGGACCCCAGCCCAGGCAATGCCATTTCAAATATTTATTGTTTGCCTTTATACTTGAGCTGGTAGCTTGTGGTTAATGGCAAGGTCTCAGAATGAGGGAAAATGGGGCGTGGTAATTACCCAAGCAACTGGTGAGTCCTGCTCAGAGCTTCGTACCTGAGAAGGCCAGATGGACAATTTTGCATATTTTTGACAGCTGTAATGAACAGGGCAGCTCCGTATTGATTAAATGTCTGGGAAATTAGTGCAACCCTCTGGAGCTTCATTATTTACTATTTCAGCTCAAATTCTCAGCAAAGTTTACCCGAGCTGAAGTTTGCAGTAAGAGAAGGGGGAAAAGAGGAAACAGTTGAACAGGATGATAAATGCTTTCTAGAGCTCCAACCCAACGACTGCAGAATGGAAGGGTGACTGTGGTTTTGGCACCGAGCTCCTGGAGGGTGAAAATCTTGGTCAATTCATTTTTGCATCTCCAGTATCTGGCACGGAATCTGGCACAAGTCAGGTACCTATGAAATGATTGGGACAGGACAGAGCACTTGTCCAGAAAATAAGGTCCAGTTTCTGGACTCATGCAGAGCCTGAATCAAAAGGCTGATGAAGGACTGTGTCTTTAAAGCAGGGGAGGTCATGCCCTTGAAATGATAACTCTAAGCCATCACGTAAACTGAAAGTTCATGCCCAAGTGACTGCTGCCCCTGCTGCCACCCTAGCCCCACGCAGATTCTCCTCTGAGAACCTGTCACATCCCTCATGACACTGAGTGGCTGAAGGATCCAGAATAAATAAAGCAAGATTCCCTTAAACATGCCCTAATGAAGTTCAGGTGGAATCTGTCAAAGTATGGTCTGCAAAACACCTGGGGAGCTTGTTGCAAATGGAGATTCTTGGGCCTAGCTCCTCCCCAAGAATTTGACTCATTAGATGGAATAATCTCCCCTGGGGATTTTGATGTGCTAAAGCTGGAGGATCGCTATGCTCTGGAATCCTGGATGCGAATCTTAGCCCTGTCTCTTGCCTTGTGCCACATTTTCGGTCTCTAGTCTATTTTCTCATCTGTAGCTAGAGGACGTGATTCACCTCTTGAGGGTTTGCTGTAAGATTCAATGAGATAATGTATGCAAATTTATGCCCAGAACAATGTCTGGTACACAGTAGGCATTCAGTAAGTGACATTTAGGATTATTATTATCATTGGAAAGATCTTGGGAATTGCCCTGCAAAGAAGGATTAGAGTTGCCCAAAGACCTCAGAGCTGTCCCTGGTGCTGGTGCTGCCCAGCTTGACCTACTGGTTTGCTTTCCCCACCCTAACTCCATCTCCCTACGTCCTGTCCTATTCTTTGGTGCCTCAACTCCTGTGCACAACCACATGCTAGGAAAAAAGTTCTGAAACTTCTGTATGTTCCCAGACCCTTATCTTCAGCCCTTTTAGAGACCCTCCCTGCTCCTGGTCTGCCCGCCCTTCACCTAACACCTGTGGGTTCCAGTCCTTGTTAGATGCACCCATTGCAACAGGGCCTCCACGCCTCTATCAGGAGAGGTGGGGGATCTAAGCATCAGATAGATATGCAGACTGGTGTTAGTGACTTCTTGTGCTCTACTTTTTCTATCATATCCACAGAGGCCAATCAGGTCTTGACTAACATAGTGAACCTTCAATAAAGGATGCGAGAATGGAGGATGGATGGGCAGATTTGGTAAGTGACAGATAAGATGATGACAATGATGATGATGATGGTGGTGGTGATGGCTCACAGGCCCCACCAAGACTGACTTATATATATCACTGGCTCCTGAAGACACTTGTGTTTAATACTCTGGCTTATTAGCTGAATTAAGACATGGATGGATGATGGATGGATGGATGGATGGATGGATGGATGAAGGAAGGAAGGGAGGGAGGGAGGGATGAAGGAAGGAAGGAGAAAGGAAATAAAATGAGATGGAAAATGAAAGAAAAGGAAGAGAATGAAAACTAGAGAAAGAAAAGAAAAAGAAAAATGGGGATAAGAGGGAGACTATAAATTCTAATGTGCTGTAAACACTCATCAAGCAAGACTAAAAGAAATGAAGTGAATTTGTCCGATGCATCATGGAATATTACTGTACTTCATTTACTTTCTCTCCAATTAGGTAAAAAGCTTATTCTATTAATAGCTACCCTTGCAGATCCAGACAAAATTAACTCCTAGTGCCTCATCACAGAAGAAGGGCAATTGATTCTTCCCCATAATCCGTTTATTTCATTAGCAATACATTTATTTGGTACATGCATTTTGCCATGCTGCAGCAATGAAATGGCCCTGTAAGGTGTGGGGCCTGGGGAAGCACTTGGAATATTAGCCAAATCGCTATTACCGCCATGGCAGTGCTTAAAGATCATATGTAAATCAAATGTCAGGGGAGAAAATTGTAGCAAGAGCTGTCAGGAAACAATTTAGCGGTGGTCAAAGGCACAGCTCATGGCTGGGTGAATTGTGAACTTCGCAAATGGAAAACCAAGCCGGCTTGTACTTTGGAAGCTGATGAGACCTGGAAGAAAGAGTGGAGAGACTGGGAAAATACTGGATATTTGCATCCTCCCAAAATAAAAACAAACCAGACACACACTCACTTTTAAATATCCACAGCCACCTGTTATGGTGAGTTACCATTGAAAGTGAATTTGGCCTCTTGAAGAATTTCACCAACAATTCTGTCTTGTCCATCTGCAAGCTCAAGAAGGAAGGTTTAATTGCATGGAAAAGCAGTAGTTTGACAAAAGGTAGTGAGGGCTCTTTATTCCCAGGTTTCCAGAAATTGGTTTCCAAATAGATATCATCATCATCATGATCATTTTAGTATCAAATAGTCCAGAAATGTGTGATCTGTAATTCCTTTCTTGGGAATTTATCCTAAAGAGATTGTACCTTATGATTTGACCCTGTGTGTGTATATATGTGTGCAAATGTGTCTGCATGTTTATATGTATGTCCATGTGCATATGTGTATGTGTGTATACATCTGTATATGTGGGTGTGTGTGCATGTGTGAGTGCAGTGATTGGCAGGGTACTTTGTCATTTGTAGCTCCCTCTGCTTAGGTATTTCGAGCAGGAAGAGGTTTAATGCAAGAAACCAGAAGCATCCTCGGTTGTTGGAAAAGCAGGCAGCGAAAGTCAGAAATACCTCTGCCAGATTCCAGGAAATCCAAAATTGCAGTAATTGCAGGGGGTGCCCATAGATACTGTTGGGTCCAGGAATTATGGAAGTAGACAATTCCCAGGAGCTAATGTAGATGCCATCTGCAAAAACTCGACCATCCCTCTGCCAACACCATGCACATCCTCTAACTGCCTTGTGGATTTCAGGACTTCTTCTTTCCCACCTTTCAAATCTCATGCAAAGGGTTCTCCTTGTCAGAGTCTAATATGGAAACCTTCCAGCAGGGGTTCCTGGGCAATATAGTTTCCAGACTTCCAGGCCCTGCTTTACAGGGGAGAACTGAAGAGTTGCAGGGATGATGCTGGGTGTCATCTGGTTCAGCAACACACCAAAATCTTTAAAATGACAGTCGCTGGGTAGTGACACTATGTGTAGTTTTACTTTCTTTTAAAAAATATACTTTGCTTTTTGGATAATTAACTTGAATTACAAATAGTAACATAACACCTTGGATATATTATAAGCAATAACATAATTTATTGAAAAACTTATTAACATTTATTTTGCAAAAGGTCCATGAGTTTATGGGGATTTTGGACCTCGGGATCCAACCTCCTATTCCATGTGGCCCCAGGGATTCAGCAGGTGTTCAGTTCTTATTTTTTAATGGGTTCATGAATTTCCTTTCTCCTATGTCTCCTGCTTCTGCACCAACTTTCCATGGTGATGCAGCAGTGAACAGCACTGGGCAGACAGTTAGGAGCCAAATCTGGGTCTGATGATACAATCTGTAAAATGGGGACACAGTTTGCCAATTCTATGACACCATGGCTAGGATGAAATACCAGATTTCGAGGCTGCGAAGAGCTGCTGACACCTAAGTTCCTGCCCACAGCTATGCACTGCACAGCCATCACCTTCTAAAGGGCACCCCTTGGGGGTGAGCTCAGCTAAGGGAACCTTAATCTCCCTGCCTCCCTATCAACCCTCAATAATATTAAGTGAACTGAAGGAAGAGAGCCAGTGGCTTGGATCAACATGAATTATCCAAAGCAACAACTAGTCACCCTATCCTGCTAAAAATAGGCATTTATAATCGGCCCTATAATGATCCCTAGGATTAATTCACATCACTGTTTATAGGCTGTTTCCTCCACCCAAATGTGAGGACAGATGCTTTGCCTGTTTTCTTTTCTGCACTGCCTGCGACAGTGCCTGACATGCATTGGACACTCAGTAAATAATTGTAAAATGCATGACCAAAGGAATATGTTTGTTTCCACAATAACTTTTGTGTCCATGAACAAGAATCCATTATGTGCCAGGAACAATCCATGAGCTGATTATTTTAGAGTTTCCCATAATCACAGTGTTAGAGAAGTTATGAACAAATGATTGCAGAGAGCCTCCCCAAGTTCTGCTCTCTCTCCCCCCATTGGATGGATGATCCCTAAGGCGATGGAAAGGAAAACCACCTGGAGAAGAAGGTGAACGAGGAGGTGTTTGTTTAATCCTCAAGAGTCCCTGACTTGAGAGCATTTCTACATTGAGGTAAAATTCACTTATGCTAAAATGAATATAGAACATATTCTATCCAAGCTGTGAGAGACCACCAAGAGCATCTTCCTTCTTTCAGATGAGGAAGCTGGCTGTGACATCAGTTGCACTCACTCAATACTAATATACAGCATGCTCAGTTGTGGTAAGCACAATTCTAGCAGCCTCTGAAGCTGAGCCGACACTCTCCCTTTGGACTTTCCCACTGTGGATTATAGGAATTGGGTGAAGTAACCTCAAGACAGGGACATGAAGCTCATTTTCTGCTGGTCACACTCAGCCTGGGAAGCTCCCAGATCACCCAGCTGGTCAGTTCTTCAGCTCAGTGTCTGGTCCACTGCTGCTGCAGACACTGAGCTCCTTGAGAGAGAGGGACTCAGATCTCATTCACCTTTGTGTCACCAGAAAACTCAAACAATGGTAAGTGGATGGATGGATGGATGGGTAGATGGATGGGTGGGTGGATAGATGAACAGATGGGTGAACAAATGATTGAATGAAACATCTCACTTAACATAACCCTCTCCATTGGACACCTCACAAGTAATCCCTACATCCTGCTTGATCTCCTCCGGTAACAAGGAGCTCACTACTTTACAAAACAGTCCATCCCATTCCTGCATGGTTCCATTTATCTTTAGGATATGATGAAGATCACGGATATTAAAAATGACTCAGGAGGCAACCAATAAGAAAAAGGAAATGGTTCCTTCAGCTGGGGTAGCTATAGCAAAACACACACACACACATACACACACATGCAAACGCACACATGCATATATGCACAGACATATAACATGAGGCTCACAAACACACCCTTAGTCTTCCAAAGCCTCCATGTTGTTGACTCTCCATCACTAAAACAATGGATAGGGCTCACCCTGCTTATTCCAGACAACTCCCTTCTCTCAATGGAAAGAACGCTGCTTTGGAACTCAAATCCCGACTCAGGCACCAAAAACAAGACCTTGGTCAAGTCAATTCACCTCTCCAAACCTCAGTTTACCCAGTTCTGAAACGGGCTTAGTAATACCTGGTCACAACGGAGGCATTGCAAGGATAAAGTAACATAACATCCATAGGTATTTGGCACATAGTAGGTGCTCAATTAATGTCAGCTGCTTTGGGTCCTCTTTCTTTAACCCTTTGTGTCTCTTGGAGGTTCTTCGGAAGCCAATCTCCCCCACATAGATATCGGCAGGGTGCCTGGCGGTTATTTCCCAGGGTCCCAGCTTCCCCTGGGAAAAAATAATTCCTCCCTTAAAGGAAGCCATTAAGGATTTAATTTCTTATCATCTTTCATTCCAACTAGCCACAGTGTTATGAATAATATCCTATTAGCTAGAGACATTCAAACAATCACCCGTTAACATGTTCTTACGGCGAAATGATGAAGCATCCTCCGAAATCACGACGCTTATCTGCGGCCCACTCGGCAGGCACTCCATCACTCCCACCAACGACACTTCTTGTATTGCCACCGTGGGTTCCAACTAATCATTCCAGGGCAGCGGGGAGGGCGGAGAGCCGGGAGCCTTCTTTGGCTGCAATGCCTTCTTCCCTGCCCTCCCCAGCCTGCCCAGCCAGGCGCCCCTACTTCTTGAGTGTTATGGTTAAACAAATCCCAAGCATGCAATGATTGGGTCACAGGGAAACAAAGTAAGCAAAATGATTCTTGGGAAATGCGTCAAACCATAACAGACAAGAATAGCAAAGCGTTCCATGGAAGAAAGTTATTTAAAGAGAAATGAAGAACAAAAATAGAAGCATCAACTGTCAAGAGTTAGAGAGTCCCGGAGATGGGCTGTTGCCGATTTTACACTCCACCCCAAAATACGTCCCCTAGAAGCTTAGTCTGGAGAGATGGTCCATGCAGAATGTTTTCTGGCCCCATCAGTTGGGAGGCACAGAGATTCTGAGCCTCTCTTGTTGCTTGGCAATGCACATCAAACCCAAGGAAGAGACACCCATTTACTTTTATCAGTACAAAGCTTGCTAAGCTTATTTAACCACAGAATGCTTCTTTTTGCCCTCTCTGTCCACCAAAAAATTCCTCAGTAGCATCTTTCTCAGATAATGAGCATCGTTTTTCTTTCTTTTTATAGTTGCTCTGGATGGAAAAAGATTTCTTTTTGTTTTTATACTGACCAGAGAGCAAACAGAAGTGTGACGTATAGTTCACAAAATGCTTCCTTTTGGGAATTTTTTAATACATTTAAAAAATTTTTACAAGCACTGCATACTCACCAAGCAAAACCACTTTCTTCCCTCCCCCCCTTCCCCACTTGCTGTGGTAACCTTTAATCTGCTTTCTGTCTCTGCGAACGTGCTATTTCTAGATAGCTCCTATAAGTGGCATCAAACAGGATTTGTTCTTTGGGGCCTTGCTTATGTCACTCAGCATAACGTTTCCTAGGTTCATCCATGTTGCAGCATGTCTCAGAACTTTATTCCTTCTTACGGTTGACTAATATTACATTCTGGGTATGTACTACATTTTGTTTGTCCATTTATTCGTTAATGGACACTTGGATTATTTCCAGCTTTGGGCTACTGTGAATAATGCTGCTAAAACATTGGTGAACAGGTATCTGAGTCCCTGTTTTGAGTTTCTTTGGGTATATACGTAGGAGTGAAATTGCAAGATCATGTGGATAATCTACATCTAATTTTTCAGGGAGCCTCCATACTTCTCCATGGTGGCTGCACTAGTTCACATTCCCACCTTTAAGAACTTTGGATTATGATAAAAAAAATTCCTCTGAAAATGACCCCAGCGACTCTACCACAAGGAAAGAGGAGGGGAAAGATCTAATAGGGGCTGTGCTTCTACTGTGTGCCCAGAACCACGATAAGGATTTCACAAGCCTTGTCCCATTACTCTCACAAAAACCCTATGAAGGATATCCTGTAGTTTCCCCTTTTGAAGATGAGAAACTGAGGTCAGAATGGCTCGCTAAAGAGCCCAGCCTCCCTGAGCCAGGAAGAGCCCATGGTCAGATTTGGAGTGTTCTCCGGGAGCATCTGTACCTGTGACGTCATGCTCCTTAGTCGTTTGGGGTACCAGGGATCCCTTTAAGACTAGGATGAGCCTGGGTGTACAATTACAGAGGACCATTGTTCTAGTTTGCTAACGTTGCCGGAATGCAAAACACCAGAGATGGATTGGCTTTTATAAAGGGGGTTTATTTGGTTACACAGTTACAGTCTGAAGGCCATAAAGTGTCCAAGGTAACACATCAACAATCAAGTACCTTCACTGTAGGATGGCCAATGGTGTCTGGAAAACCTCTGTTAGCTGGGAAGGCACGTGGCTGGCATCTGCTCCAAAGTTCTGGTTTCAAAATGGCTTTTTCCCAGAACATTCCTCTCTAGGCTTCAGCTCCTCTTCAAAATGTCACTCTCAGTTGCTCTTAGGGCGTTTGTCCTCTCTTAGATTCTCCGGAGCATCAGTCTGCTTTCAACAGCCATCTTCAAACTGTCTCCCATCTGCAGCTCCTGTGCTTTCTTCCAAGTGTCCCTCTTGGCTGTAGCAAGCCTACTCCTGTCTGAACTTATATAAGGCTCCAGTAAGCTAATCAAGGCCCATGCTGAATGGGCGGGGCCACACCTCCATGGAAATTATCCAATCAGAATTATCACCTACAGTTGGGTGGGTCGCATCTCCAAGGAAACAGCCAAAGAATTACAATCTAATCAACACTAATACATCTACCCACCCAAGACTGCATCAAAGACAATGGCATTTTGGGGGACATAATACATCCAAACTGGCACACTCCCTGGTTAAGTGTACCTGTGATATCACACTACTGAGACCATGAGCAGGAAATAAACACTGTACCGATGTGAATGGGTGAAGAAGGTGCTCACCTGTCCCCACTGCCTCCCTAGCTCTGTGAAAAGATCGGAAACACCCAGAAGGGTGAGACCTGATCTCCCTGGTCTCAGTGTGCAAAGAGACCTCAAGTACTGCAAAATATTTCATTAATATTAATCCCCACGATAAACTTGAAAGTCCATCCTATTATCATACCCACTTTAAAGATGAGCAAACTGAGGCTCAGAGAGGTTGCTTTAACTTGCCAAGAAGTAAAGTCAACTGAGCTTAGGGAGTAAAAAGATGGTTTGGGAAGAAGGGAGGAAGCTACAAGAAGGACAAATGATATCTTTGAACACTTTCTATGCAGTTTCCAGTCTGGGCTTCCTTCTTTACCTCTCTCAGAAATTAGAACTTTACCCCAGGTGACAGATGATGATTCTGCTACGGAGGTTTCGGGTGAGTTCTCCCAGCCTGAGACTGACATCCCAGCCCCGGACTACCCCCCTCTCCCCTCCCCTCCCCCTTACTCCCTAAGGACCTTCAGTGTCTCCTCTTTGTCTTGGGGTTGCAACTGACCCCAGGCTTGGGGTGGGGGGAGGGAGAGCGGAGGAAAGATGCCCCTATTTAGGAGAACTTCCATGCTTAAGTGCTTCCCCTCCCCTTCTCTCTGACCTTGGGTGTCTGCAGTCGCCTTTAAGTGCACAGTAATGTACTCTCAGTCACTGTTCAATGCCCAGGGGAATGGCTTAAGGCCCTCCACCGGAGTGAATATTTTTATGCAGGCTATAATTTCTTTTAAGACCTTCACAGCGTTCCCGCAGCCTCCACCATGCCCTCTCCACTGGAAAGCAGGCGACTGGAAGGAAAGCCACTTTCTAATGAGGGGTGTAGCAAGCCTGGGGCACAGGGCTGGGGGTGGAAAGGAGCCCTCTCTGGGGCTAGAGCTGAAACTGAGCAGACCCCGAGAGCCAAAGGCTGAATGTGCTTTCTCACTGTCTTCTATTTTGCCCCCTAAAATCCACCCTCAGGAATAATTATAGCCAACGTGTGTAGAATGCTTTCTCTGTATCGGGACTGTTCTGGAAGACTAACACATATTATCTCATTTAATCTCAACAACTCCAAGAGGCTGGTAACCCCATTGCACAGATGGGTGAATCGAAGCACAGAGAAGACAAGGGACTCGCCCAAGGACACACAGCAGGAAAAGGGGAAGGCAGAACTAGAAACCTAGGGAGTCTGGTTTCTATCCACAATGTCAAACCACCGCTGGCTCCAGCAGCTAAGGGGATCTCTCCAAGGGGCAGCTCTGAGCATGCCACTCCCCACTTCAAAACCCTCCAGTGGCTCCCCATTGTCCTTGAAACAGACCAAACTCTTCTCCACCATGACTACAGGCCCTGCCAACCCCGCCAGCCACTGTCTTCCTGGCTTTCAGCATGCCAACTGCACCGGCCGCCTTTGTGTTTCTAGAACCCTCCATGCTCGCCCTCTTGCCACAGGGCCTTTGCGCCTAGCTGGAACACTTTTAGCCACCCACCTTCAATCCACTCTGGCCTAGTTAACCCCGCCTCATCTAAACACCACCCCCTCAGGGAAGCCTGCCCAGGTTACCACACTGGGTCAGCACCCCCAATTCTGCCCCTTTGCCTCATTTGCCACATTTCACTCTTAGGTTTTTTTCTTACGTTGATTCACATCTGTACTGGATTGAATAGTGATACAACACCCCCCCCCCCCAAATTCATGTTCACCTGGAACCTCAGAATGCAACCTTATTTGGAACTAGGGTCTTTGCAGATGTAATTAGTTAAGATGAAGTTGTGCTGCATTAGAGCAGATCCTAAATGCAATGACTAGTGTCCCTATAAGAAGAACAGGTGAAGACCCAGACACATACAGAAAGAAGGAGGAGGCAGCAATTGGAGTAACACAGGCACAAGCCAAGGAGAACCCAGGACTGCCAGCAGCCACCCAAAGCGAGGGGGAGACGCATGGATCAGACTTGCCCTCAGAGCCTCCAGAGGGAACTAACTCTGCTGACCCCTTGACTTTGGACTTCTGGCCTCCAGATCTGTGAATCCACCCAGTCTGTGGTCACTTATCCCAGCAGCCCTAGGAAACTAAGGCCACATCTGTCTCCCCACTGACCATGAGTGTCTGGAGAGCAGAGACCATGAGTATCTTATTTACCACTCTTTTCCCAGTTCCTGGAATCATGAGTATCCCAAAATGTTTGTTGAATGGATGAATAAATGAATGAATGAATGAATGAGTGGATGCAGGGAAGGAGGGAGGTGTCTAGGTTAGATGAAAGCCCTGTAGGGTCAGAAGTAGGGTGAAGTGAGGTGCTCACCCCAGGCTCAAAATTGAGGGGATTGCCCAAGACCTCAGTAGTCAAGATAAATATTTTAATGCAATATTTTAAAAATATCAGAATGAATGTCCAAGAAATCCATGATGAACAAAAGCATAAAAATTTTAAGCAAAGAAGTGCCTTATTGGATCCCGAGGCAAAAGGAAAAATCAGTAACAACGATTCCGTCTTTATTCAACATTTTGATATTTTGTTCATCGTCATGAATTTTTTGCATTAATTTTCAGTTTTTCTTTAAAATAGTATTTACCTTGACTACTAGGTTTTGGAGAGAACACTTAAGTTTTGTGCCCATCATGTGCCTCACCCCAGCTCCAGCCCTGAGACTCTGGTTTGCTTCCAGTCCTGGGTGTCTTGCCATCAGACAGTTCTGTGACCTCAAGCAAGTCATGTGGGCCACTCTGGTCCTCTGTTTCCTCATCAGTAAAGATAGCGCTATCAAGATGAGCCAGCTCACAGATGGCATCTTGATTTCTCAGGCATGGTGGCCATAGTCTGCACCAAGAACTCATAAATGGCAACCGCCCAACTAGTAGTGTCGTTTCCATTTCATGGGTGATGAAACTGAGGCTCAGGGACATTATATGAGTTGCTTCAGGTCACCAATTTCATAAGGCATGGAGCTGGGTCTTGAACCCCCAATCTTACGTTCTCTCAACCACCTCTCCAAGTCCAACCCCCCCAGAGAGCAGGGGAAGAGTTGAAGGAGCGGCAGACAGCAAGCAAGGGGGCAGACAAGGACTCGAACCCAGGTCTCCTGGTTCCCAACCAAGGCTCTTTCCTCAGCCCCATGGTGAGCTGGGAACTTGCTGAGGTTGTTGAAAGCCATTGGCGGTGCCACACCAAAGACCAGTCAGCTATATAGCTCAATAATGGGGGCATTTGAGGCATCTTCCAGGCCCACCATTGGAGGGGGCCTTCCTTCGAGGGTGGTCTCGTACTTCATGCAGCCCAGAATTCTTTCTTCCCTGGCCTAATGGAGCTACCCAGCCCCATCTGGAAGCATGGAACAGTGAAAAGCGGCCACTTGGAGTAGCACATCTTCCCCCATAAGATGCTCTTTGGGCAAAACCTTTAAAAACAGTTCCCTTCCAGACTCCCTGGTTCATTCTTAGCAGCAGAAGCTGTGGCGTTAGATGCAGGTGGATTTGAATCCGCCGCTCGGCTTTCTCGGCCAGTCCCTTCACCTCTCTGAGCTCATACCACTCATTTGTTAAACATGTTACAGAAGATCAGATATTCATTTACCTACATATACGTTTTCACTTGCACACAAATGGGAGCATACTGTACACACTGGACTGCAAAAGGAATTTCATTGCTTCTTGAGTATTGAGTACGGGACTTAGGAATGTAGGCTCTAGAGACAAATCACCTTGTTTGAATCTGTGTGGCCTTGGGCAAATGTCCTAATCTCCCCTTGCCTCAGTGTTCACATCTGTGAAATGGGTATGTGGATGGTGGCTGAAAGGATTAAGTGATGGACTACGGGAGGTGCCTGACCCAGATAAGGGCTGGATAGATACTGACTAACATTATTCCAAAGATCAACTTCAGTTCCTTCCAGCTGCTGCTCGGTATTCCTCAGTGCCCTTCACCTCTGTCTGGATGAAGGACATTCAGGCTCTTTTCTGAACTTGCCATAGAACCGCATGTCAAATTGGGGGATGCTGTTTCCACTTGAAATTGATCCTAGCCACGATTGCTAAGAAACTGAGCAGTTACCAGGCAGGGAATATAAAGGGGGGAGATTTGATTTGTCAGAATCACGTCAATGTTCTACAAAGATTAAGTATGCATGTACTGCTCATGAGACAGGAAACACACAAAAAGAAGAAAAGAGAAAGACAACAAAAAGTCAAAGAAAGGAAGGAAAGAGCGAAAAGAAAGAAGGAAGAAAGGAGAGAAGAGGAAAAGTAGTGAGGGAGGTAACTGGGATGGGACATGCTAGAACCAGGTCTAGAACATACTGGATGCCCCCAAAATGGTAGCCATTACATTTTATTATTATTTCCACCATGATCAGCAGGACACTGACATTGTTTGGGATCTGGCCAAGCCAAGATAGTGAAAAACTTTTTAATTGTCATTGTTCTGTGGAGTTAAGGGATCAGCAATGCGTGTGTACGTTTGCAAAATACTCCATGTTCTTCGATAGTTTGGACAGTGGCCCTTGAACTAAATTTCAGACCTATCACGTGAGCATTACTTATTTTCCGGTGATGATGAAAGAGCCTGGACAACCTATGGGGGTGTCTGTCCCTTCTCAAAATGGCCCTAACATCCAGGTTTTGACATTAGTGAGGCCATTTTCAAGATGGTCCTATCTTTTCCTAAGTGGCATCAGTGTCCACCTTTATCTGCTTTTATTACCTACAGGTGCTTCCTTCCTCCTTTTGATCTGTTGCATCCAATCCACAGCCTGGAAGAGCAGCTAACTACTTTTGTCTGTACTGGATGCAAAATCGCAGTAGTGAGGCTCTGAGCGAGAATCAAGAATTGCTGGTTGGGATGCAGGATTTAGAACAGTTAGATCCTTGCTCTTGTTGACTATGGGGTGGCCATCAAGCATCGTGATCCACCAAATTAAAGGAGCTGAACCAGGCTGGACAAAGGCTCCATCTGCTTCATTCATTCATTCATTCATTCATTCATTCATCACAGGTTTAAAGAGCTCCTACTCCATGCCAGGTAATGTATAGGGCTTTGGGGATGTCGGATGTTCTCTGGATACCTGAGGCTTCTGGAGAGATGAGTTGTGATAGGTGAGGTGTTGCCAACTAAAACAAGATCCCTGCCCTTAAGAAGCTTTTGGTCTAGTTGGAGAGGCAGGACATTTATGCCCACAGAGTAAACACATACTGATACAAGCCAAGACTTGGACAGAAATACACACCCACTCGCACGTTGGGAGAGTAAAGTGCAGAGTGTGGAAGCCAAGTGCATGGGGCATCTCGGGATGTCCCTCTCTTACCTGACCATCACCTCCTCTAGATCAGGTGAATGTCCTAGGGAAGGGGAAGGAAGGGGTCAGGAGACTGGGAAGCCAGTCTCTGCACCCCAAATAACTCTCCGTGTGACCTTGAGCATCTCTGCTCTCCCCGCCAGGCCTAGGTTCCCCATCTTCAAAAGGATGACACTGGACCAGATGATGTCCAAGGCGCACTTAAGCTAAACGATTCTAACCTTCAATTCTAACAAGCATTCTATTAATAAATGTGATAACAATAGTCACCAGGGATTGAGTGTCTACCACGTGCCAAGAGTGGTACACACGTCCTAGTCAATCCTCACTTTAACCCAACGATGCAGGTGGTACTCTCCCATTTTGCAGGGGAGGACACTGAGGCTAGAGGTCACAAAGGGACCTGCCCAAGGTCACTCAGCTAATGAGCATCAGAGCTGGGATTCCAACCCAGGAGGTCTGACCCCAAAGCCTTTGCTTTTAACCGCTGAGGTGCTATGCTACCAACTTTCTGTGATCTTATGGTTCTGGAGCCCCCTTGCTCCCAACAATTTAGGCCTTCTGCTTAGGTTTGTTAGCAATGTCTCGGGGCTCAAGAGGGTGTATGGGAGGGACTAGAAGGGGGACCCGGGGCCTGTGATGCCTTGGAACTCAAGGCAAGCTGGCACCCCGAGGTCCCCGGGCCCAGTGCCCCTGCACGTTCATCTGGCGCCGGCGGGCAGATGGGTATGCTGCCTGGTCCTGCCAGCCTGCCAGCTGGCCTGGAGCACCCGGTGGCTGGCACCTCGAACATTGGATGGGCTGTGGGCCTGTCTCCCACAGGTCTGCAGCTGGCAGCAAGGAGCAGATGGGCCAGCCGGCCGGGACGTTGGCTCTCCGTTACGCTGCCAGCTGGCTTAGCCACGCCTGGTGCCTTGGCACCTCTGGGCTGGAATCGGTGGGCAGGAGGCTGACATGCTGGCTTCCTATGGATGGGCAGCTGGCACAGGCAGCAGAGAGGAGGGTTCCCCAGGCCCCTTCTGGCTGCCCTCTGCAAGTGTCCAGGGGTTTCAGCCAATGGGAAATGGAGCCAAGATCCACCCCGCTGCCACCCTGAGAAGTATGCCGTGGGAGCTGGCTTCCTCTCCCACACTTTTGAAGATGTGCATCAGTTTTCATAAGCTCTGGCCTCCCCATGATCTGTCACATTCCAGCCCCCTGCCTCCTAACCCTCTAGGCTCCTTCCCTAACCCTGCTAGAGATGGGGCATCCCTTGGCAGGCCCTCCCAGTCCCCGCCCACTCCCGCCGCACTCCCCCCAGGTCTGGCGCCTGTCCGTTTTCAGTTTGGCTACTTGAGAGCCTCTGCTTCTGTGGCTGTCAGAGCCTGGATCTGGCGAGGGCTGGCATCCCAGTGAGATGCCACGTGAAAACCTAGGAGCTGTGGGTTCTGGTTCTGGCGCATTTACGTGTGTTAGGTGAGGGGCCTTGGCTTCCCCATCTCATCAAAAGCTAGGAGTCCCTAGCTAAACCTTAATGTGTTCATGATTCCCTGCATTCTGCACAATACTGGGTGTCTGGGTGAGCATGCAGTTTTCAAGAAGACGGGTCCATGCATTTCATTGGATTATTTGTGGGGCTCTCAGCACCCCTCCCCCCAATTTGGAACCATTAAATTCCTTCCCAATCCTGACATTCTAGTCTGCATAAGGACATCTAAGACCCAGAAAAGTATATGATGGTGAGGTTTGACTACCCAGGGGATGCTTTATTCAGGCAATTGAATTCATTACCCATGATTTCAGATTTAGAGGGTCTTCATTGGGACTAATGGCCAGCTCCCTTTTAATATCTAGTTCTGGATGTGATATCAGAAGATCTTGGGTCAAATTTCTGCTCCCCTACTCTCCAGCTGATAGCCTAAGCCTGTAGAGCCTCCAACTGGAAGGCAATTAAAATACGAGTCAGGCTACTTTAAAAATTAATATTATTTCATCTTGTAATTCTATTTCTGAGAACCTATCTGAGGATATGTGTAAAATTATTTTAAAAAGCTGTATTTTAAAAGGTGCTTATTGAAGCTTTTTGTTTATAGCATTTTAAAAAGGGAAATAACTGCTGCTGAATGGGGCTGGTTGGTTAGTATATTCTCAACTGCAGGTAGCAGGCACCTCATCTCAGCTGCCTGAAAAACTCAGGATGTCTGTTATGTCACCTCATGGAAAGCCCAGAGAGAGGGTAGACTGACAAGATGCCTTTGGAGGTCTAGATTTCCCCTTCTGTGACTCTTTTGTCTCTATCCTTCCTTATGTGTTGTCTTTGTCCCTGGGCTGATTCTCCACGTGGGCACAAAATGGCTGCAGGAATCCCAGCATCACTGCATGACTCCAGGCCTAGGTGCAGCCAGAGAAAGAAGAGGGGACATGGCTTCATGAGCTCCTCTTTGTAAGAGCAAAGCAACATTTTCCAGAGGCTTTTGGAAAACTTTCCTTCACTTCTCATCACCTTTGATTGTGTCATGAGCCCATGTCTCAATCAAGACTGAAAAAAGAAATGAGATGGCTGCAATTGGGTTAGACAGAGCCTGGCCCCAAGGTGGAGGTGAGGCTGGCTCCAGGCACAAGAAGTTGGACTTGGGTTCTCTGTTAGGAAAAAGTGGGAGAGGAGACTGTGTGTTGGGTGGGCTACCAAACAGAGAGATTAAGCACATGACAGTGTCGTCAGCCATGGTTGGTAGATTAGCAGCAATTAAAAAGGTAGTAATGTGTTAAAATTAAAAGGCAAAATAATAAGTAGGTGATAAAGTTTGAAATATACATGACAAGGGTTGATAACATCAATAGAGAATGAGTTCTTCAAGTTAGTATATAATTGGTGAATATGAATATGTAAATGAATATTAATATCCACTACAATGAAAAAAGTAAAATTTATATCACTAATAATCAATACTAAAACTATACTAAAATATACTAAACTGATAATACTATACTAATAATCAACACTAATAATCTTGCCTGTAAACTTGGCTAAAATTTGAAAGAAAAATACCAGTGATACTGAATTTGAGGAAATATTCCTTCAAACACATTGCCAGCGGATGCATAAATTGGTACAGCAAGTTGGCCTTGAAACTGACACATTGATTTCACTCCTGAAAATTTATATCAAGCAAATTATCCTGGAATTGTGCAAATAACAGCTACCTGGAACTTTCTGGTGGCCACAAAGTGAGACTGGGGAAATTGTTGGGTATCTATGTGAAGGAATGCTGTGCAGGCATTGGCAGTTACATTCCAGTAGAATATTTCATAACATTAGAAAATATTTATGGCATGTCGATACTTCGCTAAAAAGAAGATTATGAAACTACATGTTTAGTTTGACCCTATTTTCATTTATTCATTCCATGATGGAGCTTTTGCTACTTATGGAGTTTCCACAGTGTGCCAACCACTGTTCTAGGCACTGAATATAAAGCAGTGATTTAAATAGACACAAATTATTGCCCACAGGGAGCTTGCATTTGATTGTGTCTCTGCTGGGAATGGGAGGAAAAACAGGAGATGGGGATCTCACTGGAGAGATTGGAGCAAGTTATACTGTGTGTGGTAAGAGTCTGAATGCATAAACAGAAAAAGTCTGGGTGGTGGATTACAAGTCATCTTTCTTTCTTTTTATGTGCCCATAATTTCCAAATTTTCTTCAACTGAAATATATGTTATTTGATAGTCAGGACACTGAAAGCTGACATCTAAGTCATGGGCTTATGAATACAAATTTAAATATCACAAACTATCCTTCAATTATATATGTTTTTTAAAAAAATTGTATAGAAGCCCAAATATAATTGTGCTTTTAGATGCCATATAGTAGGTGTTCAATTAATATCTATTGGCTGAATGGAGTCTTTGTCCTTTTACTTTTCTTTATATTTCAAATTTTACAGATTCTCCTCTGTGGCATGTTGTTTCTTTCTGGAGCATGTGAAACAAAACATCATATTTGTTATTTTTTTTTAAAGTTTTAAGCGTATATTACATTTGTAAGGTAAATAAACTTCCATGCAAGGAGCTCTATGAGATCGGTTTTGCATAAAGTATCTTCTGCCTCATAGTAGGCATTCTAAAAATGTTTGTTCCTTCCTTTCTCCCCGGGGTACTTTAAAAGGGATGCTATTTACAAGGAGAAAATTGATTCCCCTACAACTGTTTCTCCAGCCCATCTGTGATATAAATCATATCCTCACTGGAAAGCGTCTTCGGAGCTTGTAAACCTTCAGCGTTGGAAGGTTCCTTGAAGGTCCCCCATCCTACACTGTCTCCCCTGATCTTCCAATTTACAGACGAGGAAACTGAGGCCCCGAGAGGGAGCTGATTGGCCCGACGTCAACAGGAAGCCAGTGAGCAAGCAGGGACAGGAACCCACTTCTCATTTCTCACAATCTAGTTCTTTCCACAGAACCCAGCTGCCCCTGCCAGTTTTAGCTTAAAGGATACTCACAATAATGTGAAATTTCATGCTCCCTTGGGATGAGTGTTTGTGGCTGCCTGGAGGTTCTAGCCTACCCTACCCAAACCCACACTTACACTAGAGGGTGCCCTCATCCTCGCCAAGGGACAAGGTCCAGCTTCTAGAGGAAAAGCTCTAGAAGTTTCCTGTTCCGTCTTTGTGGCTTCCGTGACTTGCGATGGAGTTTCCCACAAGAGAAATATCCTCTAATGCACTGGACATTCCCAGAGGGTCACTTCTGGTCAAGCCACGGTGACAGGCTCCAGACAGACACACAAGCCCAGCGCCCCTCCCTGGGGGCTCGGATGCTTGTGGAAGAGAAAGACAGACAAACATATCGCAAAGCCCCAAGCCTTGGGGAGACCACTCCTGGGGAGAGAGACTGATGCTATTAGGATGAAATGGAGAGAAGACTCCATGAAGACAGTGACCTTATGACAAGTTCTTGAAGCAGGGTCTAGGGATGGAGCTCATGGAGGGAAACCACTCTAATTATATGCAAAATAACGGGCACATGAAAAAAAATTATTTTCCCTTGGGAGAGAGTGTATGATTTTTCTTCTGATTGTCCAAAGGAGTTTTAACTGACTCTCCCTCTCTCAAAGAGTTTGAGAATTACTGTCTTACTGGACTAGAAGGCATCTCCTAGTTGTGGAAAGTAGAGAAAGCATTCCAAGCAAGGAAGCAGTGTGAGCTAATGCAAGGAAGTTTAAAGGTCCATGGCATGTCGGGAAAGCAATGATGTCTCAAGGTGGGGAATCAGGGATGGGGGACAAAGAGGAGGCAGACGGGGTCCATATCATGAACACCCAGCTCTCTCAGGTTTGTGTAAGGATTTTCTCTGGTAGACGCATCCAGAAGAATTACCGATGCCCAGAGTTGCCATTCTCTTGAGTATTCTGTTGACTCCAGGGATGCCACTTTGCTTTCCATGCTTTACTTTAAACCAAGGATCGTCCAAGCTCTTACAGAGTCTTGTGGTCCACAAACCCACAGAGTTGAAATTGCAGATTGAAACTGCACAGATTGAAAATGCAGAGTCTCAGGCCCCATCCCAGACCGGTTGGGTCCGAATCAGCTTGTTACCAAGGTCTCCAGGTGCATGATCAAGTTTGACAAGGGCTGTCCGGGAAAGTTCGTGCTGTTGGCTTCTCTTGGCTCCAAGTCAGATCAGTGCACCCCCCACTACCACCACCTGCAGCCCCAGCCTGGTTCTGCTAGCATCCCATGCATCCCACATTGCAGAGGAAGAAACTGAGGCTCGGGGGTGCGCACTGCCCAAAGCCACAGGGCTAGTGGAGCTGAGAATAAATCCTGCCACCCCAGGGCGCCTTTCATCTAGTCTTGAGAATAGCGCCATCTGCTCTGAGCCCCTGCCCGCTGCCCACGCCTGAGCCCTGCCCGGGAGCCCCAAGGAAGGACAGGCCATGCCTCCAAGCCTCTCAGCTCCCCATTCATGTATAAAACATTCCCAGAAAACACTTATTCCTCATGCATTTTCCATGAGACCAGGTCCAAGTTAAAACATAGAAACATAAAAATATCAAGAAGCACTTTAAAAAAAAAAAAAAGGATGTGTTTCATAAAATACCAAGAGACCCATTTTCACGCTCCAGGGCCAGGTCTCCAGGTCTCTGCCCCTCCCTTCCCCTCTCACCTCCCTTTCTCTCCTCTTAGCATCTCTTCTTTCCTTCTCAGCTTCAGCCTCTCCTTGTTTATTTTTCTTTTCCACTTTCTTTTCCTCTCTCTCTTCTTTCTCTCATTTCCTTTCCCCTCCCTTTTTCCCTGACTCTTTTGCCCCATCCATTCTTCTCAAAGTTTCCCCTGCCTGGCTTCCCACCTCGATTTTCCTGACCCTTCCTGGTTCTATTTTCCTCTTTCTCGCTCTGATTCTCTTTCTCTGTACCTCCAAGTTGGCATCCCTAATTTCCCCCTTGCTGGTCCTTGTCAGCATCTCTTCTTACCTCTCCCAACTCACCAGAGAGGCTCCAATTTAAAGGAACAATGACGGTACCAAGAGTCGGTGAGAATAGGGAGACACTGGAACCTCATGCACTGCTGGTGGGACTGTAAATTGGTGCAACCACTTTGAAAACGGTTTGGCAGTTGCTACCGCAGCTAGACACACATTTACCCTGGGACCAGGTGGGCTGTTCCTGGGTGTCTTCCTAGGAGAGGTGGGGGCATATGTCCCCTGAAAGGCATGTAGAAGAATCCTGTTCTTAACAGTCCAAACTGGAAGCAGTCCCAGTGAACTGCAACAGAAGAATGGATAACTGGTGTGCTATTTTTACACCTTGGAATACTGCACAGCAAGAAACAAACAAACAAGCAACAACAACAACAACAAAAATGTCACAAGTACCAATATGGACCAATCTCCAAAAACTTTGTTTTGTGGGAAAAAAAGCCTTGACACCAAAGAGTGCACACTGTATGTTTCCACTTATATGACGTTCAAGAACAAGCCAAGTAATCTATGACAACAGATGTCAGAAGAACTACTATCTTTGGGTGGTGGAGTGGGTGTTGACTGGGAGGAGGCCTGGGAGATCCCTGTGGGATGTTGCAAAAATGCTTTGTATCTTGATCTGGGTAGAGTCTGCACAAGGGCAAATATTCATCTAGCTATATGCTTAGGATTTGTGCAGTTATTTGCATGTGGGTTTTATCACCCTAAAGAAATAAAGAAATGATAACACAGGCTATTGCTTATTGTAATAGTGATTATTTTTGCCTCAACTGGCAAATGGTTTGGATATAGGGTCCACAAACTCAGAAACGTTTTTGACCCCATTGATTAAGATGGTTTAGGCATCTATGCCCCTGCAATGCTCCCCATGGCACAAAAACATCTTTCCACAGGTCTGAGTCGGGTCCTGGGACTGCACAAACATCTTAGAGAAAGCCAGTCAGACTTGAGGCCATTTGGAAAGACCTGCCCAGTCTCAAACTCTTGGCCTCTTTCTGAGGCCTAGTGATTTTCTTCCCAGCCTCATCATTTTTTGTTTGTTTGTTTGCTTTTTCATTTTTCTAGTAATTCATTTTTTTTCTCTTTTTTTAATTCAGTTTTATTGAGATATATTCACATACCATACAATTATCCATGGTGTACAATCAACTGTTCACAGTACCATCGTATAGTTATGCATTCAACATCCCAATCTATTTTTGAACATTTTCCTTACACCGGAAAGAATAAAAATAGGAATGAAAAATAAAAGTGAAAAAGAACATCCAAATCATCCCCCCATCCCACCCTATTTTTCATTTAGATTTTCCCCCATTTTTCTACTCATCCATCCATACACTGGATAAAGGGAGTGTGAGTCACAAGGTTTTCACAATCACACTGTCACCCCTTGTAAGCTAAATAGTTACACAATCATCCTCAAGAGTCAAGGCTACTGGGAGGTAGTTTGATAGTTTCGGGTACTTACTTCTAGCTATTCCTATGCATTAAAACCTAAGAAGTGTTATCTATATAGTGCGTAAGAATGTCCACCAGAGTGACCTCTCGACTCCATTTGAAATCTCTCAGCCACTGAAATTTTATTGCGTCTCATTTTGCATCCCCCTTTTGGTCAAGAAGATGTTGTCACTCCCACAATGCCGACTCCAGATTCATCCAGGGGAATCATATTCTGTGTTCTGGCTTCATCTTGTAACCATGATGACCATGGTTTAACTCAGCACTTCCTCTGATAATCAAGTAGTTAATTAATAGTGCAGAACCCAAACCCAAGTTCACGGGGAGAGACGGTGGCCTGGCCAGAAACCAGGGGACACTCTCCCTACCCCACAAAGCTATCAGTAGATGCGATGACAACCAAGAGGGGAGGTGGAAAGGAAACAAAACCCCAGCCTGGGGACTCTGAAAAGGCCTTTATTTATGTTTTTCTTTTTTATTTGAGTCCTCCCAGGAGGAGAGGAAAACACAGAACCTGGTTCTCCTGCTTCAACAGCGTGGGTGTGGACCCAACACACACACACACACTTGAAGGCAAACTAAAACCCACTTATTTCCATTGAGACGGAAGAGACAGGGCCGGAGGGACTCGAGCACTATTAGTTAAATAATGGTGCTTAAAAATGCATTGAATTTAGCTGCCTCCTCCCCCCACCCCTAAAAAAATCTGGAATTTTCCTATTGAGCATACTTTTTTTTCCCCTTGTGCATGAATATTAATGCTCCTCTCAAAGATATCTACTTGAAAAAAACAAGAATAAATTAAATACCTACAGATTTTTCTAATTCCTCTTTTTGGTGACATGCCATCATTACATCAAATTACTGAGATGGGCCTGCTCCCTTTTTTTTTTTTTTTCTTTTTGGGTAAAAATTATGGAATATAAAGTATATGTAAATGGAGCAAAGGAGGAAAAAAAAAAAACCCATGAAAGAAGAATAGGGGAAGGAGAGGCATTAGGTATTCCGCCGGCGTAGTAGTCAGCCAATTAATCAAGCAGTGGCGAGAAAAAGATGCAGAAGGGATGAGTTTGCCCTTCATGTTGATGGGGCCGGTGCAGGGCAAACGCTACGGCACCTGAGCTCACGGTTAGGCATGCAGAAAGGGATCATGGGAATATCTTCCCGTCTTTGTCTTTCTCGTGAAGGATGGAAAATGTCAAGCTGTTGTTTGGCTGGATTGAGGGGGGTGGGGGTGGGCGAGAGTGGAGGAGAATTCACAGTCTGGCAAGGCTGGGTTTTAACTCTTTGAGGACATTCCTGCCTCCCTGCCCGCCCCAGCCCCCAGCTCCACCTTCTTCTCCTTCTCCCAGCCCCTGAGCACATCTGTGGGGAACTCTGCCTGTAAACAGCAAGTGGGAAGGAGCTGATTGATGGTGACATGCTGGATGGGGGAGCCAATGTGTGTGTGTGCATGCATGTGTGTGTGTGTGTGTGTGTGCGTGCATGCGTGTCCAGGGAGGAGGGCGAGAGGCAGTTTTTCTCTCCCTCGTAAGTGTTCTTTGTTTACTCAGAAAATGAGTGCATATGACCCCTTCTCTCGCCCTTGGAAGTGAGCAGTGCCTCCAAATCTGAGAGTGACCATTACAGTACAAGGATAATGTAGTAATGAGGCTTTAAGCTAAAGCTGGGGCTCCTTCTGTACATCCTTCTGTGTGCAGAGCATACCCAAGGGGGAGGCCTGCCAGGTGTCCTCAGAGCAGTAAGAATTCCAGCATAACTCTGGCAGAGCTGACCATCCCTGGGGCTGATGCTAGAGGGAGAACCGCAGCACAGGGTTTATCATACACTAATAATCAGGAGAATCATGATAGTAATAATCTGCTGACTTCCGTCAGCAACGCCTTATCCTGACTCCCTTAAATTCCCATGTCATGTCACCAATTTCAAACTCTGGCAGATCTGTGATCCCAAGGAAGGGTGTGTCACTGAATCAGTCACTGAGAAAATGAGTATTTGATTCTCCCCAGCTGCCCTGGGCATGGGCCTGGTGTGCACTTAATGGTCTGCTTGGCTGGTGAGGATGCTGGGAGTGGAGACAGAAAGGGACTTGAGCTAGGTGGGTAAGTGGGCACAGCAGGGGCTTAAACCCAGGTCTCCAGTTCTCACTCTGGGGCTCCCTGTCCTTTGGCCAGAGATGGATGTGCAAATTGCCCTGCACCCCTGTCTGCACACCCCAGCCCAGGACCATTGGCAGCTCATCACATGAACACCCAATGTGAGCCCCAGATACTAGATCTAGTTCGTTCTAAACCCTCCCTCCTCAAAGTGCAGCTCACAGATCAGCAGCATCCTCCCACCTGAGAACTTGCTAGAAATGCAGAATGTCTAGCCCCTCCCCTACTGACTCAGAATCTGCATTTCAACAACATCCCAGGTGATTTGTGTGCACATTGAAGTTTGAAAAGTGCTGTTTTAAGACAAACCTTTTACCGTCTAAAATCTGGATGAATCTGACAAGCAATGGCAGCTTCTATTCCATGAAATATGGTTAACAGGTTGCATTTACTTAAGCAGCCTACCTGCCAGGCACTGCTCCAGTGCTCTGCATACATTAACTCATCCCATCCTGGCAACAACCCTAGGAAGGGGGTACTATGGATGTCTCCATTTACAGATGACCACACAGAAGAACAGAGAGGTAAGGGGTCTTACCCAAGGACACACAGCTAGTAAGTGGCAGAGCCAGAATCTGAATGGAAGCTCCAAGAGCCCAATGACTTAACCTCTGTGCTGGTGGTTCTCAAACTTGAAGCATGCATCAGAATCACCTGGAGGGCTTCTTGAAGCATGGATTTCTGGACCCCACCCCAAAGTTTCTAATTCAGGGGTGTGTGGCGGAGCCTGAGAATTTGCATGTTTAACAAGTTCCCTGGCAATGCTGGATGTTGATATTGCAGATGCAGGGATCTCACTCTGAGAACCCCTGCTCACTGTGGTGTCCTCATTTATTATAAGAAACCAGCTGGTTTAATGATCAGCTTCAACCAAATAGGATAGAAGCATGAATCAGTGTCCATGTCCTCAAAGAAAGAAAGAAAGAAAGAAATGCCAAACAACTAAAATACAAACCAAAATAATAATAACAGTAATGTGAAAGGTGCTCCAGAAAAGGGACAATTGCCTTTTGATGGTCCCTTATTTGGTGGCTTTAGCTTTCCCAGTGCTTCCCGTTGCTGTGGCTAATTGAGGGTAAACTGCAGCATCATTGCTATAATAATAATCTCCGTGATTTAACCTGGACGATACATGGTGTTACAATGAGTTTCCTTCCTCCATTCATTAAACAGACATTTACAAGGCCCAGCCTGTCCTGGGCCAGGCTCTGTGTGGGGCACTGGAGACCAAGACAAATGAGACACCAGCCTTATCCTCACACAACTCCAAGGATAGTCACCACCCCCACTCTCCACCCCACCTTTATCCCAGGAAAATGTGCAAATAATTCCAAAGAAAACGGTCTTGCAAAGGATTCCCAATCCAGGCAACCTGGTAGTAGTCAAACATGACTTTCTTATAATTATAAGATTTGGGGGGAATTGTATTTGTTAATAGACTAAAATAATCAATTTTTTTAAATACAAAGTTGAAAGTGAACACACCAAAGTCCCTATTATGGGACTTTTAATCATTTAAAATATTTTTGTCAAAATTTTTTCAGACCCCCCCCCTCCTTCTCTCTCTCTCTTTCTCTATCTCTCTCTCCCACCTTCCCTCCTTCTCTTTCTCTCTCCTCCCTCCTTCCCTTCCTTCCTCTCTATGCCTCCCTCCATCACGTTCAGATATATAACCAGACACAGCCCTCCACATTTGAGAGCAGTGATGGAAAAAGGATAGAAGTCAATCAGGCAGTCAAGGGCTGAAAGAGCATCAGAGCAAGGAAAATCTATTCTAAGACCCAGAGCTGGAAAGGTGAAAAGGTGTGAAACGACAGAGCTGAAAAGGTGTCCCAAGGGGTCAAGGTGAGCAGGAACTAGCACAGGTGGGGCTGGACCATTCCTGGATCTCAGAGAGCTGACCAAGCCCTGTGAGGGAGTTGGGACTTTATGCTAAAGGGAAATGGGGAGCCATGGAGTGTTCTAAGCAGGGAAATGGCAGGATCAGGTTTGCCTTTTAGGGAGAGCACTGTAGCAGCTGGTGTGGGGGATGGACTGGAAAGAGATGGGGAGGCAGGTTGGGCCAGACTCACAAGAGTTAGAGTATTTTAAATGGATAATAATATGGTGCCAGTGTGGGGGTGGGGTATGATTAGGTGCTGGGCATTTTCTGATCAAAGGGAAAAGCAATTCTGGCTTCTGATGGGTCCCTTCTGCAAACTCCAAGGAGACACAGCAAAAACTACCCCAGCTGTCCCCTGCATAAGTTTCTTCACCTCTCTGAACCTCAGTTAACCCATCTGTACACTAGGATTCAAATTCCTACTTATCAGAGTATTTGAAGAATTAAATGGGTCAGCTGGATTTTGCAAACTGTAAAATTCTTTACCAGCAAGTCACTGGCTGCTGCTGTCATCCTTAGGGTTGATTGCATTTGTTGCTCTTCACTTCTTTCCTAGAACTTTTTGCAGCCCGCCTCATATTTCTGGTCTCTTGTACCTTTCTCTTTCTGCCTCTAGAGCAGCACTGTCCAATAGAACTTTTGTGATGATGGAAAATATTTTAGATCTGTGCTGTTCAACACAGAACCAGTAGTTCCATGTGGCTATGGAGCCCTGGAAATGTGACTAGTGCAACAGAGATGCTGAATTTTTTATCTTATTTAATAAGTAATTTACATTTAGATTTAAGTAGCCACGTGTGTCTACCAGATGGAATAATGCACCCTAGAGTGTGAGATCCTTGAAAACATAGACTGTCTTATTCACCTTGAAACTTCCCCTTTAAAATGGATGGATGGATGGATGGATGGATGGATGGATGGATAGGTGGATGTGTGGTTGGAGGGATGGGTAGAATAATGAATAGATGGTTGGATAGATGGAGGGATGGGTAGAGTAATGAATAGATGGTTGGATAGATGGAGGGATGGGTAGAGTAATGAATAGATGGTGGATAGATGGATGGATGGATGGATGGATGGATGGATGGATGGATGGGTAGATGGAGGGATGGATGGGTGGATGGAGGATAGATAGACTGATGAATAGATGGTTAGATAGACGGATGGATGGATGGATGGATGGATGGGTGAAGAAACAGAAATAGCAGGTGCTTAATTTAGTACAGTTGAAAGAGCTCCCAAATCAAACTCAAAAACATCAGATTGATACCTTCACTCCATCACTTACAAGTTGCATGACCCAAGGCAAGTCATTTCACCTCTCAGAGCCTCAGTTTCCTCATCTGTAAAATGGGCATAAGAATCCCAACCTTAGAGGACTGTCATGAGGGACAAATGAGGTAATAGAAATCATAGTGTGCTACCACTTATAAAGGACTGCACAAATGTTATTTCTCATCCCCATTGAACAAATGGAGCAGTGGCTTCTGATGCATGGCAGATCCTCAACAAGCTAACTGGAGGTAAAAATTCATAGACCAGTATCCAAAATATGAGGCACAGGCCAAGAGAGGGAGACCATAGTTTCTGGAAACAACTTGAGAAATGGATATTTAGGGAAATGCATTATGGGGACTGATTGGAGATGGACATGTATGGGGCCTGGGGAGAGGCAAGAGTTAAGACTTTGGAGTGAGACAGACCTGGATTCAAATCCCAGCTTGGCTACTTTCTACCATCCATGTTTCCAAAGGTAGTTATAGTTAAAACAACAACAATAATAATAACGTCTAGCTTTAATCAAGTACTAGCTATGTGCCTGGCACTCAGTTAAGTTCTTTACAAGTAGTAATTATCTTAATCACCCCATAAGGCGATCCTATGAGATAGATTCTATTATTATCCTCATTTCAAAGATAAGAAAGCAAAAACCCAGAAAGGTTAACTAAATTTTCAGGGCCAGGCCCACACAGGTGCTGAAATTAGAACTCGGGTCACCTGCCCCCTCCCCATAGTTTATGCCTTATAAGTCATAAAAACAAGATGCACAGCCTCTTTATGGTTAGCTATACCATATCTAATTTTAATTTAGCACCTCTCCTTATAAAGGTCACATTGGACAGATGGTCTAACAGAGGCTCAGAGAGGTAAAGCCACTTCTCCAAGGTCACACAGCCAGAAAGCAGCAGATCTCTGATTTGCACCCAGGTTGCTAATTTCAGGGCCGGTGGCTTTGACTTCACTAAACCTCCTCCTTGTGGAGGGCAGAGAAAAGAGGCAGTTGCAGGTGCCATTCCTGGAGGGACACAGGCTTCCTTCCTCTTGTAAAGCGTTCCCATCTGGGTGACGGTAGCCCCTGAGCCAAAGGGCTTTGGATGGACATAATTGTTCTTTCTTCTCTCATTCTCCCTCACTGGCTCACGCTGCCCAGCAATTTATTCTTCTTGCAACATACCAGTCTCAGGCTTCTATGTATGCTGCGAGTTTGTAAAATGGTGATGTAAAGAGAAAGGGTGCTGGGGTGGGGGCTGGAGATCTGGCTCTGGTTTGATTCAGACATTGTGTGAGCTCTTTCTGAGTCTCAATGGCCCCATCTGTAAAATGGGCAGGTTTGTCCAGAAGACTCTCACTGAGCTTTGACTCTCATTGATTCTACATCCCTGATCTCTGGCTTGAGTGCCAGGCTCTGGAGGGACCCAGGCTGTAACTTAGAAAGCTGCCTCCTTTGGATGTGTTACCCATCCCTGATATTCATGTTCTCTGCTTCGGGGTGTCCCATTAAAACGGAAATCCCCCCACCCCACCAGAATTGAGTAACAGTTCCTGCCATTTTCAGCTCCCACCTGGAAGGAGCAGGTCCCAGCCTCTGGTGCTTGTGGAGGGGAGATGATCCTAAATAACAGGGGCTGCATCTTGGGGGTCAGCCAACACCCAGGCAGAGCTCTCTCTCCCTCTGCTCCCACCCCCTCCATACCCATTCTCATGATTCTTTTCAAGAACAGAAATAACTGGCCCTGGATAGCTGAGCCCCAGGATAACTTCTCCCACTTCTTGGTATTTTGTGAGTGATATTATAGAATATGTATTGACATGACATGATGCTCACAATCCATTTAAAAAAAACTGTTAAGTGAAAAAAGCAGGTTACAGAGTTATACGGATGGCACGATGCAATATTTTCAAAATATATACCATTTAAATGCATATTTATATGGATAAGTACAAATTTTATGGGAAAATGATCTTGAAGACACCTACAGCAAAATGCTGAAGGCCACTTTCTCTGGGAGGCAGAAATAAGCTATTTTTTTAAAAAAATTTCTTCCCCAAATTCCACATCATCATAAGTCACCAAAGCAAAGATGACGTGAGGGTTTGCTCACCTCTGTACATTCAGCATCTGAAATAGAGCTGATGCATAGTAGGTGCACAATAAACATTTGCTAAACCGATGGAGAGGGATTTATTTTTGTCCATTTTCTATAATGAACACACCTTATTCATATAAAGAGAAGCAGTTAATGAATTTAATTGTCAAGTGAATTAATTGGTAAATGGACAGACAACTTTTCTAAATAAAATGTCATTATCAAGAGGGGGGAAGCAGGAAAAGGGGAAGAGAGCTAGGAGATGGAGATGGGGGGAACAGGGCAGGACCATGTGGGGTGACAGCAAAGCATGGTCTTGAGCTGTTGGAGCTTTGTGGGGGCACCTGGGCCCAGCCTCGGATGAAAACAGAGCTGCAGAAAGCAACATCCTTGGTGACTGTATATTAATGCCACCTCTGTCATCCCTGGGACACTCCCAGGAGATCAGGATGGCGTGAAAACTGATTGTGCATCCAAATTGCAACACCAGGGCTAAGGAAAAGCCCCTCATAGCAGAACCAGAGCCCCACAGAAGTCTGTGCCCCCTGCCTAGCTCATGTCAGACCCCCGGGCAAACAGTATGTAAATGCTGAGGTTTTAGACAGCCAGGACTAGGTTTGCATTGGGTGCATCACTCCACCATACTGAGCCTCAGTTTTCTCATCTGTAAGATGGGGATGGGAATGGTACCTCCCTCATGTGATTGTTGGGACAATTAAAGAAATCGAGCTTGAAACACAGGGTCCAAGACACACCAAGTGGCCCCAAATTGGAAGCTGCTGTCATTATCATCATGATGATTCTAGTTCTTCTTTGGGACACATTGGGCTGACCTCCCTGTTCTTTTAGGGTCAACAATCCTAGCTTGCAGCTAGGCCTCAGGGAGCCGAGAACTTTCTGCTCCCCACATCCTCTGTGCTCTCTTGCCCAGGGTCCACCCACCCCAAAAGGTTAGTCTTGCTCTCTCTCCAGTGAAACCACACTTTGAGAGGAGGGAAGACAGAACACACGTCCTGTGCCTGGAGTGGAAGTGCTCTGCAGGAAAGAGAAGACAGCGGGGAGCTGCAGTCCTGTATCAGTTATCTATTGCCGCGTAACAAATCATCCCAAAACTTAGTGGCATAAAACAACATATCTAGTCCTTGTTTCTCATGGTTCCTATAGATCAAGAATTTGAGAATGGCTTAGCTGAGGGCTCTGGCTTTGGATCTCTCCTGAGATTGTAGTCAGATGGTGGCTGGGACTGGGGACATTTCAGAGTCCCCCATGGCTGGCTAGGGGCCAGAACAGAGGGATTCCACAGACATCTGTGTGTGTGTGTGTGTGTGTGTGTGTGTGTGTGTGTGTGTTTATTCTCCACAAGGTCTCTCCTACATCATGGCTTCAGAACAACCCTAGAGAGAGCTCAGCAGAAGCTATGGCACATTTTCTAATCTAGTCTTAGATGTCACCCATCATCACTGCCACCATATGCTTTGTTAGAGACAAGTCACTAAGACCAACCCATATTCAAGCAGAGGAGAATGAGATGCCACGTTTATGGCATTGCCAAAGAACCCTTGGACATGTTTCATAGCCATCACATGCTCTCTCCACGACAGCCGTGGCAAATAGGGAAGGAGCTCAGGCCCTGCAGTTCACCAGGGCGGAATGTAGGCTCTACAAACATAGAAAGAAGAATGCACTGACCATCTGGATTTCCTTTCAACGTCGAGAGATGCTGCTTGGAGGGGTCGTGAGCGCCCCGTCAGCCAGGTGTGGCCGCAGAATCTGACTGGCCCTGTGCATTGGAGGGGACCTGAGCTGAATAGGAACGCAGGCTTCAGAGTCAAGCAGGTGTGAATTTGACCCCGATCCACCTCCTATTTGCTGTGTGATCTTAAGACAACGGCCTCACTTCATCTGTAAACTGGGGCTCACCAAACCAACCTCTTAGGGCTCTTGTGAGGATTAAATGGGTGGGCATATGTCAGGTGCGTGGCATAATGGTCCAGGCACGGAAGATGCCAAGTTCCTTCCAGAATGCCATCTACCAAGTAACAGGTAGATGTTTAAGGGAGGTATGAATATTAGGTATGAGAATTAGTCTGCTGTAAATTTAGCAGCTTAAAACAGCACAAATTTATTATCTCACAGTTTCCGTAGATTGGAAGTAGGACGTATGTCTCATGAGTGTCCACAGGGCTGTGTTCCTTATTGGAAGCTCTGGGAAAGGCTTTGCTCCCAGCCTCATCGGGTGGTTGGCAGAAGTCAGTTCCAAGAGGTTGTAGGACCACGATGAGATGCCAGTTAAGCCAGACTCCATATGTGAAGGGGACAGTCCCCACGAGACACAGTTGCAAGCCCACACTCCTGACCCACTGGCTACGGATTTGGGGTTTCCCACCACCCCTGAGTTTGGTGATTTGCTGGAATGACCCACAGAACTCCAAAAAGCTCTACACTTACAATTACAGTTTTGCTACGGCAGAAGTGCTACAGATATGAAGGAGCCAAAACAAGAGACAGGGCAAGGATGCGTCACTCTCTCAGCACACGGCCACCCAGGGAGCTCACCTGAGCTCCGGTGCCTAGAGTTTTTATTGGGTTCCATGGCTTAGGTGTGATTGGTGGGATCAACACCCACGTGTTTGAACTCACCCTCCAGTCCCTGCTCCTCTTTGGAGGTCCGGCCAATATGACATTGGCTCAAAGCCTCAACCCTCTATCACATGGGTGGCCCTCCCAGCATGCCCAGCCCCTTCCCGAGGCAGCTCGTCAGCAAACCATCAGGTGTGCTTAGAGTTTATCCCTCAGGAGCCAGGACAAAGGCCAGACCTCTTCTTTAGGAGGCCAAATTCTTTCCAGAACAAGGACTGAGGTCTCCATTTCCAGCTCCTCTTGGCTTATTCAGTTCCTATCCATCCTTTGCAATTGCAATTTCAGCTCCTCCGGAAGGCCTTCCCCTTATGGCTTATGCTAAGCAAATTTTCCTTGCCCCAAACTCACGCAGCATGCAGATTCTTTGCTCTGGACTTTAGGGCATTCCTATGGGGTGGCTGTAAGGAACGGTTGTTGATCGACTATTCGGCTGCACCACAGGACTGGGCTAGATCAGAGGCTGTAGGAGCACCCAGGAGGCCCAGAAGCCAGTCTGGGGCCAGGGAGTGGTCAGGGAAGGCCTCCTGGTGGAGGTGATGTCCAAGCTGAGAGCTGGTGGGCCAGCGAGGGGTAGTCAGGGAAACACTTGGAGAGAGTTTTCTGCAGAAGAAGCAGCATTCTACAACAGCTCCAAGGCAGGAGGGGCCGTAAAACATTTAGAAAATGATCAGTATTTGAGTATAGCCCATCGATTCTCATTGGGGGCCGATTTGCCCCCAGGAGACATTTGGCAATGTCCGGAGATATTTTGGATGGAGATGGGGGCATGCTCCTGGCATCTAGTGGTCAGAGCAGAGCCCACAATGTGCACCACGGCCCCCACCACAAAGAATCACCCAAACATCAATAGTGCCAAGATCAAGAATCCCTTCTACACCAACAGCATCACCCAGAAACTTGATGGAAATGCAGATTCCCTGGCCCCACCCCAGACCTGTGGCATCTGAGACTATGAGGACAGCACCCAGCAATCTAAGTCGGACCGAGCCCTCCAGGGGATGGTGAGGCCCCTCAAGAGCGAGAACCCCTGGTACAGCCAAAGCAGGGGCTCTCAGCCCTGGCTGCTCACAGAATCACATGGGCGCTTTCACAGCCCATGGCAATGAGCCCCTATCTCAGAGACTCTGATTTAATTCATCAAAGAGCCCAGGTATGGGTGTTCCTTTGAAAGTCCTCATTTGCTTCTAATGGGCAGCCAGAGGTGAGAACCACTGGGGTTAAACACAAGGAGAGAGGGGAGATGTCTCCAAGGACCAGAGCAGCAGGGCCTTAAATTACAGGCCAAGGCACTTGGACTTTATTGGGAGGGCACTAGGGAGCCATGGGAGGGTTTAAAGCAGAAAAGTGGCACTATCGGATAGTTTAAGAAATTCTCTGACTTCAGGATGAAGGCCACGTTGTAGAGGCAGAGGCTGGAGGCAGGAGGACCAGTGTGGAGGCTGAGAGATGATGGTGGCCTGACCACAGCCCTACATGGTGTGGGAGGGGTGTAAAGCCCAGACCAATGACCCAGATGGCTTAGACCCCAGGTATACCCTCCTCCAGCCAGCTACTGGGAGAGCCTGGGTGATGTGGACAGGTCTAGGGCCTCGCTAGGAGAAACTATCTGTGCCCTGCAGCTCTGAGGAGTTGGGGGGAGAAGGCGGCACTCAGGGTGCAATGAGCAGCCTCAAACTGGGCATGGCTGCCCCCAGCCAAACTTCTGTCAAGGAAGTGCTGGGGCCGTGGGAAACCTTACCCTTGTTTCTCTCCCTTAAAAGCACTGGGGCAGACCCCTAGAGCTGTCACCTAGCTTGCCTCGATTGTCCCTTCACCAGGCTCATTGCAGCAGCTTCTAATCTCCCTGCTCTGCCTTTGCCCTGCTAGCTATAGTGCACTTCATACATGACAGCCAGACCTATCTTTTCAAAACGTAAGTCAAATCTCTGTACTCCAGAGCTTCCCACAGCTCCCATCCCACTCAGAGTAAAAGCCAAGGTCCTTAAGTTGTCCCACGAAGCCCTGTAGGATCTGGATCCATGTTAACTCACTGGCCTCTTTTCCTGCTACACCCCTCTCCTGCTCATTCTGCAGGAGACACTGACTTCCTTGTCTGGGGACACACTGACTTCCTTGCTGTTTCTTCAACAGGCACAGGTCTGCCTCAGGGCCTTTGCACATGCTGTTCCCTCTGCCCAAATGCCTTTCCCGCAGACACTGGGACATGTCACACCCTCACCTTCTTCAATTCTCTGTTCAAATGACATCTTTGCTCCAAGGAGCCCTTACTTGTCCACCCATTGAAAAGTTCAACCCTCTGTCCATCACCTCCCATCTCCTCATTTTGTTCTTTTATGTGGTTTTTACCTTTGATCTGCTATATTAATGGTTTGTTGTTTTTCATGTCTCTCTCCCCCCACTAGAATAAAAGCTCCCAGGTGCAGGGTTTGGGGCAGTTTTATCCACAGATGCAGGGCCTGGTACAGCAGCACCCAAGAAAATCTGCTGATCAAATTAATAATGGGCAACCCACCATCATCAAATGTTTACTCCATTCCAGGCCCTGAGCTAAATGCTTCACATCCATCATCTCATTTTATCCTCCAGACTCTAGGAGAACAGTGGGGGCAGCCACCATCCCCTTTATTTAATAGAGATGAGGAAGCTGGGGTTCAGACAGGTAAAGTGACTTGCCCAAGGTCACTCAACTTGAGCTGGTCGAGATTGCTTTTTGCACTGAAAGGAAACTGGGGATAAGAACAGGTGAGTCTGGCCCCTTCCATGGACCTAGCTAAGTACAGTAGCTGATTCTGAGCCCTAACAGCTCTCAGTTCATTTAATTTAGCACCTACTATGTGCCAGCAAGTGTGCTGGTGATGCAATAATGAATGGGAGACATAGTTCCTTCTCTCTGGAGCATGACCCTATTCCATGGAGCTCTGTGTGGAAGGATGATGACAATGACAGTGGTGACAAAAGCTAACTTGGTCTTGAGCACCTGCTGAGTATCAAGCGTGAGGTGCTTTACCTGTACCGCTGCACTTAATGCCCCCAGCCCCCCTTGAGGTGGGATTATCATCCCTACTGAATAGATGAGGAAATCAAGGCACAGAGAGGTACAGTATGTTGCCCAAGGCCACACAGCTTTGCAAGTGGAAGGGAGGAGCCGGGGATCCCACCCAGGCAGTCTGACGCCAGCACCCTCTCGCCCATCAGCCACATACCTTTCCCTGAAGCATGTGCCTGTGAACAAAGAGCACAGACCAGCCCACTGCAGAAGTTATTTGCAGTGATAAATAACACATGTACCAGAAGTTTATACAAATCGTTAGTAGAGGATTTACGTGGCGAACGCTGGGGGGCAATGGCCTGTGACTGGTACCTGTAGCTGTTAGCACTCCACCAAATGACAGCCTCGCTGCCTGGCTGCAGCCTGTGGCTCTCTCCAAGGGCTCTGGAAGCCCAAAGACACTCGATTCTGGCAGCCACTCGCTCTGGGGCTCCAGACACCACCATCCCCAAGGTGTAGGAGGAGGGGGTAAATCCCCTCAAGGCAAAAATCAACCAAAGGTGGAGGTGTTGGGTTGCAGAAGACAGAGCACAGGGCTCTGATTCATTCATTCATTCATTCATTCACTCATTACTGAACAAACACTTGCTGAGCACCTACTATGTGCCAGGCACTGGCCTAGGGGATGGGGTCCAATGTGAGCAAAGAGGCTGAGTTCTTGCCCCCATGGGAATCAGAGACCAGATAAAATCTAACGGTGCAAATAGGAGAAAACACTGTTGCATGAGAGGGTTTAAGAATAGAACCAATTCAGCCCGGAGGGGAGGAGGAAGTAGAGGAAGACTGGAGAGCCTTGCACGGAAAAGCAATGCTTGATGTGAGGTTTAAAGGCCAGATGGCAGAGAGCCTCTGAGGTTGGCAAAGGAACAGCACGTGCCAAGGCCCTGTGGCACGGTTAGGCTGCTGAGCGATGGCGCGTGTGCCTGAAGCTCCGCAACTGAGATAGGTTCAGAGAACTAAGCAGGGGCTTTGGGGCCTTCCTGAAAGGGTGAGGTATGCATGAACGTAATCAGACATGCGCTTTTTAAAATCCCTCTGCTGCAGAGAGGAGGCCAGTGTGGATTCAAGGAATGCATGCAGGAGGCTCCCACAGTCCTTAGGTGAAAGGTGATGGTGGCTTAACCAAACCCCTGGGAGATTTGCTTTAATTCCCATCTCTGATGTTTGCCCACTCAGTGGCCTTGGGCAAAGGACTTCTCTCTCTAAGGTTCGGTGTCATCATCTGTAAAATGGAGGGATTTTCTCCCACCATACAAGGCATTGAGAAGAAAGTAAAATGCTCAAACTCACAGGCCAGCAGAGGAAAGGAAATCAAGAGAAGCTGCACTGGACCTCTTTGAAGCGCTGCACCCTTTCCCCTGAGGCTCCACCTTCTCATGTGATTTTGGAATAAAATAAGGCCCCTCTTTTTTTTTTTTTCCTTTTAATTTGTCAGGGCTCTGCAGGAGACAGCATCCCTTCAGCAGAAGATCCAACGTTGGTAGACATGGCCTTCGGAAGACCAGGCATTCTTTAAGGGTAGCCCTGCTCTGAGATTTGACCTCTCCTTAGCTTGGCATTCAAGGCTCTGCACAAGCCAGTGCCCACTCCTATTCCCCTGGCCCCTGGGAGCAAGGCCAGGAGCAGAGAGCCCACAGGGCAGGTCAAACAGCCTTGTAGAACCCGGTGGGAACCTAGTTTTTCCCCAGGTACCATGGGAATCCAGGGCAGGATATTAAATGGGAGTGACAGAATCAAATTTCTGAATTTCTAATTTAACATAATTACCCCAGCTGCAAGGGGAGAATCGACTGGAGAGAAGCAAAACTGGAAACAGATGGAGATAGAGAGAAATGGACAAATCCAAAACGAAATCTGCAGTTAGAGTGATTGGCATGAGGGATGGACTGGGAGGCACTGGGTGGGGGCAGAGGGGAGCCAGGAGTGGCTCCGGGTTGGGCTTGAGCCATTGGAGGGCCTTGAGTTAAAAAACTGGCACATTCATGGCTGTATCCATAACATCTAGCACACAGTAGGTGCACAATGTCCGGTCTTGGAATGAAATGATGCGGTGAAATCCAGGGCTTTCTGGACAAGTGTTTCCGGATGGAAGTTCACTACCTCCTAAGGAGAATTTGGGGAATGTAGGGTGGGAGTGGTGGCAGGGGGTACTTTCTATTATCCTAGTCCAGTGGTTGTCAACAGAGTAAATTGTGGCCTCCAGGAAACATCTGGCAATGTCTGGAGTCATTTTTGATTGTCATGACTTGGGGATGGGAAGAAGGTTGTGCTATTGGCATCTAGTGGGTAGAGACCGCCAGGAGTGCTCTTCTGAACATTCACTTAGGTAAAACTACTGCTTAATAATTCTCTGAGCCTAGAATCTGAGTCCGTTTTATCTACAATGTAATATATTTTTTTGCACAGATTTATCAGACTTGCGATTTTTCCTGGAATGCAGCTGCAATGTAAATTGGAAGGAGGTTGGAATTTCGTTGTATCCAAAACTCGATCGAGAGTTGTTCTCCATTTTGGAAAATCAAGGTATCAGCTTAAGAGCTGCTCTTGGGACGTGAGTTGCCGAAACAGCACACCTGTGTTGGCTACAGTTTCACAGCTATGCCTCCCCTACATATGAAGATGCTAATTTAGCTCTGATCTCAAAATGTCAATGATAAAGAAAAATGTCGACAATATTCAACCAAATATTTGTCTGAAATCTAAACTTATTCATTATAAGTAGGTACAAGCATCAGACTGCTTCATTATGTCTCCTGGCATAAAGTGGCTTCCAGAGGATTTACATATTGGAATAGATACTATTTTATTATAAATTGCTTTCATTTTATTCCTCTTTTATATTACAGTTACGTTGATTTTTTTAAAAAATTACATGTGTATGTGGATGAAAACATGAATTTTATTTCAGATTAATAAAGTGGTCATTATAAAATATATACAATGAGAAGGAAGACTTGGATCTGATAGGGTAGATGCCCATTGTCCTAGACTCATTCCTAAATTGAAAGGGGAACATGGGCATTTCCTGGGTAGAAGCCAGAGACTCCAGACACCCTGCAATTCACGGGACATTCCCACTCAATGGAGAACTTTCCCTGGGTTCCATGTAAATGTTGACTGTTCTGCTGAGCATTCAGGAAGTTTTCCTCTTTATACCCATCTGAGTCTAGCTACTGTATCAGTCAGCAGCAGCTGTGTAACAAACAACCCCAATAATCTCAGTGACTTACAACAACAAGCATTTATGTCCCTTCCAGGCCTATGGGTTGGTCAGACATGACTCTAGGCTACTCCATCTGTCCCTCTTTCTCCATAAACCAGAATCTCCATGGGGCATGCCCCCCTTAATGTAATTAGTAGATGGGCAAGAGGCCAAGCCACACCACTCAAGCATAAAGTCTCTGCCTGCACCATGTCTTCTCACAGGCCATTGGCCAAAGGAAGGCACAAGGCCACACACTACAACAATAGGATGGGAAATGAGCCCCACCTCTAACAGGACAGACAGGCAAAGTCACATAGCAAAGGGCACTGGTACCTGAGAGGGTGAAATATAATGAACAATAATCAATAATTCAACCTAACTCTACTTTACATCTAAACACAAATTGCATTCACAGTTTTCTTTCCCAGTCTTGATAAATGTTTGTGGGATAATGCCTTCACTATAGAGTGTAAAAACAGCTCAAACACTTTGAAGCGGGAAAGAACAGACTGGTAACCCCCTTTTCCTAACCCCCACAATTTTTGTACTGAAAACCTACTCCACACTAGACTCTATGGCTTAGATAGTGTCATCCTTGCAACCACCTCATATAACAAATCTGCCTGCCTTCATTTTCCAGATGATAAAACAGAGGCTCAGAGAGGTTAAGAAGCTCACCCAAGGTCACACAGCTCACTGATGTTGGATGAGCCAGCATTGAAACCGCCACTCACGGGACTCCAGAGGCCACCTGCTTTCTATTTCATCAACACGTCGCTCTGTGGATTAGAAGAGCCAAGTTTGGCCTAGAACCTCCCGGGAATGCCCAGATACCAGCTTGGGGTTCTAACTCCAACTTTAGTCATTTCTAGTTGTGGAAGGCGAGTTGAGTAACTGGGACATGTGACATTTATTTAGTTACATACCTCTGGCAGGAGGTTTCGAGGGCCGTTAATGTAGTGTGTCTGCATGGCTAGTTTACACACTACTTCTTGTTACTGCTGTCTCTATTCCATGCCCCTCACACTCAATTTCAATTCAAAGTTTGGCAGTCAAGGTGTCAGGGCTAAAAAATGGAATGGCCTCCCTCCGAAATGAAATAATTTTGTTGTTCAGTTCCGAGCGATTTTGTAATTTCATGCTTGTGTATGATAATTTTATGCTGTCCTGCCTCACGTAACTCAGCGCTGGCAGATCCTGACAGGTGATAAATACAATCTTTTCCGCCCCGCATGCAACCGGCCAGTGCGAGTGGGGGGAGCAAAAAAAAATGGCAATTTCACATCTGAGGCCAGTGCACGACTGGAGGCAGCAGTGGCCGCCCCATTCTTTCATAATTTCACGCCTGGATTCCGGCCGGCGCCACCTCCGTGGTGGCTGAAGGACCCCCAAGTCAAGGGAACCTTCCTGAAAATAGAAGGATGCTGGACGGAGGCCAGGGAATTGGTGGGTGGGGAGGGGGAGAGGAGAAAGTTATGGCTTTGGGCCCGCCCTGGGCTGGCGCGCCGTGGGCTGGCGATGTTCAATTTATGGAGCTGCCCCTCACTTCTTCTCTCTTCTCCATGCACGGCTGTAGAATGGCAGCCTTTGGGAGGAATTATTTTTACAAATCCATTAAACGTTTGAGAGATAGCCATTTCCAATAAAGAAAGGAAAGGAGAAGAAAAGAGGGAGGGGAGAGGGGGAGAGAGGGAAAGAGAGAGAGGGAAAGCTAGAGGAGGAGAGAAAAGAGGAGAAAAGGAGAGAGAGAATACAGAACAGGAGCCCTCAACATTTATCACTAAGCACTGCGTTTTTATAACTGCTCCCTGGTATTGTCCCCGCAGAAAATGTTTCTCCTTCTGAGAATGAATGAGTCAAAAGAATATTGAGGAGATGCCTGGGCTAGAGGGAGGTGTCATGGTGGCCAATGAAATGAAAGTGGAGCCAGAAGCTTTGGGATCAACAAAAAAAGGAGATGACAGCCCTTGACTGGGAAAGCCGACATTCAAGGACAGTGCCTGCCTCCCCCCCCGACAGGCACACTCTTCCTTCTCCAAGAAGCCTTTCTTTCTACTTGCCTTTTTCTTCTTGTCACTGGCTTCTCCCTTCTTCTAAGGAACTTGCTGTTGGATTTCGGACTCATCCTGAATCCAGGATCACCTCATCTTGAGACCCTGGCCTTAATTACTTCTGCCAAGACCCTATTTAAAAATAAGGTCATGCTCTGACATTCCAGGTGGGTGTACCACTCAGGGGATACTACTCAACCCACTCCAGTTGCCCAGCGCCAAAATGGCAGAGCTGGCGTGTTTAACCACTGGGCTGAACTGTGTTCTGCTGATGTAGGACCTGCTGACGGTGCCATGGCTGGGAGGGGACAGCTTGGACAAGCCTGACTTCAGATTTCTTCATCTGCTTTGAGAAGCACACAGCATTTTATCCCTTGGTGATATTTCCAAGTTGGACCTGGAGTTCTTTAAAATCACTGTATTAGTACAATTTCCAAGCATCTTGGAGTTGGATGAGGTCTCTAAAGCGGCAGAGAAGCAGGGACCATAGCCCCTGAATAAATAATGGGTCATCTTAGGACATGGATACAGCGGGTGTTTATTGAGATTGTTCTATGGCCCATTGCGAAGCTCCGTGGGTTGATCCTCCCAAAAGCCCTGAGGAGTAGGTGCTGTTATCCCCACTTAGCACATGAGAAAACTGAGGCTCAGCAAGGTGGTGAGAAAGCAGAAAACAGATCTGAGCCGGGTCTGCCAACTCCAAAGCCCGCCCCCCTCCATCAGACTGGAATCATCTTGAAATCAGCTGCTGATTTGACAAGTCACAGGTCTCTATGCCCTCAGCCATCACTCACCCAGGCACTACTCCAGCCCCCAAAAACACTCACATCAGGAACTGTCCGAGCTCTTGAGACATTAACACCCTTCCTAACAATGCAGATGATGAAGGCATCGTTGTCTCTGTGCTACAGATGAAAAATCAAAGGTGTGCAAACTGGAGTTGGGGAGAAAGCAGGGGGCAGAACTGAAGTCATCCCTGCCTTCATGGAGCTTCTAATCTAGTGGAGAAGACAGACGATAAAGAAGTAAACAAAAAATGTCCTCGACTACAATAGATGCTAAAAATGATTCATGAACTGGATGCTGACAGAGATAATAACAAGGGAACTTACTTGTGTAGGTGGTTGGGAAAAACCTCTCTGGAGAGCAATGGTTAAGCTGAGGGCTGAATGATGAGTGGCAGCCAAAAGGTGGGAGGGAAAGCACCCCCTTTCGAAGGGGATAGCACTGAGGATGGTTCTGGGGTCAGGAAGGGCTTGGTAAGTCCAATGTGAAGAAAGAAAGCCCCTGGGGCAGGGGAACAGTGAGAGGAAGGGAAGCAAATGATGCCGGAAAGTCAGCCATGGGCAGACCTGGCCTTCCGGGCTGGGACCCAGTATTGGCACTCCATCCAGGGGACGCCATTGAAGTATTTTTAGCAAGGAAGCTAGGATTCGCCTTAGGTTTGGTAAGAGAGTGTTCCGCTGTGCTGGTGGAGGATGGATTGGAGGGGGCTATAGTGGAAAAAGCAGGGAGACCAGGTGGGACACTCTTGCTGCCTTCCAGGGGTGAGATGACAGTGTCTTCGACCACCATGGCCATGCTGAAGGTAGCAAGAAGTGGTGAGATTCCAGAGTTGGAAGTAGATGCACCGGAGACAGAATTGACAGGGCCTGCTGATGGATTCGTTCGATGCTCGGCGGTTCAGATGAAGGCCCTCTCTTTATATACTGCTGGGTTTCTTAGAAAACTTAATTTTTGTTTTCCAGCTACTGGAGTTGCCGTAGAGTCTTGCTGTTGTCTAAATAGGATCTTATGAGAAGCACAGCCCCAGGGTTGGCAAAATCCCCCACCTCCGGCCTGCAGTGCCAACCCTCAACACAGGACAGAGAAGAGTCCCCTCTTTGAGGCTCCATCCTGGGGATGGCCCTTTGGGAAGACTCTCTTGGAAATGCATTTTCAGATGCCTGGGCAGATTGCCTACAAATGTGCTTTATTCTCTCTTTTGGGGACAGCTGCAAATAAATCACTCTTGGTCAGCCCTCTTTGGGAAAGTCAGCCTCTGCAGAATTAAAAAGATTTCTGTGAGCAGTCCCCTCCCTCACCCCTGTTTTGTGATCAAAAGTGGGCTTGGTTTTCTGGACCAAAAGAGGGAAGAGAGATGAATAAAATAAAGTTTCAGTGGTTGAGAGATTTCAAATGGAGTCGAGAGATCATTCTGGAGGTTATTCTTATGCATTATATAGATATCCCTTTTAGGTTTTAGTGGATTAAAATAGCCAGAAGGAAATACCTGAAACTGTTGAACTACAATCCAGTATCCTTGATTCTTAAAGAGGATCATATAACTATATAGCTTATACAGTATGACCGTGTGACAGTGAAAACCTTGTGGATCACACTCCCTTTAGCCAGTGTATGGACAGATGAGTAGAAAAATGGGGACAAAAAGTAAATGAATAATGGGGGGGGTGTGATATTTTGGATATTCTTTTTTATTTTTATTTTTATTTTTATTCTTAATTTTTGGAGTAATGAAAATGTTCAAAAATTGATTGTGGTAATGAATGCACAACTATATGATGGTACTGTGAACAACTGATTGTACACTTTGGATGAGTGCATGGTATGTGAACATATCAATAAAATTGAATCAAAAAAAAAAAGAAGTGGGCTTGGCCCTCTACCAGGGCTCCGGACATTTACGGACATGTAAACCACGGAGTCCCATGATGTCATGGAATCTTGAACACCTGATTTACAGAGATCATTGAGGATATGGAGAAACCAAGGCCCAGAGTGGGTCTGTGATTTGCCCAAAGTCACACAGCAATCACAGGCTGCCACGTGGAAGGGATGAGGAGACAATCAGGGAGAGAAGTGCTCCAGGCAGCCCCCTGGTATACAAACAATAATGTCTTGTCTTAGTCATCGCAACATACCCAGGCCATGATCCAGAGGCTGCACAGAGTAAGCTCTGTAAATAATTTGCTCAGTGAAATGCTGCGTTTCTCAAGGACTTACTCCGTGACCCTTGGGCCATCGTTCTGCTTTCCAGATGGGTGCACTTGGGCATAAAGAAGGGAACGGGTGGAGCTGGCATTCAAACCCCATCCTCCTGGCCCCAGAATCAGCATTCACATTGCATGGCCTCACCTGGAAGCAGAGCTCATGCATCAATCTCCAATGCAGTCAACAGTTATTTCAACTAATTTGAAGGATGCAGCTGCTATTTTCTACATGTTACAGAGAGCCTCAGGCCTGGGCCCACCATGCAAATTCTGTTGTTCCCTGGCAGTGAGGCCTTCTTCTGGGGTCTCAGTTTCTCTAAATGGAAATATGAGGGGAGGGAGGGAGAGCTGTTGCCTTGCCTGCCACATAAATGTGCTGTGAGTGTCAACTGTGACAGTGGAGGAGAAAGGTGTTTTGCCAACTGGGAAATGCTGTGCACAAGGGTGGAATTTTATTTTAAAGGTTCTTTTGCAACTCAAAGCCCTTGTGCATGTGCTTCCTTCAGCTCTTCCAACCACCCCTTCAGGATTCCCATGTAGTACCTCCTCCTCCAGGAAGTCTTCCTGAAACTTCCAGATTGAGTCAAAATTCCTCTGGTTTGCTCTCTTTGCTTATCGCTCACCTCCTCCAAGCTGACGCTACATTTCTACTAACCTGATCATTGTCTGGCTCCCCAGGCACCATAAGCTCAATGAGGCTAAGACCACAGCAACCTCAAGCTGGCCCATATCCTCATTTATTCCTTAATTCAGGAATCGTGTATTGAGCACCTACTATGTGCCAGACACTCTTCTGGAATGAAAGATGCAGTGGTCCCACAACACAGTTCCTGCCCTTGTGCAGCCAGCATGTGGGGAGACAAAAAATAAACAGTGAATATACAGTGTGCTACCTGGCCATGATAAATGCCATGGAGAAAAATAAAGCCAGATAAAATAAATCTTTATTACCCAATAAGTGATCACAATGATTTGTTTACTCATTCAACAATCCTACTATCTGTGAGCTACTGGAAGGCAGGGGCTGGGTCTGGCTTTTTCATTGCTTATACCCTGGTACCTAACACTGTGCCTGGTATATAGTATGTATTCAGTAAATGTGTGATGATTAAATGAATGAATGAATGAATTGATGAATCAATGAAATGAGTGAATAAAGGAAAAGACGGATGTGTGCATGGATGGACAGATGGATGGGCAAATGTACAGATGAGTGGAAGGGTGGATGGGCGGATGATGGATGGATGAACGGGTGGATGCACGGATGGATGGATGGATGGATGGATGGGTGGAGGGATAGGTGGATGGATGGATGGGTGGAGGGATGGGTGGGTGGATGGATGGATGAATGAGTGGGTGGATGGATGGATGGAATGGTACACTGAATAATGACCCCCAAAGATGTCAACATCCTAAACCCCAAAATCTGTGAATGTCACCTTATCTGGCAAAAGAGGCTTTGTGGGTGTGATTAAGTCAAGGATCATGAGATGGGAAGATTATTCTGGACTACCTGGGTGGATAGTATGATGGAATCCCAATGTAAACACAACACTCCTTATAAGAGGGATGCAGGAAGAGCCAGTCGGAGGAGAAAGCGGTGTGATGGTGGAAGCAGAGATTGGAGTGATGCACTTTGAAGATGGAGGAAGGGGCCATAGCCAAGGAATACAGAGGCAGCTACCGGAAGCTGAAAAAGGCCAGGAAACAGACTCTCTCCTCACCTCAAAGCCTCCGGAAGGAAACAGATTTTGGACCCTTGACCTCCAGAATTGTAAAGAAAATAAATTTGCATTGTTTCAAGCCACTGAATTTGTGGTAATTTGTTACAGCAGCAACAGGAAATGAATACAGATTTATAGATGGATGGATGGATGGATGGATGGATGATGGATGGATGAGTAGAATGATGAATAGATGGTTGGATAGATGGATGGGTGGGTGAATGGATGGATGGATGGATGGGTGGGTGAATGGATGGATGGATGGGTGGGTGGATGGATGTTGGGTGGGTGGATGGTTGGATGGATGAATGGAAGGGGGAATGGATGGATGGGTGGATGGACTGTTGAATAGATGGTTGGGTGGATGGATGGATGGATGGATGGATGGTGTGTGGATATTCTGATAGATGGATGAAGTAGAGGATAGGTGGGAACATAAACTTGACCCCAGGCATACAGAACTCTTGAACATAGAAGTCAACATTGGCCCACCAATAAATAAAAGGTAAATTTTGCCTGCAGGACAGTAATCAGAACAAGGGAGTCCAGGGCCAATTCATAAATACACAAAGAAAAGGCTTTACATGAAGTCATGGATGGTAGCATCACAGGAATTTAAGTGAAGCAGTGTACTCTCACAACCTTAAGGCCTATATCTCACAGATAACTATTAGTGCACCCTGCCCTCAGTGCGTTCTTTTTCCTCTGATCCACCCTCCTGACATCAACCTGAGGAGCATGGAGTAGTAAAAAGGGACCAGCTTTGGCATCAGACAACCAGATCGACTCCCAGCTCTGCCATCTGCTGTGCTGATCTGGACAATTCATTTAACCTCTCTGTGCTTAGTTTCCTTGTGGTCAAACTAAAGGAACCAACCTCAACCCAACAGGATGATTGGAGGATTAAACATGATACAAAGTGTCAAGCACTTATTCCAGAGCTGAGCATATAGTAAGTGCTCAGCTAACCTCAGATACGGTTACATCTGCTGCATCACAGTTTAATTAACCTACCCCTCTCCCCATTGTTTCCATTGAGGTCACTTCCATTTTTCCCTCTATTTTAAACAACACAGACATGTTTGTAGTTAACACTTGGTGTAGTTAACACTTGGCGTATACCCATGATTAATCTCCCAGGGTAAAAACTCCAGAGGTCAAAGTTGCTGAGCCAAACAAAGAAAATAAACATTTTTATGGCTTTTCATACATAAGGCCAAAAGTAGATGGGACTCTTTGTAAGTATCATTCTGCAAGTATTAGTATATGTTGGAGTTGCCAGGTTTAGGGATCACCCCTTTAAAGTTCAGAACACAGTCCAGATTTTTAAAGAGCGTCTTAGTTCTAAGTTCCCTGGTTGAACAGATGGGAAAACTGAGGCCCAAAGAGTGGTAAGGACTTGCCCAAGGTGAAACAGGTGAGATAACAGCAATTAAAAAACAGACTTATGTGGAGACTTGGGATGCAGTGATACCCTCTGGGGTGCTCGTAGGACTTCTACGGGCTAAGTTGTCATTGTCCCCATTACACAGATGGGGAATCGGGGCTCCCAGAGAAGTTAAGCAGTGAGCTTCAGTTCACGGAGCTCAAACATGAGTGAGGCTGGGATTTGAACACCCAGAGCCTCTCACAACTAGACTCCATTTCTTCCCTGGAATCACTGGCTCTGGAATTAAGAGCTGAATAGAGATCAGACTCAGGTTGCAGAGTTGAGAGCTGTCTGATCAGGGGCTGGGTGGAGGTGAGCTAGCAGGTGGTGTGTGTTTCAATATGATTGTCTCAAACCCCTCCACCCTCCAGGCTCCTAAGAAGCCCACACCCCCAGCTGAGTGCCAGATGTTAGCTCACACCTGCTGGGCCATCATGTGGGGGCACTGCCAGCTTCCAGGTCCCCACTTCCCCTGTGAGCAGATCCCCAGAACTGCTCTCAAATTCCAGCTCCATGGAGTTCTTGCACACATCAGTTCAGCTCTGCCCCAGCACAGCATGCCAGAAGAGGGCTGCGGAGTGAAGCCCCACCGATTCTGGGCTTGCCTTTGCCTGCCCACCTCAGAGTTGCTCCCTGTCTCCCTGCAACCTGGAGGCCACAGAGGAGAATGTGAAACTCATGACACATCCTTCAGAAGCTTTGAGACAACCCAAGGAAGAGCCCTTCTAGAAGGGCTTCCAATCCCTACTCTGCCACTTGCTTGCTGTGTGACTTTAGAAAATTGACTTAACCTCTCTGGGCACCTGTCCTGGTTTGCTAAGGCTGCCATTATGTAAAATGCCAGAAATGAATTGGCTTTTATAAAGGGGGTTTATTTGGTTACAAATTATAGTCTTAAGGCCATCATGTGTCCAAGATAAGGCATCAACAATAGGGTAACCTCACTGGAGAAAGGCCATTGGCATCTGGAAAACCTCTGTTATCTGGGAAGGCACATGGCTGGCATCTGTTGATCCCAGGTTATGTTCCAGCTCCACTCTCAGCTCCTGTGCATTCTTCAAAGTTTCTGTCTTGGCTGCAGCACCTCCTTCTGTCTGTGAACACTTTTATAGGACTCCAATGATTCAACCGAGACTGAATAGGTGGGGTGACACCTCCATGGAAATTATCCAATTGAAGGTCTCACCCACAGTTGATTGAGTCATAGCTCCATGGAAACACTCAATCAATGGGTTCCACTTAATCAACACTAATACATCTGCCCCCCACACACAAGATTGCATCAAAGAACATGGCATTTTGGGGGGACATAATACATCCAAAACAGCTCAGCACCCTCTTCCTGCTCTGCAATATCAAAAGAAATCTCCCTAACTTTCCCACTGGCTCTACACTGCTTCCTTAAAATGCTGCAGTCTCTTGGGCATCCTATGACACAATTGTCACCAAATCCAGCCAGATTTTCCAGAATCAAGACTCGCCCCCCTCACCACTACTGAGGACCATGATCCCCCCTCCACACATCTGGAAATTAACTTCATCACGTCCCGTTTTCATCGCTCCACGAGTAACCACAAATCACCATTGGGTTGGGTTGCATATTTTTACACATCGCCCTTTTAATGTCTCTCAGAAAATATAAATAAAGCATACATAACCATTAGAACCCTCCGAATCCTGAAAAGTACATAAGAATTTATTTGTCTCCATGCAGATCATACATATTGTATTAAAACCGCATAAAGGGGTTTAATAAAATGGCAAAAAAGAGAGGGAGAGCGGCTTCTTGGGCGGCGGGGAGAGGTGGAAGTGATCTTTCTTTGATGCCTGTTAAATGTTCCAGCAGATGAACCCTATATTCTACGAGGAAATGAGTTTGCCACGGGCCTATTGGGCCTGCCCTAAGAGGTTGGTCTTTCACGGCCATCCCTCTTCTGCACGCAGCAATACATTACGCCGCCTCGATTTTTCATTCCTTGCTGCCCAAAATGCAAATTTCTTCTCTGTTGTTTGTATTAGGTTTTCAAATATATGGAAATCTGGAGATCTGGAGGGAAATGCCAGGGCCACAGAGGCACTCAATCTGTCTTTTTGCTCTGACTGACTTCTTTCCATCACTTACAGGACGCGTGATGGGAGCTGAGCGTGGGGTACAGTGCACAGGGCTGGAAAAGTGGCCCCCCAGGGTAAAGGGTGGTAAGGGGAAAGAGCAGCCCCCAATTCCAAAGGGGCCCCCTTTTGGGCCATCGAGGGCTGGCGTGGCCTCTTGAATTGCCTTTGCTGGGTGCCCACCCAGATCAGCAACCCCTCCAGGCGCTGTGGGCAAAGAGAGATGGGGCCCTGTCTCTACCTGGGTGGAGATGACAGGGAGGAAACTTCTGCATCATGTGACAAGCATATATTGAGCACCCACTGGGTGCCAGGGAGAGTGACATGCAAGCAGCTACGGCATAAAGGGGCAGAGCATCTTGTCTCATTGCACCATCCCCCATGGGGTAAGTTCATCTCTTCCATTTGGCAAACAAGGAAAAACAGTGAGGCTCAGAGGTTTTATATAATACACCCCATTGTCACACATGCAAGGAAGGGGAAAGGCTGAGTAAGGGCTCATGTTCCATATTGTTCTACCTCAGCGATCAGCAAACCTTTCCTGTAAAGGACCAGACAATAAATATTTTAGATTTTGCAGGCCATACAACCTCGGTTGCAATTCCTGAACTCTGTCATTGTAGTGTGAAAGCAGCCATAGCCGGTATATGAGCAACCAGGCAGGGCCATGTTCCAATAAAACTTTATTGACAAATGCAGGCAGCGGGCCAGATTTGGCTGACGCACAGCAGTTTGCTGACTTACCTTACCCGTTCAGAGAAATTGCTGTTTTGCAGTAATTCACCGAGACGGCCTTCCTATCCACCAGGGACAAACAGGGCCAGCCTCCCAGGAAATCCCACCATCGTCACCATGACCCACACAATCGTGTTTCATCCTCACAGCAACCCAGCGAGGCAGGGATTTTAATTTTCCCCATTTTAGAAGGAAGGAACTGGAGCCTCAGAGAGCTGACTTATTCTCCGAGTCAGCAGCAGAGCCAGGTTTCAAACCCCCACCAGGACTCCAGAGTTCAAGTTCTTTCCACCCAACTCCAGGCCTCTGCCTGATTCGGGTCAGTGAACCTGCAATCAGAGGCTGTCCTTGGGGGCAGCTAGGATTTCTTGGGGGTCAGAGGCAGCACAGAGGCAGGCTTCCAAGCTGAAGGGGACCTCAGGTCCAAGTCTGTGTGACCAGACTGAGAAGGAGCCCCCTCTACCTATCCCTTCTCACCATGACCTCCCGGCTAGCATCTCAGAAACCAGCTCTGAAATATCCCTGAAGCGTCCAGCCAGCATCCCAGCTCCGGAAGGCTGGGTTTTCACCCTCTGAAACACCAACAGGCTCATCCATAGATGGAACTTGTGCCCTTGGCCATCTTAGATGATGATCTCACCAGTCCTCCACTGAGGAAACATTTACTGAGCACCCACTGGGTGCCAGGCCCTTCACTGACTCACCCATCAAGAATTAGCACCTACTATGTGCCAAGCCCTATGCTGGACACCGTGAATGAAGAGCTGAGAACCACCAGGTCATCAGGTCCTTAGCCCATCGACCTTGGACATCCTGGTGCACTAATTAAGATGACGCCAGCTGCTCTAACAGATAGACTCCCCCAATCTCAACAGCTTCGCCAATAGGAGTTTATTTTTCACTCACCCGATTGCAGTGGGTGCAGGGTATGGCCTATGACTGGGCATGCATTCCACACCATTTTCCAAGAATCCAGGCTGAAGGAGGCCTGGCCGTCTTCAACGAGCATCTTCAAAGCCACACTGGATGTCAGCAGATGGGGGAGAGAGGGTTGCCATCACTGGGGCGGGTTTCATGGGCCAAACCCATCACCCCTGCTCTCACTCCACTGGCCAGAACACAGTCCCCTGACACCACCCTGCAGCAGGGGAGGCTGGGAACGTGTCCCAGCTATGTGCCTAGAAGGAACAGAGAATGGGTTTGCTTTCTCCAGTGTTGGGCACTGTAGAATGATAGAGAAAAGACAGAGACAGCGTGACCCCTGGTTCTCAAGGAACCCCAGATCCTGGGTGGTGAGGCACAAGCAGAGTGGGCTGGAGTAGCAAGTCTGGGAACAGTGCAGCCCTGGAGCCCACAGGTTAAAAAAAGAACAAACACACAAGTCAGAGCCACCACTTCCTGAATGTCCATCAGGCTGGCCATGGAGGCCCACTCGCCGAGATACTGTAACCCAGGCAGGGACCACCACCCTCCCCAGTTCCAAGCAGGATGACAAGCCATGGAGGAAAATGAGCCTGCCTCAACTAGGGGCTGGAAACCGGACTCGCAAACCCACCTCTTTTGGCCCCACAGGGATGAATGATTCCCTCCATCTCTTTGGCAAGGAAGCTGGAGCCACTTGTCCAAAGTCACACAGTGAAGAAGTCAGGGGCTTAGTCGTAACTGGGCAAGGGGCCTGCAGGACTCCAAACCCTCCACATCCTCCTGCCCTCTGCATCACACTGAAAAGAGATTCATCTGCTCAAGAGAGTTTGCAGGCCAGTGTCTGAGCCGTGTCCCCTCTGACTGGTTCAGAAGGAGTGGGGAAGTGGTGGAGTAAGGACGGCAGGAAAACAGCTGGAGAATCCTCAGTTAGTCTCAACACACATACTGCCCGCTTCTGGAGCCTTCTTCCAACAACTTCTGCTCCCCAACGGCAGTTAGAGCTTCCATCAAATAGGAACATGAATCGTCTCTTCCTCCTCTATATACTGGACTTGAAAATGCTCTGTAAACTCTCAAGTGCTGTTCTCAGCAGCATCGTCATTTTCCACGCACCTCCTGGTTGTCACTTCTGCAGCCTCGTGCGGGAGCTAAGCCTCCTCCCTGCTGAAGGCCCCCAACACCCTTCCTGCCCTTGGGGTGTGTGATGTCCTCCCTGGAGGGTGGGAAAGGGCCTCCAGTGTTCCTCTCTGCACCCAGACGTTGCTCAGCACAGCGGAGAGGACACCCACAGTCCTGAGGCCTCCCCAGCTCCTGGAGCTGGAAGTTACAGCAGCTTCTCCCCTAGATAGAGCCCTCTTCCTCCTGGGAGATAAATGAGGTGAGGGGGCTGCATCTTTGGGAGATAAGACACTGGAGCCAGAGGGGAGCAGAAGAGGGGACTCCAGGCTGGGGCTATGAAACACTGAACACCTGGGAGATCCAGGTCACACCTAGAGCTCCCACCTACCCCCAAAACACCACAGGAGTGAAAAGAAAGGAGCTGGGAAGGACTCTACCATCCAAGCCCCATTCCCTGTCCCTGTGCCCATCCCACCCATTCAGCTTCCCTCCAAAGTGTCCCACGATTCTTTCATTCATTCATTCATTCATTCATTCATTCATCCAGTATTTCTGAGCATCCATTGAGTTCAGGTGCTGGGGAACAGCAGGACCTGTAGTCATTCAGAGCCTCTCCGTAGGGTGCTCAGCCAGGGCCTGGGACACATGGAGCCCTCCACACCTCCACATGCTTCCCTAAAGAAGATCTCATCCTGCAGAATTCCCGGGAGCCATCCACCTTCTGAGATCACAGTGGGCTGCAGACATCTCTTCTCTCTTCCTTCTACCTGGGTTCTCTGGACAGATGCTCCAGCCTGTGGGAGGGTCCCGATCTCCACGTGGGTCTCTCCATCATTAGCCAAGGTCAAGTCACAGGTGCCTCCTTTCATTTGTCAATTATGGGTGGCCCCTGGGCCAGCCCCATAAAGTGAGCTCTGCTTGACTCCTATTAATTAAATATCACAGGCTCCAGGGAAGGAGACTTGGCAGCTGGCCTCTCTAGGGTGGAGTTTTTATGGTGATTTTTGACATAGGACAGGGGTTAGGGCATCAAATGGCAGAGGTGTAATCTTAAGTTTATCTTGAGGAGGAAGGCAGGGAGGGCTTCCAGGAGGAAGCGGTGTTGGAGCTGTGCCCCAGAGAGTGAGTAGGAGTCTGCCAGAGGCAGGGAAGAGAGGAAAATGTTCTAGGCAGGAAAAAAAACAAAAACAAAAACAAAAAACAACAACGATGTTCAAAGGGTCTGACTGGGGAGAAGGGCACCCCATTCCGGGGCAGCATTGCAGGGGGGCTGAACAAGGGGTGGGTTGGGAAGAGTGCAATTTTACTGGGGTCTGGGATTATGGTTAAATTTTTCCTCCTCTCTGTATAACGAGCATGCATTTACTCAACCATGAGGAAAAGGGTTTAACGGGGGTTAAAACAAAAAGAATGAAGCTTCCTGAAAAGACATAGGATATCCAGGAAAAGGTTGTCATTGCAAAAAAAAAAAACAAAAAACAAAAAAAACTGAGGTCAGAAACCAAGTTGGGGCTGGTGAGCAAGGCAAAGCCCCGTCCCCTCTCAACCCCCACTTCAGCCTTCCATCCTCGCTGGGCCTTCCTCAGGGGCTTGGAGGAGGGAAAACAGGGAGGGGGGCTGCTTTTGCAAGAGTCTGGCATGTGGAATAGATATTAATGCCGCAGAAGGGGGGAGCTGGTGGGGAGGGCAGACTATTAAAATTCTGTAGTCCTGAAACATACATAAGTCTAAAATAAGACTAATGAGACATTTACTGGTGTGGCTGCCTTGCATTAATGACCCTGCGGAGGATAAGATCGCAGAAGGCTTTCAATGTAATTACCAGGCTAATGATTAGCTGTGACATCATTGGAGACAGGAACGCAGACCTTGTTTTGGATTGCTTTCAAAGTCCGGGCACCGCCGACTGCCTTGCGGCCCGCGCGATCTTGGGGTGCCTGCCCACACCCCCAACTCCCTGCGCCCTCCTCCCACTGCTGCGGCTTCTGGCTCCCAGCCAGCCCACCCCACGCCCCCTCCTCACCCCGTTCAAGCCTGCATTCCTGGACATTTTAAGAAGACCTCTGGGACCGTGAACTTCAAGCAGCAATTTGTCAGCAACGGCAGGGTTAAGGGGTGGAAGGGCTGGAAAAGTGGGAGCAGGGAGCGCCAAGGATGTCCAGAATCATCGGTGAACCAGTGATGCATTAACTGATGAATGTTTTCAAAACCCTTCTGCCCCGGGAGATCCAAGAAAGACCCAACAGCCAGCATGTAAGGCTTCAAATCAGAGAATCACCAGCCCTGAGCCCACCTCGTCCACCCATTTGAACAGATGCGGAAAGCTGAGGCTCAGAGAGGGAAACTGGTTTCCCAATGTCACACAGCAAGCCCTAAACATTCGCCACGTGCGTTATGGGAATATCAAAGTGGAGAATGACAATCCCAACCAGGCTTCCCCCTTCTGGAATCCACACCTCTCTAAATTGCTGACAGCTTCCCCCTGTCATCAAAACCCAAGAGTTCTTATTAGTTGTTTGTCCTTCAAGTGGGGGTCATAACTACCGTTGCCGGGTTTGGGAGGAGAGCCTGGGCAGTGGCATGGAGGCGGGGCAGATCTGCTGAGACCTGCTGAGACCACCAAGCTGTGGCCAGTGGGGTGGGGGCTTCATTTTACAGGTGATGGAGAACCAGGAAAGAGCCTAAATTCTGGGGCTTTTGCTCCTGGTTTTCGAACAGCTGAATAGCTAGGGACCCAGGGCCCCCTTTGGGCAGCCCACCCTCTCTACTGAGAATCTATTGAGAATCAGGAAACATCAGAGCCAGCAAGAGTATGGAACATTGGAGCAGAAATCCTGGAGGATAGAGAATACGGTCCAGTGCAGTGTAAAGAACGGACTGGAGAAGTGATTCAGAACCAAAACTGCAAATCAGGCAATTTGGGGGCTATTCTCTTGTGTGAGTTTGGTGCAGGGCCACGGTACGTGGCTTAAAAGAGCCAAGCAGAGCCAGACAATAAGTTCCCAATGAAACAGCTCCCAAGGCACAGTGGACTGGAGCAATGGGGGTTCGGGCTGGAGAGAAGGGGAGAATGGGAAGATTTGTGCAGAGAAAATCATTCAAAGAAGCTCCTGCAGCTACCCTGAAATCTCCCCACAAAGTAGCTGCATAATAAATCTGTTTCATTTCCCTAGAAGTTTATATTCTAGAATCTGTATTTCCTCTCCCAAGCTTTCATGCACCATTAATACACATCCCTCACACGACTGGAAGAGCATAGCAGTCTGGAAAGTAGGATCACGTAGAAGAGTGGCAAGAGGGAAAGGGGTTACATAGAGCCTTCCTCCCGCCATTGTGGAGACAGAGAAACCCAAATCCAGGCTTGGAATGATTGGCCCAAGATCACACACACACACCCAGGTGTCCTCCCTCTCAGCTCACAGCAACTTCCATTCCACAATCTTGCCTTCCTGCATTTCAGTTTTAGTAATCCCAAGATGGAAGGCTTAAACCCATGATTCAGCTCAGAAGCAAAGCTGGAAAAAGAGGGACTCTCTTAAGTAGGCTTTATAACTCGCACACTTCAACTGCTCTGTTTGGAGGGCAAATGATGATAAGACCAACAAGAAGAGGGCAAAGGAGATAATAAGACCCTGAAGTGGCTGAGGTCTGGACATTCACCGCCTGGGCTCCAGACTTAAAATGGTCACAACAACTTTCTTAGGTTGCATGAGATGAAACTGAGGTTTTGCTGCCAGGATCTGGAATTTCTTTCCTCCATTCGACTCACCTTTGAATCTCTGGGCATAGCACGGTCCTGAAGGCACTAAGCCTGTAGGTAAAGCTGATAAATAATTTGATTTCAAACAATCTTGACTTGAAATCTGAGCCTTAGCTACTTACCAGCTGTGGGATCTGGAGGTGGGAGCAGGGGGGAGCTCTTAGTCTGTCCAGTGCCATAAGCCTCGCTGTGGATTCAGTACAATAAAAAGGTACCATTTTTGAGTTGTGTTCCCTGGAAGGAGACCCCGAGACCAGAACCAGGGCTGGGACTAGAATGAGGCGAGTGAGGTTCCCAGGCTCATGCAAATACAGGGTCAGCCCCTGAGAGCCAGGGTCTCCACTTCTGCATCCTGAGTGCCTCATTTGCCTCACCCTTGCCCTAGCCCTGAGCTCTGGTGAGGATTCTTGTACAAGAGATGGATTCTGGGAGAGCTCCCAGGAGGAAAACTGGCAAGGACGGGGGCAGCTGGATGGGGCATTGGAAGAAGCCAAGCACAGACATGGCTGCTGCCGAGCTCTGGCCTCTGCCTGAACCCACAGGGAGCACTGGAGCTCAAGCAGCACCAAAATGCTGGCTCCAGGGAGAAAGGAGACCCCTGCCTCAATTAGTCACTGACTACAGACCAGCTCTGGGTGTGCATAATCCCCCAGGCATTTCTAAGCAAGGTAGCTCCCATGGCTGCTGGAGGATGGGTGCCTGGCCAGACAACGCAGATTTGGATGAGGATCAACAAGGTCTACTCCAAACACCTACTCCGGGAGGATAAAAGAAGGTGATATGTACATGTGCATCGTGTTTAGATGATACATAGCAGGTTTTCAACAAAGGCTAGCCAAAATTCCCCTGAACCGAACTGTAAACCCCGTGGAAGCAGGCTCCCTGTCAGTCTTCTCGGCCACTCTACCCCCAGCATCTAGCACAGAGCACATCTAGCACTCATAGTAGGTGCTCATTTATTTGCTGGATGAATGAATTGTTGTCACTGCTATCCATTATTGCCATTATTCTGGCTGAATAAGACCCTGCAAACACGTGGCAGATGGATTCGATTACTCTTCCTAAAACTTGAACTGGGAGGATGCTTCCAGGGTAGAGAATCTTGAATTTTATTTTGGTTTTTGATATTTTCCTTTTGAATGTCTGGTGGATGGGTGCTGAAGGCAGCTTCACAGCCTCCCAAGCCCTGGGAGGTCCTGGCTTGAGGGGCTGGCCAGATCCTCTGCATCCTCAGATCTTCCCTTTTAGCTATCCCCAAGTCACACGTGTTTCTCTAGGACACAAGTCTCCATGTGTCCCTAGTTCCGATCAGAGCCTGCCATCCTTCCAGAGATGGAGCTCTCCTTTCATATTTTGGAATCTAAAATTTCCCTTTTAGCAACAGGTCCAGAAGGCTGGGCCAGGATATCGTTGCTCGCTCACCTACTACTTTGGGGATACGACAGGCCCCACGTGCCTCTTCCTTGCTGTATGACCTCCGACAAAATCACTTAGCCTCTCTGCACTGCAGTTTCCTTGCCCCCAAAAATGAGGAATGGCCATATTCATCTCGCCAGGTTGTAGTGAGGATTTAATGAGATAATTTGGGAAAGGAGAATCTGGTCATTCACTCCCTTGCTTTAGAACATTCAATGGCTCCCCATTGCTCTGCGATGAAGCCCAACCAGTGACAAACCACAAGTCCACCCCTGGTGTGACCTCTACCTAAATCTCAGAGCTGTCTGAGCCCTGACTTTGTGCATATACCTCCCTGGCTTCCTTTCTGTTGTTCACAAGTTCCAAATATCCTACTACCTTGGGACTTCCAAACATGCTCCTTCTCTCTCCCCAACCCCTGCTACACACACATACACACACACATACACACATTCCAGCAAGTTCACCCCAACTCATCTTTCAGCTCTAATTCCAAATGTCGCCTCCTCTGGGCAGTCCTCCATGACTTCTACCTAAGACATCGTAGGCCCTCATCTCTCCCTGTTCCTCTCCCTAATGCACTTTTTACAATTACATGTATCCAATTTGCATGATAGCTTACTGTGAGCTCCAGGAGGGCAGAAGTTGCATCTGGATGTTCACCCCTGTACCCCCAGTGCCTGAAACTAAGGGCTCAATAAACATGTGACGAATTAATGGCTAGTTCCAGCTCACCTTGTGCATCCTAACCCAGAGCTTTGTCTGGTGGGGTCTGGTCTTCATAATTGCAAACGGATGCTGCCCCCACCTCCCGCCCCGGCATCCCCCTTCGCCCCGCCTTCAGCTCTCTGCTTGCTTGGATGCCATATATTTCCAAGGCATTACCTTGTGATGTGCATTCACGCCACCCCCGGCAGCTCAATCTTCCCCTCCCCAGCATCCATTGGCATAATCAACCGGGGGCCTGCCCAGAACCTGCCAAGCTTGTATTAATGTTGGCTCAGGGAGAGATTTATTCCTTCCCAGCACAGCTCCAGCTGGTCCCGGCTCAGCCAGGACTCCCCCCACCCTTACGCCCCTCACTGTGCACACATACACACACGAGCTCAATGCTGAGCCACTTCTGATTAGCTTTGGGGAGGGGAAGCTCCTTGGCCTTTGCCAAATACGGTCAGTCAGCCCCAGAGAGTTCCAGAGCCTCTGCCTCACTAAGCCTGGAAACCCCTTTGCTGCCTGCCGAGGACCACAAAGCACTTTGGGAACCTGGCCTCGCTTGGAGGTTTAAGTGACAACCCAGCTGTGTAACTTGAGTGGGAAATGTACCTCTCTGATCATCAGTTTCCTCATTTACAAAATGGGGAGAGTATTAGTGATATAAAATCATCAGGCTGCACATGCATTAGACAGATAATCGAAATGATGGAGCAAAACAGTCCCAGCCCTTGGAAATGGGAAGGGTATAAAACTGAAAGTCTGCTTCTACCTCAATCCAAGATGGCATTAATCTGAAGTCTCTAACACCCTCCCAGCATCAATCACACACACCCTGCAGGTAGAGAGAGCACAGCATCTATTCACAGTTTCACCTGACTCTGTTCTTCTCACATACCCCTGAGCCCTGGTCCCACCAAACTTCTCACCGATCACAGGACACACCACGTCTGCACATGCTGTTCCCTCTGCCTCGATTTCCCTTTCAGCTATCCTCTGCCTCAAAGACTTATATTCATCCTCCAAGGCCCAGATCTAAAAGCCCCTCTTATCTGAAGCCTCTCCTACTCCCTCCCCTTCCTCCTCAACCCCAAGCAGAGTTAATTTCCTGGGTTACTTGTTCTGGTTTGCTAATGCTGCCATTATGCAAAATACCAGAAATGGATTGGCCTTTATAAAGGGGGTTTATTTGGTTACAAAGTTATAGTCCTAAGACCATAAAAGTGTCCAAGCAAAGGCATCAACAATAGGCTGCCTTCACTGGAGAACACCAATGGCAACTGGAAAACCTCTGTTAGCTGGGAAGGCACATGGCTGGCATCTGCTCCAAGTTCTGGTTTCAAGATGGTTTTCTCCCAGGATGTTTCTCTCTAGCCATCTGGGGGTGTTCTCTTAGTTTCTCCCAGGCAAAATCCAGACTAGCAAAAATCTACTTTCAATGACCGTCTCCAAAATGTCTCTCTTGCCTGCAGCACCTCCTTCTGTCTGTGAACTTTTTTATAGGACTCCAGTGATTCAATTAAGACCCACCCTGAATGGGCGGGGTAACACCTCCATGGAAATTATCCAATCAAAGGTCTCTCCCATAGTTGATTGAGTCACATCTCCATGGAAACGCTCAGTCAAAGGATTCCAACCTAATCAACACTATTATGTCTGACCCTACAAGACTGCATCAAAGAACATGGCGTTTTGGGGGACATAATACATCCATACTAGCATAGTCACTTCAGAACCTCATAAAAAGTTTCATGCTTTTCACACTGCATCACCACCAAACGGGGAACCCCTTTGGGACAGGGGCCATCCATGTTCATCTCTGACTCCCTAATGCCTTCCCTGTGCCAGGCGTGTGGTAGAAACTTAATCCATGTTTAAATGAATGAATTATTTTTTCTGTCCTCAAAGCATCCCACCAAGACTGGGGCATACTGGTTACCTAATGAATGTTTGCAGTAATAATCAATTAATGTCTCTCTCAATCCCCAGAGCCTAGCGCAGTCACTGTTTGATTGAATGAATTGTGCTCCATGTTTCTGGTGCTTAGTATGCCACTTAGAATATAAAAAATGCCTGGGAAAGGCTTGAATGAATTTTTATGCCCCTAGGGACTTGAAGAGTGTCTAGCTAACTGTTGTAACTCCACATTTCTGCAGCTCAACAGGTGACGCGTGATCGTGTGCACCTGATGATGCAATGCAGGTTCAGGGCAGGTGTGGTGGGGAAGGGGCTGCTCCACTAGTTCACTCAGGGATTCAGGTTGCACATGGCTCTGCTGGTTTGGATAAGCGGCTTTCCAGAGTCACCTTGGGTGTTCACACCCAGCCAGAAGGTTGGCGGAAAAGCATGAGAGAGCACTTGTAGGAGGGTTTTATGGGGGACTGGGAGGGGTCCACATCACTTTTGCTCACGTTCTCTTGGCTAGACTTTAGTCATATGGCCACACCTAGCTGCAAGGGAGGTTGGGAAATGTAGTCTGTGTCCTTGGGGAAAAAGAGGAAATGGGTTTGATGAGAAGTTGTCAGTCCCGCAAACAACGAGTCCGTCATGAATGTGTTTGAATGAATAATGAGTTCATCCCTATCTGGATTGCAGCACAATGTCTGCACATAGTAGATGCTCAGAAAACAGTTGAAATCATTCATCTCTGTATCCACCAAAGCCTTGCAAAGTGTCTGTCATAGAGATGGTGCCCAGGAAATGGATGCATGGCAAGGAGGGTAGATGGGTGAGTGGATAGACAGATGGATAAATGGATGGAGGAGGCCCTATAACCCCAGAACCTAATTTAATTCTTCGCACTTATTAAGAGCTTAGGGAATTTTTACCTCCATAAACTATGGCAACAAGCAATCCCTGCAAACTCTTACTTCCCTGGCCTTTAGACCCCTGACTGCTGGGTCCCACGGGATCAGCCCTTGAACCTGACCCCTTGGTCTGTGCCAGTCACATCGCTCATAACGCCCTGCACGATGACCTGGGTGACCACCTTCCAGCTTCCAAGCAGGAGGGTGTTCACGTCCGTGTTCCCCAGGTGTGGCGGCTCCAGCTCCCTCCAAACAGGAGCAGGGGAAGGAAGGGGGTGGGGAGACGGAGCAGGGTTTTCGATTCAAGGTCTGCTTCCTGCTTGAGTGATCAACATCATTTCCATACTATAATTACATTGCCCAATCCTCTCCTGATTTTACTGCTATCTTGTAAGCCGTCCCGGTTGTGAGTAATTTAAAGCTATATGAGATGTCAGACTCCGTGAAACAATCACCCCTCAAAGAAATATGGCCCTAGATCATAATTGATAAGTCCCATTAGGCAATGGGGCCTCTTATTTCCTATTGGTCTCTTCAGAGATGGCCTTGTTGATTCGCCTAATGCAGGCTGTGTCCCCAGCATTGCTGAGAGAGAAAGATTCATCCAGCTTTGGGGTTCAAGGGCTCAAATGATGAGTCTGGGGTTAAGGAGGGGTGGGGGTTCCTGGCTAAACCAGATACACACCATCTGGTTTTTCTCCATGGTCTGCCTGATTTGTCTGGTGCAAAGAACTCCCCAAAAGAATTGGAATTTGGGACAGAAGACAGAGGATACTGTTCTAGGGAAGCTTGGGGAGTAGAAAAGGAAGACAGAAGGCAGCTGAGTCAGAGGTGCTCTCCAAGGGATGTTCCAGAACCCTGCAGGTCTTCCAGAAGGAGCACAGCTTTGCAAAAGCACCCCTGCCCCCCTCCAACTGCATTTTCTCCATTCCCCAGCCTTTATCCTCTCACCCACCTTTCCTAGTCCAGGGCTTAGAGAGGAGAAGCCTCTCCTGTCAAACAGAAAAGCAAGCTGGAAAGGAAAGAGAAGGGCACTGGACTGGGAGTCAGGCACTGAATTTCTAGACCTCTTCCTGCTCTTAACCCGCTGAGCTGCTCTGAGCCAGTCCCTTTCCCTGTCTGGGCCTCAGTATCCCCATCTGAAAATAAGAGGCAAGTCCAGAATGAGCAGACAGCCTCTTGGCTGCATCTGGTCCCCAGACGTTGTCCACCACACCCAGTGTTCTAAGCATTTATTGGCTAATTAGTTAATTAGCCACTTACATTTAAAAATCAGGAAATCCCACCTAGAAGTCCAGGTTATAGCTCATCTTATGAATTCTGATTGGAAACACTGAGTCTGCATTCCCACATGGCCTCACACAGCTGGCACTAGGTGGCAGCTGCCTTCATTAGATAAGGCACGTGTCCTCTGGTTAACCACAGTCCCCACTACTCCCTATTGTCTCACAACTTGTTTCTCTCTTTTATGTTATCAACCGGCCTTTCTAAGCTTAAGTGTTTGTGATCACCAGACATCTATTCCCCACTCCAACTTCATCAACGCACAGGAACTCATTCTCCCACAGGAGCTAATGTCTGAAAACCACCAACTGGGACTCCTTCTCTCCAACACCCTGAGTGGTGGCAATTCAGGCTCCAGGGAGAGACCATGGAGAGGGCTGTTGGAGGAGAGTCCTCCCAGGCCCCACCCCCTCCGGCTTTGTACCCACTTGTCCATAACTGAGAATATTCCAGTACCTGGTACTCTGGCACTCCGTCTTACTACCACCCAAGTCTCCGCCACTTCTGTTCTCCGCCTGATTGATCTGTTTGTAATCCTGTCATTCCCCGTGACGGGGCCAGGGAGGGTAGGGGGGTACGGGTGGGGTGGGTGAGTCTTCTCTGGCAAGATGAGTCAAAACTGCCTGTCTACCTTTTGGGTGCAACTGCTGTTTCCCAAACGCCATGGCCCATGTTGCTGTAAAGAATGATGGGTCTGATATCATATAGCACTATTGCACTTTCATTGGAGATATCTGTTTTTCCTTCCAAAAGTTGCTGAGTGATTGAGAGGCCGCGTTTGCTTTTCTTTATTTTTGAGATGCATCACAAGGCGTCCTTCTTGAGCAATCTGCCCAGGCAACGTGGATTGGAGACAAGGGAGAAACGTCAAGGACCTCCAAGCTGTCTGTCACTGGCACAACTTTGCACGTCCCCCCAGTGGTGCCCCTCCGGGAGTCCACGGCTGCTGGGAGGACATTGGTTGGTGAAAGCAGTTTAAACTCTTTATAATTTCTTGGCATGGCCCTCAAAACCCACCGTGATGTGGAGCTGACCAAGTGCCCATCTGTGCAGGGATTGTGCCGGAAACCAGGATACAAGAGTGAAAAGCCATCCCTCTACTCTCCTCCAGCTTGTATTCCAGTGTGCAAGCCAGACAGTGAAAAGCAACAGATAAAATAGCTCGTGGCGATAAGCACTGGAAAGAAAAATAAAGCTGAGTAAAGAGAGAATGATGGGGGTGGACATTTTTGATAAGAGCCCCCAGTACTATCTCACACCCCTGTCTCTGCTCTCACCCTCCCTTCTGCCTTCATCTCCCACCAAGTACCGTTCCCTAGAGGCCAGTGTGATATCCCAACCTGATGACATGCTAAAGAGATATTATAGTAATTATTTTGTAAGCCACCTTAAATATTTGTACAGGGATTAGAGGATACATTACAAATGAGATGATGTGATCCCAGCGTCCGGACCTGGGATTTGAGATGTTTGGATTTCAGAGAAGGGAGCTGGGCCTTAGGAGCCAAGTCCTGGTCACTCAAGAAGAAACAGGGTGGATATGATGACCACGTTTTATTCTGAGTCAGATCCAGCAATCTCAGCCTTACACTGACTCACTTCTGGGGAAACTGTTGGCAGGGTAAATGCAAAGCTCCCTGCCTCCCTGGGTCCTGAAAGCAGGGAGACCCGATAATCCTTTACATTTGGAAAGTAGTTGCCACAAAACATTTCATGTCCATGAGCTCAGCTGAGCAACACTCTCTGCAGTTAAGGAAACTGAGGCCCAGAGAGGGCAAGGAACTTCTCCAAGGACACACAGCAGTGAGTTGAGGTAGTGCCAGGCCTGCAATCCAAGTCTGCTGCTCCCTGCTAAATCCTTCCCAGGCCTCTGCTCTGTCTACTATTTTAGGGGACCTGGGCTGTTCCGGGACAGAGATTCTCACAGGGCTGGCAGATGAAGGATTGCTCTGTGACCCTTTGAATCATCTGCTTGTTTTCAGAGCTTTTCCAGAAGAGCAGAAAGAGCACCAGACTGAGTCAGGGCCGCAAGACTGTCTCGTGGAGATGATGGTATCAGGCAAAGGGCTGAGAGGGCTCCTCCCCTTCCCCCCATCTTCCATCTCACCTCATTCTGGGGAGAAGGAATGCTAAGCCCTGTCTGTGCAGCTGTCCTGTCCATCCAGACCAGCTCCCCACCACACACACCCCACAGCTCCACCTTCCCAGAGCACACACCGCCATTTCTCCCCCACCCCCAGCCCCACCTCACCCCATCACCCACATCCAGGCATACACTGCTGGATGAGAATTCCTAACATCAGTTATGGTCTTGGCAGCTCTTACTCTAAATCTCAGCCCCCTGTGGTCTTCAGGAAGGAAGTCTTAAGTCCCCAGCATGGCATTAGGAAGCCCTGCAAACTGGAGGGCTTCAACACCTCCCCCAACTCCCCCAGCCCTCTCCAGGCTCCCACATGCCCCTAAGCTATAGGTCATTCCTGACCACACTTGTTGCCTCCAAGGCTCTGACCTTCCCACCTCTCAATCTCTGCTTAAACCCTTCCCTCTGCTGGAAAAGCCTGCTTTCTGCACCTAAATATGCTGGAGGAAAAAAAGATAAAATGGACTATGTGAAAAGTGAGAACAAACTCCATCAAATGTCACCAGGAAGAGAGCGAGAAGGCAACCCATAGAGTGGGAGAAGACATTCTCAGTAAGCTATATGACAAAAGACTCATATCCAGAATATGTAAAGAGCATCTACTAACCACTAAGAAAAGATCAGACAACCCAATAGGACAGCTACAGTTGTCATAAACGAAATGCAAAGTCAAACCATGATGCAATACCACCTCACCCCCACAAGAGTGAAAATGACAGAAAATACTAAGAGTGCAAACTCCCACATACTTCTGGTAGGAACGTTATTTGGTGCAACCATTTAGGAAAACTGCTTGGCAGCAACTGCTGAAGCTCATCGTATGCACAACGTACATCGTATGCACATGACTTAGCAAATTTATTCCTAGGTAATGCCCAACCGAAATGGGTAACGTGCTCACCGAAAGACACGATCCAGAATGTCATAGCAGCACCACCCATGATGACCAAAAAATGGAAGCAGATCTAATCTCCAGCAACAGCAAAATGCATAAATAAATCACGGTGTATTCGCACAATGGAATTCTGCATAGTAATGAGAATAAATGAGATACAATTACATACGGCGGGGATGAAGCCCACAAACCCAACGTTAAGCAGTGGAAGCCAAACATAAAAGAGGACATACTATATATAAAAATAGGCGAAATTAATCTACTGTCTTAGAAGTCAGGTAAGGGATTGCCTGGGAGAGGCAGGAAAAGGTCTCAGGGAACTTCTGGGGAGCTGATCATAAAGTGGATAAAGCTGGATAAAGTGGCTGGTTGCCTGGGGCATTCGTTGTGTGAAAAATTATCAAGCTGTGCACTGTCTAATGTCTTTATACTACTAAAAACATAAGAATTTAAAGAAAGTCTCCCTGCTTTTGAAGTCCAGTTCATATCCTTCCCTAACCAGACACAAGCTCTCCATTTTGAGTTCACGTCATCTCTTCCTGTATCTGCCTGTGGCCGTCAAAGGGAGTCCAGTGTGTGTGCGTGTGTGTGTGTGTGTGTGTGTGTGTGTGTGTGTTCTCTGCTAGTTTGTGGACCCCCCTCAGTGCAGAGATATGTGTAGCCAACTCTGCTGTCTCCGTACCTTCTGCTGCAGCTACCAAATAGTAGGTGCTCAGGAAAGTTCATGCTGAACTGAAGAGTTGTAGCATAGTGGGGGAAATAGAGTGTTAAACACAGTCAGACCTCAATTCCAGTTCTGCCCCAGGGTCTTTGCACTCGCTGCTCCTGGTGCTGAAACTCTCTCCCCTGATATCCACATGGCTTACTCACTTCATTCCTTTCTCTACTTAAGGTCACCTTATCAGGGAGCCCTTCTCCAACCACTTCATGTAAAATAGTACTATTCTCTGCATTCTCTGACCCTTTCCCCTATTTTTACCTTTTTTCTTTTTAGCACTTGATATCATCTGCTATATTATGTATTTATCTATTTGTTTCTTTCCCTTGCCTTCCCCCACCACTGGCAAGCAAACCCTAGGAGAGCAGGAAGTCAATCAATGTGCTTTTTTCTGCTTTAATCCCAAATGCTGGAATGGCATCTGGTACTTAGTAGGTTCTCAGTAAGTATTTGTTGAACAAATGAGTAAATTAATGAATTGACTACTCTCTCCATTTTCTTGCTGTGTGGCCTTTGGCTAGCAACATGCCTCTCTGAGCCTCACTTTTTCTCATCTGCAAGTGGAGCTCGTGGTAGCACTTACCTCCTAAGTTTGTGGTGAGAGCTGACTATGATAATCCTCAAAGAGCCCGCCTCGCAGCCCCTGGCACAGGGATGCACTCAGGAAACGGTAGCTGCTCCTATCACCATAGCTTGTCATTCTAATATGTGTGTCTGGCCATGTCTCAACATCTCTCAATTCGGGGTGCCTCTTACAATGGCTGCGCCATTGTTTATTTGGCAGTGCCCAGGTGTGATTTGCTTTCCTTTGTAGCTCCCACGCCTGGCAGAAGGCCTGGCAGAAGGAACGGAGCGAGCACTGGAATGGGAGTCTGGAAGCCTGGAGTTTGCTATCAATCCCCTGTGTAACCATGGAAGAGCCTTCTGAGCCTCAGTCTCCTGGACTCTAGAACCGAGAGATGAGCTGGTGGAGAGTCAAAGCTTTTTCTAGCTCACACGGGTTATAGTGCTAGCATCAAACAGCCAAGGGGTGCAATCTATGGCTCTCAAACACAGTGTGTCACTGTCTCAAACCCTCCCATGAGGGCCAACTGCCCCCATTCATGGGGACCCATAGAAAACTCAGGCATCACACAGCAAAACCAAGCCCAGCATCTTCTCCCAACCTGCTTGCCTGTCCCTGCATTCTCCATCACTGGCCTGGGAGTCATTTCTGAATCCTCCCTCATGCTCTTATCCACTCAGATAACAGATTGGCCAACTTCAGTTCCCTGATGTTTCTAGACTCCATTCACTTCTCCCTCCTCACCAGTTCTGCCCTGGTTCAGGCCACCTCCACCTTCCATCTGTCCACTTCATCTTAGTCTTTGTATTAGATGGGGTGTGAGCTGAGCTGCCACCATAACAAAGGGGGCTCAAATTCAGTATCTAAAGCCCGAGAGAAGTTTATTATTCTCTCATGTATCACTCTTGATGCAAATGGGCTGCCAAAGTGGGTCGGTTCTCTGCTCCACGAAGCCACCTAGGAATCCAGGTCCCTTCCATCTTGTGGTTCTACCTTCCCATAGGGCGGGAACTGGGAAATGTCTCTTGTCCCATGAAGAGATGGATGGAAAATTTAGGCTTTGAGGGCTATCTGAATGTCTGTGACAACCAGGCTACTCCATCGTGGTAATGAGAAGAAAGCAGACACGGATGATGGATAAATGAATGAGAGTGGTTGAGTTCCAATTCAACTTTTTTACAAAAACAGATGGATCACTGGAATTGGCCCATGGACCCTGGTTTGCCAATCCCTGCCCTAGAGTCTCACCCTCATCTCCATGGTTGGAGCTTCACAGTCATCTTGCATCATGATGGTAACACTGAAGACCTGGAAGAAAATGGGGTTAAGCAGCTTCCTTTTAAGGAGGGGGGTGCAGAAGTTGAATCCATCACATCTCACATTTCATTGGTTAGAAACTAGTCACATGGCCCCATGTAGTTACAAGGCAGGCTGGGAAATGTAGTCTCTAGCCGGGCAACCCTGTGCCCTGCTAAATTTCAGGAGATTCTCTTACCAGAAGGAAGAAGAGGAGCTTTGATAATGGAGGACAATTAACAGTGTTCACCGCAATCGCCAAGCCAACAGTCCCAGCCAGCTCCTCTCCTCCTCCTCCAAGCTATCATCCACCCATTGTCCATCCAGAAGGATCTTGCTAGAGTGCAAATGTCATCATGTTGCTCCATTGCTCAAGATTCTTTAGTGCTTTCCCAGTGAGTTCTGGACTCATAAAGTCAGTCAACAAATACTTGTTGAGTCCTCTTGTGTACCAGACAATGTGCTGAGAAATGGATCCTCAATGGAAAGATAAAAAAGACATAGTCCCTGGCTTCAAGGAATGTTTGATCTAATGGGTGTTAACTAGTAGCTTGCTCATTCAGACCACAAGGTCCTTGATAGCCTGTGCCTTGCCTTGCTCCAATCACAACTCCACCCGATCCAGTTTACATCCTATGCATGAAAACAGACCAAACCACTCAGCTTCCTTGAAGACGCCATGCTCTGTCATGCAGAAGCAAGGAAGGAGGAAGGAAGGAAGGAAAGAAGGGTGGGAGGGAGGGAGGGAGGAATTGGAAAACCCTCTGGACCCCAAGTCTCATTTGCCATCCTGACACAGTCTCTGAATTCTGACCATTAAGGAGAAAAAGTTAATGAGGATTATACTGACATTCTTAAGTCTGAGAAATGACACGTTACCAGCAAGTTTTATTTTTCCATTGTCTCCTTTTTTTTTCATGTTTCTTCTTCCAATGCTTTATTTATCTCTGCCTATTTAATGATGATACAACTCACATCCTCCTTTTCTTGCCCTTAAACTTCTGAATTTTTAATCAAGCAATGTAAGCTTAATTTTTTTTTTGTCTAACAGATCTGAAAGGTCTCGGGCCCCGACAGGAAAATGAGTGACGAATTATGCAGGCAGTGAACGCCGATCTGACTTTTGTGAGGTGTTGGGTTATAATTGCACAAACTATTGCATCCCCAAATCCAGGAAACGTGGTTTTACACTTTCTCAGACATCTTTACAAAAGGGTGACAGGTTTCACAAGTGGAGGGAAACCAGAGAACTGCACTGTTTTTCCAGAAATGGCACAAGCTCTGACGCCCATCTATCCTGGTCCCTTTTGAGTGCAGACTCAGCTCCTTCCCCCATGTTTGGCAGGAGGCACCGGTGTCAGCTACAGCCGAGAAGTAACGTCTGGTGCCTTCCCACAATGATGGCCATTTATCAGGGATGACACCCAGTGACTCAGGGGTCCGGAAATGGGAGGTGGCCTCTTGTGTTCAAGATTGAGAAGAGTCAGAATTCATCTGCAACAAGGGTATCCCCAAGTAACAAGAGATAGAATTCATTTATTTGGTGCTTTATTCCCCTAATATTTATGAAATGCTTATTGTTTTGCCAAAGACTTATCCAGGCATTGTGGAACCACAGTGAACAACACACATGCAGCCCAGCTTCTGTGGGACAAATGTTTTAGCACTGGAGACAGACAGAACAATAAACCAACTAGGTAAATTTCGTCTGCTTTGGTGAATGCTGAAAAGACCATAAAACAATGTGTCGGGAGAGAGTGGTGATGGGGGATGGGGTGGATGGCACATGTTTAGATAAGTATTAGGGATGGAATCATGCCCCCCTCAAAAGGCATGTTCAGGTCCCAACTCCTGGTCCTGTGGGGGTGAACCCATCTGTAAGTAGGACCTTTGAAGATGTTATTAGTTAAGGTGTGTCCAAACTGAAAGATGGTGGGCCTTAATCCAATATGGCGGAAGACCTTATAAGCAAAGGAAACTGGACGCGGACAAAGAAACCACAGAAGTCAATGGAACCCAGAAGAGGAAGGAGAAGACGCCACCATGTACATGGCCATGGGACAGAAAAGCCAAGGAACCCCAAAGATTGCCGGCCAACCAGAAGATACTGGCCTCCAGTGGAAGCAAGTCTTCTAGCCTCTGAAACTGTGAGCCAATAAATTGATTCCTATTGTTAATCCAACCCATATTATGGTATTTGTTTTAGGAGCCAGGGAACTGAAACAACTGGGATGGGCAGGAAGGCCCAAGAAGGAGGAGGTGATATCAGAGATGGCAGCCCAATGATCGGGAAGCAATCATGCAAAGATCTAGGGAGAGAGTGTTCCAGAAAGAGGAAACACCAACTGCAAAGGCCCCAAGCTCGGACTGAAAATGGAATATTTTCTGGGCATTACTATGGGCTGGGAGACTAGAGCCCAGTGAGTAAGGGGCCCTTTATCATCAGTCTTAACAACATTCAAGTCCAGATGTTGGGCACGTCCCTTTTCAGTTTTTGAGTAAAGAACTTTATGTTATTACTTGGGAGCCATTGAATGTCAGAGCCAGAGGAATTTCAAGGTGATTCACTTTAGCCTCCCCATTGGACTGACAATGAACCACACAGTGGTTTCCCTGGCTGACAAAAGCTTGGAAATATTGGCTTATCAAAGGCATGGAATTGACAGTCTCTAACAGTACATGGTTCTGTGGTTTATAAATCATTTCCATATGTATGATCTCAGTAACCTCTCATCCCAGCCCTATGAGGTAGGCTTTTTACTCCTATTTTATCTATAAGAAAACTGTGTTTCATTGAGATGCCATGACATACCCAAGTTCACATAGCTAGTAAGTGGCAATGCTGGAATAACAATTCAAGAATCCTGCCTCTATGTTCATTGCCATTTCCAGACCTCAAATCTCCTGAGCTGTGCCCTATATTGGAAAGAGTTCCATACTTTGAACGAGAACAGCAAATTCCTGCCCCTGCTCTGCCCTTTCTGGACTGCATGACCTTGGTTGGGTCCTTTCCCCTCTCTGAAGCCTTCCTTATCTCTACAAGGGTGATGATGGTGACTATCTTACAGCAATCTTATAACATGCACAACTGCCTTATAGCATGACCACAGAAGGACATGAGGATTTTATGGTTTAGAGCAGAGCCAGATGGACTCTGCCCCTTACCAGCTGGATGACCTTCGGACAAATACTGGAGCCTTGTTTTTCATATGTATAATGGAAATAATAAATTTAACTCTCATTATTTGCGGTTGTGAGAAACATGTGAGATGATGCATGCAAACTATCTGGCACAGAACAAAATTCAAGAGTGGTATTGCCATCATCATTGCCATCAGCATCACCAACATCAACATCGCTGTCACCTTCATCACCATCATCATCATTGCCAATATCATCATCATCACCAAAAGCATCACCATCATCAGCCATCACCATATCACCATCACCATCACCACCAACACCATCATCACAATCAACATCAATATCACCATTACCACCTCCATCACCGTCATCACCATCATCACCATCATCGTCATCATTGCCATCATGATCATCACCGTCATCAGCCATCACCATATCACAGTCACCATTACCACCATCACCATCATCACAATCAACATCGCTATCACCATCACCACCTCCATCACCATCATCACCATCATCACCATCATCACCATCATCACTGTCATCATCATCACCATCAGCATCAACCATCACTATCAATAGCATCATCATCGCCATCGTCTTCTCAACAACCTTCACTATCACCACTATTAGCACCATCAGCATCATCATTAGCATCACATCAGCAGCAGCCATCACCATATCACCATCACCATTACCACCATCACCATCATCATAATCAACATCAATATCACCATCACCACCTCCATCACCGTCATCATCATCATCATCACCATCAGCATCACCATCAGCCATCACCATATCACCATCACCATTATCACCAACATCATCATCACAATCATCAACATCACCATCACCACCACCATCACCATCATCACCATCATCATTGCCATCATCATCATCACCATCGCCATCATCATCACCACCAGCACTCATCAATATTAAATGCTATTTAAGCTATGAAGCACAGCCCAAATGCAAAGAATCATTAGGACAGAGGTTCCTTACAAACTGCCAAACCCTCTGTCACGTTCAGTGCAATGCCTGGGAGAAACTTGGCCACGAATCCCTGTATCTATTCAGTCCTTTATTTGCCAACATTTATTGAGACATTCTCTATGCCAGGCACTGGGGCAGGCACTAGGGCCCCAGCTCGGAGTAAAAACAGACAAGTCCTTGCCCTCATGGAGCTCACAGGCTAGAGGGGGAGCCCAGGAATAAACAATTAAACCAACAGATCAATACCCTAATTACAGGTTGCTGTGTTATTTAATCACAGAGGGTGATTAATGACTCCTGGACTGGGAGGAACTTTTCAGAATGTGCAGTGCCTCAGAGGTGACAGGCAAAGCAAGTTCTTAAATCAACAAAACATTGGCAGGTAGTCAAATAGCCTCTCTCAGGGGTGATGAAAAGGCCTGTGTTAGAAGCTAGTGAACCTGGCTTTGACTTTGGAGCCAAAGATCCCACAATCAAAAACTCCAATTAGGAGAGCCCCAGGCACCTCACTCCAGTGCTGGTAGGGGAAGAAAGGAAGGAGAGAAAGCATGAAGTGCATGCTTAGTGCTGTGCTTGTGCAGCTTCATTTACTGGGCATCAGTAAGTATTAGCCCCTATTTAACAGAAGGAAGCTGAGGTTGTGGGGTGGGGAGTTTACCGGGATCACTCAGCGAAGCCAGGCAGAAGAGGGAGCACATCCTTCTCTGTTGACTCCAGGACCCCTGAGTGGAACCACCATGCATTTCTGGCTCCCTTTCCTGAGTCTCTTGGGTATTTGAGTCCTGGATGGAACAGTAGGGAAATCTGGTTGAAATATAGTGTTCTCATCTCCTGGGCTGGAGAGTGGCTTGCAGAACTGGGATGGATCACTCCCAGAGAAATCATGGAGCCAGTGTGGAAGCAATGCCAATCTTCTCCAAAGACACGCCCTCCTGAAATATTCCCTGACCAGGAGGGGCATGCAGGAAGCTCTCTAAAAGTTCTGGGGGCACGAGGGCTGAGAATCTGGTGATCAACTGCCAACACCCTCCACCCACCCAAACAGACAGACACCCTCTGGGGCCATCACCAGCCACGTCCAGCTGGGAGATAGGGAAGCCCTTGGCCCTCCATACTGGGCAAGGGTGACCATAATGGACAAGATCGTGGGCTCTGGACTCAAATCTGGGCTTCAACAACAGCTCTGAGCCTCAGTTTCTGCATCTGTACAGGGGACTCAGTAATCACTGTCTTATAGGGTGACTGTCAGGATTCAAGGAGTAAACACATTCAAAGTTGTTGGCACATGGCAAATCATAGCATTTGGTTGTGATTATTGTCAACATCATGACAGAACAGATGCACCAATATCTAATCAGAGGATGTAACAATTCACTTTTGATAAAGAAATTGTGTCTTCAATTCTCTCTGAAGAATATTCCCCAAAGCAGGAGCTTCTCCAGTAGGCTCTAAGAGAAATCCTCGACATGGGAATTCTTATAGTAGAGGCCCCTTCCCAACCCAGTTCTTATTTTTCTCCCAGCAACCTGTTCTTGCCCCTCCTGGGTCCTACTATGCTGTGGAATCTCACACTTAACTGGTATGGCTACTTGTTTATTCATCTCTCTACCCTGTTTGTCTAGTATCCCTCTGTATCCTCAGCTTCTAGCACCAAACCTAAAGATTACTGATGGAGTAAATGAATGAAAGCTAAGCTAGAAGAGTCCCCAGTGAAGACACGGGGACACTCGTTGCGCGCAAGGGTCTAGCTCAGAAATCACCACCTCTTGGAAGTCTTCCAGGCTTTCTCCTCTCTCCACAGAGGTGGGATCAAGGATTGTGAAAGGAGCACAGGGCAAATTATACAGACTGAGTTTGAACCTGTTTCACTACATTCTGAACCTGAGACCTACTCTGAGCCTCAGTTTTCTTATCTAGAAACTGGGACTAGAGATACTTCTTTCATAAGATTGAACTGCCAAGTTCAGAACTGGGCACTCAGATTCTATTGATGAATTTCAGATGAATGAATGAACAAACAGTGCACCCTGGAAAAACCTTCCCTAGTTCCATCACTCTCTGCCTTCCTGGGGCAGCATATTAAGGCACAAAGAGAGCATTTGGCCCCCGGGGCTGATCAAGAAGAGGTGGAAGGCCCCAGTCAGGGTGGGAGACAGCCAGACGGGAGTGGGAACTCTTGTATGAGTTGGAGGAGCTCCACGCCAATGTTCCTTTCTAGGCTGCATGTAGGAAGCTCTGATCACGGTCAGCAAATAGACAAGCTCAGCACTACTGTGTAACTGGGAACACCATGCTGGGTGTGGGCATGGGAAGGCCAAGGGTGATTTCCCCCATGGCTGGCACAGGCTCAGCCAAAAACTGGGGCATAAAGACTGAGTCTTATCACTTCCAGATTTGTATGTCTCTGTGTTGAGCCCCCAGAAAAACAGGCATCATTGTCTTTTTACTGGAATTTTTTAAAAGGCATTTGGATCAATTTTGTAAATTAGTAATGCAGAAAATACTCAAGCAAGGGGCAGGCCATTGTCTCTTCATTTCTGTGGAGCCCAGTGACTAAGAACTTCCTACCCAGCAAACCTGAGTTCAAATCCCTGCTCTGCCATATTACATCTGCAAAACTTCAACTCTCTGAGCATACGTTTTCCTTCTCTGAAAAATGGGAAAAATAGTAGCATCTGACTCACAGATACAGGGCAGAGCTGACCAAAGTGTGGCATGTGTATTGCTGAAGGTACACAATAAAATACAGTAAAGTAAAATAGGAAGCGTCTTAGTTTAACATGCTGCTATGACAAATACCACACAATAGGTTGGCTTAAACAACCAAGCATTTATTAGCCCATGGATTGGGGAGTAAGAAGTCTGCTTTCCTAGAGCAGCATATTAAGGCAAAAAAAGACCATTTGGCCCCTGGGGCTGATCAAGAACAGGTGAAAGGCCCCAATCAAGGCCATGCATTCACTCCAAAGTCAGTAACATTCTAGGGCTGGCTTGCCACAATCTTGGGGTTCTCTAGCTTGCATCTCTGAGACCCTCCCCCCACAACTCGTGACCATCTCTCTCTCCTTGCATCTGCTTTTCTGATTTCCAAGGACTTCAGCTCCAGCTCCTCTCTGGCCTTCTCTGTGTCAAATTTCTTCTGCTAATAAAGGCCTCCAGTAATACAAATTAAGGCCAACCCTGATTCAGTTGGGCCACACTTTAACTAAAAGTAACCTCTTCAAAAAGTCCTGATTAGCATGGTTTCCCACCCACAGGAATGCGAATCAACATTAAGAACACATCTTTGTGGGGCAAGCAATTCAATCCACCACAGTAAGAGATACACATTTTTTTACCTAATGCTTGACGCCTTTAGTTTTAAAATTAGCCTCTATTTAAGGGAAGTGATTTCACTTTTCTATCTTCAGTTGTAAACTGTTTCCTTGTAAACTAAATGTATTTATTTAGGAAATAAGTGAATGGATCTGGAGAACGTTATTAAGAGATAATATTAACAGGTGGTAGATGGACATGTTGGGCTAAAGGCAGGGACCTCGAGCTAACAAGGTATAGCTCGGCTCTGTGGCTGACACAGGCTAAGTGCTTGATAAATGATGACCATTCTTTTTAAAATAGCTTCCTTGGGATTTTGATGAGTCTTTGGGTTGAGGAAACAACAGTAGAAAAAATCAGAGATATTGGAGTGAGACTCGGGTTCAAATCCTGGCTCTGCTTATCACCTGCTTGGGGCATGGAAACATCTCCCTGCCTCTCTGAGTCTCTCTTGGGGGTTGGATTCCCCCAGAAGCTCACTCTGAGATAAGGATTTGAGTTCCAGTGGTTGTCCTGCTCTGTCCTGTGGAGGGATTTTACACATTCCTTGGCCAGGACGTGGCCCCTGGCTGAGCATCACAGGTGTCTGTGAAGTCAGCTCCCGCAGGTAGGGGGCGCTGAAGGGTTACCTGCAGGGCCCTGACAGCACCTGTTACAGCCCCTGCTGCTACAGCCCCTACTTCCTCTGTAAAATGAGGATAATGCCTATCGCCAAAGGGTGAGCTTTTAGAGCATTAAATAAAGAATTCAGCATGTATACCTACATTGCGCCCAGTCCCTGATTCATCCATTCAACAAATATTTATTGAACACCTACTGCATGCTACATCTGACATCCTGAGATGCTCCTGCAGCCCCCTTCCAATCCTCCTGTTGTCACCCACATTTCAAATGTAATGCTTTGCACAGTAGGTGCAGAAGCCTGAGCTCTATTGGGAGCAGGGCGGGGAGAGAAAAGAGGAGAGGGTTCTTAGCAGTTGCTTTCTCAGCCACCCTCTCAGGCCCAACCCACGTCCCATTCCATTTGTGAGATGCCACTGTCCCTCCAACCTTCCCGACCATCAAAGAGACCCCACTATAAATGGCTCTCGGGGGATGCCGGCTTCCCGGGATGAGGGTGCTGGGTGGCTCCTCCATAGTGTTGTTTGGGAATCTTTTGAGTTATGGGGAAGGAAGAGAAAAACAGAATGAAGCAAAACCCAATCACAAAGAAAGATGTGCCAGGCTGTGGAGCTCCTCTAATGTGGCTTGGCAACCCCAACCTGAGCAGGTGTCAGAATATCCCACCCACTGCCACCCACTTGATTGGGTCTGGTCACTGTCAGGTGAAACTGGGTCTGAAGAGCAACTGTCTACAGAAATCTAAATCCAGTTTGTGAACGTGGGATTTTGATGGCTTTCCCCTGGGCTGAATCACCAGATGTCTAGAAATCCACAGGACTTTCTAGTTTATTGCCAATTTAACTTCAAACTCCAAGCCCTTAATCTTAATTTTGTTGCTATGGACAAGGAAGATTGCCTCGAGGTCATCCCTCCTTCCTCATTCCCCACCCACCACCTGTGTGCCTTGGGGCATGCCAGTTGTCCTCTAAGAACCTCACTGTCCGCATCTGTAAATTGAGCATAATGTTTGCTGCCTCCCAGGGTTGTGGCGAGGATTAAATGAGAAAAGGCATATGAAAGAGGAGGAGGAGGAAAAGGAGGGAGAAAGAAGGAAGAAGAGGAGGAGAAGAAAAATTAGATTCTGTTCACCAATTGCTCCATGTTAACAGAAATAAACCCAGAAGCTCTTAGTTCGTCAAAATACGCTGTAATGAGGAGCTACCAAAGGGAAAATCTGAATGCTGGGTACTTGTGGTAACACACGTGACTCAAATGGACAGTTTACCTGGAGAGCAGTTGACGAGTTGCTGGCAGATAAGTCTGATTCATGAGTGTTGTTTTTCTAAATCAAGTGTGACTAATCCCAGCCCATCAGTGCACCAGCCAGGAGAGCCATAGGGATGCCGGCTCCATTTTAGTCAGTGTGTAAATCACAGGAGCCCAAACAGAAGACCAATTCAGCCCTTCTCTCCTGGTTTTACAGATGGAAACCTCGGAGGCCCCTTGGCGTTTTCACCCCTAGCGTTGATACATGAAGGGATTATCTGGCAAAGCAGCATCTGATATGCCTAAGAAGAGCTTTCCCCCAGATACGGTGACCCCTTTAGAAAGTCCAGAGACATCTAGAATTGTGGAATATTGGAGCAGGAAGGAACTGAGAAATCATCTTGACCAACCCCCTCATTTTATAGATGGGAAGACCAAGGCCCAGAGAGGGGAAGGAAGATTCCTGAAGCCATACAGCAGCAGCAAAAGCAGAGTTTAAGCCTCCTGACATCCACCACCCCCCATTGTCTCCTATTAATTTTTAATTCTAATTCTAGAGCAGATCCTACAAAACCACTTGAGCAAAGCTGCACCCTTTAGCCAAAGGAAATAGGAGTATGTCTTTAATAATTTCAATAAAGAATGTACTGGGCATCAGTCAGGAATATATTTCATTTACATCATCTCAATGAACTCATATAATCCTATGATATTGGGTGTCATTATCCTATTTAGGAAGTGAGAAAACTGAGTCATAGAGCGTTTTAGTGACATACCCAGGAATGCTCAGCCAGCAACTTGCAGAGCCAGGATTTGAACCTGTGTCTGACTTCAAAGCAATCTACTCCTCCATGACACCTACCCTTAAGCAGTGCCCAGACAGGGACAAAGAGGACTGTGATAATGCTCTAATAGAATCTCAAACTCATCTCTTCTGACAAAGAGAAGGGGTAATTAATTCCTCCTTGGGGAGTTGGTACATCTGAGACGACAGAACAGAGAAAGGGTCTTTAAAATAAAGTAGAGTTGTGATTGGCAAAGAAAGAAGGGTGGAGAGAGAGATCTGTTAAATGAGGTTAATACTTTCTAGGTAAATTAGATCCACATAGCACTTGGAAAAGAGATGAAGTCAGAAATCACTGGATAAAACAAAATCCAGTAGGTTTCATTACTGCAGACCTTCTCAGAGCCTTTAATTTCCCATTGTGTTTTGCAATCCTCCAAGACCCCAACTTTTTTGACCACAGGCCTCTTCCTTCTCTGTTCCATGGATCCCTTGGTCTCACAGTGGGTGACACACACTTGGAGAAACGTGGACTAATGATTCTTGTGACCTCAATATGAAGGAAATATGGAATTACGGGCAGGCAAAAGTGGGGACAATCAGAATGCATGTAGATGCCTGCGGAACCCTGAGTTAGAATGGAAAGTTTCCTTTTCCTACCAGGTTCTCGTCTTTAAGAGTCTGAATATTATGGCCAGGAAATAAGAGGCTGATGAAGGGAGATAGAAGCAGGTGGGGAAGATGAAAGGGGAGAGGGAAAGAGAGAGAGAGAGAAAGAGAGAGAGGGGTGAAAGGAGAGAAGAGATGGGGAAGAACAGAGAGAGAGAGAGCAAGGGGAGAGTCATGGGGAAAAGAGAGGGAGGGAGAGAAAGAAGGAAAAGCAGGAGGAGAAGGGAAGGGAAGGGAAGGGAAAAGAGAGGGAGAGAGAAGAGATGGGGGAGAACGGTTACAGAGAGAGGGTGAGCAAGAGAAGAGCCCCTAGTGAGCCCCAAGTTCCCTGGGTCCTGCAGGCTGCTCTGAAAGAGCTGGGCTGCTGCTAAATTAATGAGGTATTACCCGAGATGAAGGAAACAATTAGGACATTTAGCACCAGAGATAAAGCAAACACTTTTTCCATCAAAAAATATTAAAGCTAATTCAATTGGAAAAGAGAAGCTGAGGGAGGGCCTTGGAGGCCCAGGGAGGGGATGAGGGGTTTGCGGATGAGAGTGGAGAGAGATTTATCCAAACTCAAATCTGTGTGCAAGGAGGGGAAGGGGGAGCTCCAGGGGAGCTCCCCAGCTGGGCTTGAATAAACTAGTCGATGTCAGTCTTTGCTTTCGATAAGTGAGAGGGTGATGGGCAAACCACACTTCCCCCAGTTGGCAAGCTTGAAATGAGTGATCGATAGGGCAATATCGCCAAGCTAATTAAATCAGAGCTCTGTAGGGCCGATTTCTTTCCAGCCAGGGACAAGTGAAAGACTCTGACTTGCAGAACCAAATGGTGCTCCAAGGCTTAGCCCCATCTCTTGGCCCCAGTCTGAGAGTCGGGGCCCTTCTACCACACCCACCTCAGCAGGGCCATCTCACTTCTTTTCCCACCCAACTTGGAAACACTGATAATAATAATTACCTTAAATCTCCTAATATCAAGTAGCTCTGGGCACCAGACTTTGAGTCAGCAGTTTGTTTGGGTCTCATTTCATCCTCAAGACAACACTCTATAATGGGTAGGCTTATTACCACTATCTTGAAGACAAAGACACTGAGGATCAGAGAGGGGGAGTGACTTTCTCAGGGTCACACAGCAGGTGAGTGGTAGAGCTGGAATAAGAATCCAGGTTTCCTGGAATCCCAATGAAGAGGTCTTGATCCTTAATTCTGAGAGAGTCCAACAAATTGGTCATAACCCACCAGAGACACACTTTCGTTCATTCGTTCATTCTACACATATTGATAAGGGTTGACTATGAACAAGGTGCTCAGCTTGGTGATGGGAACTAAATAGGGGAAAGGTAGACCCAGTCCCTGCCCTCACCCAGGGGCAAGGCAGAGGACAACAAGGTAACTATTGAGCCCTTACAAAGTACAGGAGATACTGCATGGGACAAAGGAAAGAGTGTTGTGACAGAGAATAGAGGGGGCTCCTGCAGAGGCAGGGTAGTCAGGGAAGGCTTCTCAGAAGAGGTGGCACTCATAGTGAGGCCCGAAGGATGAGAAGGAGCCAGGTGGCAGGCAGACGGGGGTTGCCTGAGCAGAGAGGACCATCTGTGAAGACCCTGAGTGGGCAAGGAGCTTTGGACTTAGTGGAGCTGAAAGCAAATCAGTGGGGCTGGAACAGAGAGTGTGGGAAGGGGAGTGGGCAGAAATGGGGTGGGGTGGTGGGCAGGGATCCACTGGATAGGAACGCAGGGGCAAGCCTTCAAATGCATTGGCTCCTAAGTGTAAAGGGAAGGTTCTAGGCTGGAGAGTGCTGTGTGTTTTTGCATGTTTAATAACCCACTTGAGAAAGGAGGAAACAGACTCACACATGGCCAGTGATTTTTCTCAGAATAAGCATGCAAACCTGTGGCTGTACCAGACCAGAGCCCAGGCCTCCTGGTTCCCAGTCTGGAGCTTGTTCTTCTGGACACAACCCCTCTCCTGCCAGATGGCAAGTGCCATAGGAACAGGCACGTTGTCTTTGTAATTTGCCACTATGTTCCCAGACCTCAGCCCTGGATCTGCTACAGGCTAAGTAGCCATCACATGTTTGTTGAATGAACGAATGACATTAAAAGGAGGATTTAACAACTACTGAGCACCTACAAAGCATCATGACCATTCCAATGGGACTAGAAGGAACAAAAGCCCAGCTCTCTTCATGGGAGTCTTGGTTTTATCTCCCACTACTTCTTAACTCTCAACCACCTCCACTCCAGCCAGGCCAGCCTCTTCCCTAACTCTGTCATGTGTGCAATTCCTTCCCAATTCTTTGCCTTTGTCCCCCACCAGAACTATCATCCTTCAATCTTTTCAGCTGCCAAATTACATCAGTCCTTCAACATCCTCCTCCTCTGTCATGCCCTGCCCATCAACTATTTCTCTGGACTCTCTCTGCACAAACAATTTCTCTTCATCTAGTCCCCTTTGATAATCCGTAAGCATCTCAAAAGCTCAACCCAGGCCCATTTTCCTCTCAGTACTGGACCCATGGAAGTTGGGGGGCTTTGAGCAAGCCACTCAGGGGCCTCTGGTTTTCCACCTGAAAAATAAGGAGATCAAACTTTATCCACGATGGCAAATTTGTGGAATCCACACCACTGCATCTATTCCCTTCCTCAAGGCAGACATTACTAATTGATCACCGAACTTTTACCCAATGAGACCAGATATATATATTTAGAATGCTTTGCTGATATAACATCCAAGAAGCTATTACTAAGCAATGCAGCATCTGTGAAGAAGATGAAACCTATTTGCCACTTAACACAATAAGCTTTATGGGATTCTCATGTCTCCCTTCAGGGAATCTACCATGAGCCTGGTGCAAAGAATATAAGATTAGGAAACTGAAACATTATTTAGAGATTGTGCAACCTGGGAAAGCCCCAACCTCCATATGCCTTCTTTTCCATAAGACGGCATATATCTTATGAGATATGATCTGTATAGCTATTGCTGCTTTTCACCTACTGGGAAAGGGAAAATCAGATTGCAGGGCTCGTTATAATCATGTGTAAACATAAAGTTACTAGGTTCTGAGTGAGACGGCCTGAAGATTTCTCCTAGCCATGCAGGAGCTTGATGCATTGATTTGGAATATTTTTTCAGCCTCTCCAAGACCATGTTTGCTTTCCCTCTGGTTCTTGACTTTCCTGCTGTTACACTGGGTTGTTCTATTTCACACTTCAGAGGAAGTGTGATCTTACCCAATTCAGTAACCCCTCCCTGCTTCAGGGCAACACTATTAGCTCCTAGAGGTTCTCTAATAAGTGTGGATTGGTTCAGCTGTCTTGGCACAAATAGGGCAGATAAGGGAACTCAACAACTCAGTGCTCCAAAGTCAGATGGCAAGCTTCTTGAGGGCAGGCACCCTGCTTCACTCACAGCTGCACCCCTGGGACCCAGCACTGTGCTAGGAGCTTCACAAACTCTCCAGAAGCTTTGCTAAATGAATGGAGGGAGGGAGGAGACGCACAGGCACCAGGGAATGCCCCACACTGCGCATTCTGCATGCTAAGCCCCGGTACACGTGCTGCTCTCACTCGGACACAATTATGTTAAAAGAGCAATTAGCAACCTTTTAAGCCTGATTGTCAACTCCCTCATTAATCACTCGCAATTATAAACCCCAAATCTTCAAAACAATTGGTCCCAGATGCCCACTAGAGAGAAACACTAATAACCTTCCTTCTTGTTCATTTAGAAATCTCTGCTCCATTGGAGTCCCCAGGTCACAGAAGGATGGAGAAGCCACGAATGGTTAAATGGTCCAATGTGTGAGTGGAGATCTGGGAGGAGGGGGTCAACAAGTTACCCTTTGGCGATCAGAGGACACGCGGGGAGGCCACCACGTCTTCCCCTTGCCAGCTTCTCCCCCATCCCCACAGCCAGCCTGCGCCATCTATCTCTCCATGCTTTCACCAAGACACTCTAATTCCACATTATGAAGACACTCTCTAATTACTGCAGCTAATTAGCTCCTCGCAGCCACCCCAGTCAGGGCGGGCCAGGGACAGGGCAGCCCCGCCAGGTCTCAGACGTGGCTGGCCGCCTCGGGCCACCGGCCATCGCTTTGCCACGGGCAGTGACACCCCGTGAGCTGACCTCCATGTTTCAGGGAAAAGAGAGGAGGAGGGTGAGTGATGGCGGGAGGCTGCTCGGTCAATCCAAAACCCCTCTCTCCACCGGTCCCCCGCTGCGGCCAGCAGGCAATTCAGACGTGAGTGCAGCAGCTAATTAAATCAATATGAGATAATGAACGGCAATTAGAGGTCCGGCTAGGCACATCTTCTCTTGTAAATACTGTTTCTCTCCCAACGGGGAGCTCTTTTTTAATAATCTGTTTGTGTTTCATTTCCAGGAGCCGTAATTCCCCCAAGAAGCACTTTGGGAAAGTGATTTGTTTGTCTGTATAATCGCCAAAGCATTCCGTTAGACTTGTTTGTTTTGCTGAGCGCCTGCACTGGCTGGAGAGAAACAATTCATTTCTCTCCTCCTGATTTAAAAAAAAAAAAAAAAAATGTCTATTTCCTGCCTGAATAGCTTCAGATGTCTAAGGCACTGCTTCCTCTCCACCCACCACCCCCAGTACCCCCCAACCCTCAGCCCCCAACCCCCTGCTGCTCCATTTCCACCATTTTATGGGATGGACAATATTAGAAGCCTTTTGAGATCACAGAAGGGTTAGAAGAAGACTGGTGACCCCTATTCTACAGATGGAGAAACCGAGTCCCAGAGTGGCCATCAACGACCAACAGATTAACCATTCTCTCCTCCCCCTCTCAGGTGATAAATCTCCTGGGCGCCCAGGGGGAGACTTGGTATGGGCACCATAAGAAGCTCTCTGCCCTCCAGGAGCTTGCAATTTATCTGGTGAGACAGGCTAAGGCTCATATCAATTAGAATGCAATTAAGTGCCTAATTGTGTGGCACCAACAAGCTAAAAGAGTTCAGGGAAAGAAGATCTTCTTTGGGGAATAGAGTGGAAGGGGAGGCTATCAGAGCCATTTGCATCTTAACTCTATCTTTCTCTTCCATCAAGACCTGTTTTCTGAGATCTGGACTTTTGTATTTTCATTGGGGTGCCCCCAGGGCAACAGAGAGTCAGTAGGTCCAAAATGGAAAGTTTCACACCCAGCCCCAGTCCCACCCGTTTCCATTCCTGGGCTCCCTGCTCAACAAATGTCCCCCACTCACCCCCAGACATCCAATTTCCCAGTCTAGAGAACTTCATTCCTTTTTGCTTGCCATCTACAGCCGCACATCAACAGGATCTTGTAAATGTCTCTCAATTTTACCCACTTCCACCCCCACTGTCACTACCTGACCACTGAACCCATACACTGGCTCCTACCCATACATCCTCCTGGTCTCCCTGTGTCTAGCTCCACTCCCCTGCAATCTAATGCCCACAATGCAACTCCAGGAGCTTCTTACAATGCAAGCTGACCAAGTTATTTATTTCCAAATTAAAACCTCTCAGTGCATCCCTCGGGATAAAGGTCAAACAATTTAACCACCCTTTGGACCTCTGGCTCTTGCTTACATTTTTATCTTTGTCTCTTGCCATCAACACCCCTCCCCCCAGCGTGTGCTTGTGCACACATACACACTACATGCTTTGGTTTGTGGTCTCACAAATACACATTGCCCTCTACCTACTAGGGCTTCCATACTCGGGCCTCTGCAAATACGTCTATCTCCACTAAGAACTCCTCCTGGAACTCCCCTCTAAATCCCTAGAATGGCCAACACTTATTCTTCTCTCAGGCCTCATCTTCTTTTCTTGGCATCTTAGGCATCATCTTATGCAGCACCTCCTCCAGGAAGCCTTCCTGTCCCTCACCTCCCCAAGTCATCACCAACCTGTGCTTAAACCAGTTATATTCCTGGAACTTATCACATCATGTGGTACTGTAATTTCTGATCATTTTTCTCCCTACCCTACTGTATGAAGAGTTATTTAAGGCCAGGGGCACGCTGTGTTCTTCATCAGGTCTCCCACTAATTAGCACACAATAGATGCTTATTGAGTAGTCATCGCATTGTGTTAAATTAAAGAAGCTGGGAGGTGTCCTTGGAATTCATCTAATCCAATCCTGTCAGTTTTCAGATGTCGAAACTGGGCCCTCAGAGGAGGGAAGAGAGTTCCCTGGAGCCATGCGGCAAAACAACAGCAAACGACAACAAAATCAAAGTAGGTCCAAGTTGTCCTGACTGCTGATTCAGCATTCAGTCCACCATATTTGTTTTACTTTTCAGTCAAATCCCTATTTATTTGACATGTACGATGGGGATACGGAGATGGCTCAGTCATGGGTCCCATTTTCAAAATCTTGCACAGTCTAGTTTGTCGGAGAATAGTCAGTGACAACACAAATTATTGTCACACAGGGTAAAAGGTGCAAAAACAGATTTTCAGTGAGCACAGAGGAGAGGATTATCTGGGGAAGCACTGGAGGCTTCAAGTGATGGGCAGTATTCATGAAGAAAGCAAACCTTTGATAGCCCATGAAAGATTTCACACAACAAATTCCAAATGAAACCCAGCACGTTGCATTTTACCTAACACTCCCATTTCTCTCAACAAATTTCACCCACCGTATAATCCCACAAACTATGAAGGAAAGGGATTTTCACCGCCAAACTACCACCAAGGTCTCAAACTTTCAGAAGAGGAAACTGGATCACAGAGAAGCTAAGTAATTTACCCAAAGCACCATGTGAGTAATGGCAAAACATTGTGGAGCATTTTTGAAGCAGATGGGTGAAAGGGAAATTCTAGCTTGAAAGACCCCTTGTTATTAACATTAGTTGTCCCTGTTTATAGAGCCCTAATGGGATCCAATATCCCTAAGTGTCCTCTGCATAGCTCTCTCGCTTATCTCCTCCATTACCCTCCCATGTTTCACAGATGAGGAGACTGAGGTTCAGTGAGATTAGACAATTTCTACAAGGCATGTATCTGATCAATACTGAAACCAGAGTTTACCCCAGGTATTTCTGCCACTCCATGCCTCTCTTTTGTGTAGAGTAAAGCCCCCCTGAAGAAGGGTTTGGTGTATACCAGGCACGTGCTGACAGAGCATAGCTGGATCTCCTGTGAGGCCTGGAACAAAAAGTCAGAAACCCAGAATGGGATTCAGACTACCCATTCATTTTCCAGCCGGAGTGAATTACAGTTGTTGGTAGAAGAGAGAGACTATAATGTTTAGGGCTATTAGACGATTGAAGGTTATTTATGAACATACAGGTCATGTATCATAATCTGCAGATTATATCAGGGAAAGGTGAAATCAGGGTGATAAAGTTTCTCAGGGGTAGAGGTCAGGAACCAGAGCCAGAGATGGGTTCTCTACTAAACTGGGGGTTCCAGCACCCTGGACAGCTCCTTAAAGACGAGGTCTCTGACTCTACCCCTGGGATAGCCTCCTGGAATGCAGCAAATGTGCAGTAAATGTTTGTTCAATTAATTAAAAGGAAACCTTTGAGTAAGATGTGAGTGTGGACTTTTCTCCCCAGAAGGTCAGATTCTCCTTTTGGTGGAACCGGAGCCCCAAGGCCTGAACTTCCCATGGAGACAGAACAACCACCTCGTGACCCCAATTACTCCAAAAAAGCTCTATCTAAGATAAAAACTTCCCACAAAGTTCTTGACCTGGCCCTCCACTGAGACACTCCTGTCCCCAGAGAATCTAGATCACCAGGCCACACTTGAGGAAAGATGGACCATCAACAATCTGTCTTCCCGGGGATCTGATCTTGCCAAGGCCAAGGCAGGCTCAGACCCAGTCCAGGTCCCTAAAGGACAGTTCAGATTTCAAGAACCAGATGTGGTGCAAAAAGTGCCAGCGCTGTCAGTCTCCCTGTGGGGGAAAGCAAGGTGCAAAGACATCACTTGAGCTTGCATTGAGAGGTTGGAGAAATCCTAAATTGTGGCCATGCCGTCACTAATATCTACCATTGACACCTTCTGCATTCCAGCACCTGTGTAAACGTGTCTCATTTAACCTTCCCAACTACCTTGTAAGGCAGAGTCTATTAACCCCTGTTACAGGCAAGGAATCTAGGGCTCAGGGAGGCAAACTGACTGAGTGCAGGTCACATAACCAGGAACTTTGCTTCCAACAAGATTGCTTGACTCACAGTCCTCTAAGATTCCACCATGCTACTCTGCCTTAGGCTCTTTTAGCAAATGAGATCCGTGATTCTTGATCTAGGAGCAGGGCAGAGCTGCCCCATCATAAAGGCAGGTGGAGTCATTGCTCCTAGTCCTTGAAGGTTCCTCCATGATCCTTTGACTCCTCATTATTGGCCTTGATGCTCCTGACGAATGAGCCAGATTTTATGGCTGCTGAGCCAGCCCTCTTCCTTCTGGCCCTGCTCACAGCTTAAAAACATAAAACCTAACCTTCTCAGGATGGCAAACGGCCCTGGGCAATTTGCTGTTGCCAGATTGCCAAATTCTCCTACTCCTCCTTCCTTCTTTCCCATCTGTAGGATAATGTCCAGGGTAAATCCATAAACCTGGCTTGAGAAACCTCACACTTTCTCTTACCTACAATACTAGACACACCTGCTATCCACCATGTGTCTCCTTTTTTCCATTGCCCATGATCCAGCTTGTCGCCCTAACCACAGGGAGCTCCTTTTCCCTCATCCATTAAGTGGGTACCAGGCCCTACTTTCTAGGATGTGCTGAAGATTCGATGATATAAAAAGTGCACCACATATAAAATATGCTCAATAGATATCTGCTGAAAATGAATAATACCCACTCATTGTATTTTTCTCCCCTCTTCAATTCAGGAAATCTGGTTTTGATCCTCTCATTCTTATGCAAATTGCCCTCAAATAATCACTATTGATAAGACTAGACTGCTTCATCTCAGAGCCTATTCCAGTCTTCATCTTTGACCTTTTGGGTGGCCTTGCCACTTCTGACCCACACTCTTGGCATAGACATCCAGAATCCTGTTCTTTTGTATTTTCTGCTCACCTCTGAGCTCCATCCCTTAAATCACGTGCTAGAAGTACCCATATCCCAAGGTTTGGTTCTGAGTGCTCCACTTGCTCCTCTCCTGTCTCCAGCCCCCAGCTTCATGTTCCTGTTCTGGGGAAAGTGCTTCCATTTTGGTTTGAGTTCCTCCAAATGCCAGAATCCTGAGTACAAGCAGTTGACTTGGTTGGTCCTAGGAAATGCTAAGAGCAGCATGTGGAAGGGAAGGGAAGGGAATTCAACCAATCAAATGCACATCATCAATCCATGTACTGCTGTGGACAACTGGAGCTTCTTCCCACTCAGGAACTCTGGGGAACAGGGTAGATGTTCCTCAGAGTTACAACACATGAGACAAAGGACTGGGGTTTTCTGCAGCTTCTTTCCCAAGTTCTGGACCCAGATTGCCCAATCTGGGTGGGTCTCTCCATAGAACCTTTCCAGGTTCTGCAAACCCATGAAAGCCATATTTACACATCCCACCTGTTCCCTACCCCAAACCACCAGCCCCACCCCCACCCCAAATGTCATAACTTCATGTTCACCACGTATCTCCAGATGTCCAAAGTGGAATGATTTTGCCTGTTGGGTATCCTCACCTCATCGCCTTCAATCTATCCCTCAGACACAGAGGCTGTTTGGCTGTGGGGGGTGGACAGCAGATCCAGTGCAGACTCTGCCACTTCCTGGCTGCACCCACATTGATGACTCACCTGCCCAGCCAGAGCCTCGACTGCATCATCCACAAAATGGGGAAAATAACTTTCTTTCTAGGATTGAGTGAGACTTGATGAGATTATGTATGAAAGAGCACCTGACCAAGTTTATAACATATAGTAGGTATTCAATGATTTGTAGCTATAATCATTCAGATCAATTATCAGGTTATATATTTTTAAATTAATGCAACTGTATGTCTCATACAAGTCCTCCTTGTTTTTGTTTTCTTGGCTGTGTCAAAAGTTCTCAGGCTTAGCTCCAACCCTGGATTGCTCCAGCAGCCCCCTAAGTTTTCTCCTTACCCCAGCCTCTCTCCCCTCTAACCTTCTTTGCATAACAATGCCAGACTCATCTTCCTGAAAGACTGAATTCCTGTAAGATATTGCCAGTAGTTCACTGCTGTCTTCACAGGGATGTTTAACCTCCTTATGCTGGCATGTAAGGCCTTACACAATCTGACCCCTTGATTATATTCTCCACTTTAGCTATCACTGCTTTTCTTCAGTAAAATATCTCATGCTTCTCTCCTTTATGTCCATTCATTCATAAAATGTTTACTAAGCACTTACTAGTAGCCAGGCACTATACTAAGCACTGAGAAGATGGTGATAAGCAAGCCAAAAAAAAAAAAGTTCCTTTATTCTCCTGGAGACTTCAGTCTAGACTTTATAGACTTTATCCATGTCATTCCCCAGCTCCCCACCTCCACTGCTCTATCATATCCACTCCAGGAGACGTCTCAGTGCACTGGGAGCAGGTGCAGGCCCAGGCCCAAACCCCAGTCTGACAATTCATGATGGGGTGCACTTTGTGTTAGTCACTCCCTTCCCTTGGTTTCTGTTTCCAAATGATGGGAATAATCTCTGTCTGCAAGAGTTGGGGTGATTGGCTGAATAGTGGCCCCCAAAGATGCCCATGTCCCAATCACTGGAACCTGTGAGTATGTTACTTTACATGGCAAAAGGGACTTTGCAGATGTGATTAAGTGAAGGATCTTAAGACAGGGACATTATCCTGGATTATCTAGGTTAGCCCAATGGAATCAGAAAATTCCTTATGAGAGACAAGCAGGAGAGTCAGAGTCAGTAGGAGTTTTGACAATGGAAGCAAGAAATTGGAGTGAAGCAAGGAAAACTGTCAAGGACATGGATTCCCTCCTAAAGCCTCCACAAGGAATACAGCCCAGCCAATACCTTAATTTTAGACTTCCGACCTCCAAAACCGTAAGATAATAAATTTGTGTTGTTTTAAGCCACTAAGTTGTGATAATTTGTTATAGCAGCCATAGGAAACTAATACAGTTGGTGTGGAGAGGCAGATAACAGCTGTAGAATGTCCAGCACACAGTGCCAAGAATGTTCTAGGCCCTCAAATGGAATCAGGGGCGTGGGGGGAGAGGAAGGCAGCCAGCTCACATTCCCTCTCCTCTCTGCAGACTCTGGAGTCTTCTCCAGTCACCGCAGCCCTCTTTGCGTGCTCCCTTGCCTCAACTTCCATAGCGTGTGTTATCTGTAAAGCACATCTATGAAGAATGCCTGCAAATCATAGCCCAAGATATCAATGTGAATGGAGCTCTAGGAGTCATCTCACATGCAATGCGCTTAGTAGGTGGACATCATTTCACAGATGAGAAGACAGAGGCCTGGAGAGATCAAGGGACTTGCTCAAGATGATAAAAAAGGAGTGTGGTGGAGCGAGAAAGCAAGCCCAGCAGGTCTACCTCCTGGCCCACGGTTGTGTGAGTTTCTGACTGTCCTGGCCACTATCTTAATCTCATCTGTGACCCCATCCCCAGCACCTCATGCATTGGCAGCCACCAGCTCTGGAGAATTCACACTTCCAGGCAGATCACTGGGGTCCCCACGGAGAGCTCATCCCCAGCCCCTCCCCCAAGAGACGTGGCAGGGGGAGAAAGCTGAATGGGAAGAAATGATAATTTCCTGTAAGTCAAGGACAGGATGAGGAATGGTGCTGGGATAAAATATGCCCCATCTCCGAATCTGCTTGGATGCGAGCCCAGATGTGGGATGCTGGGACCAGGCAGAGGTGCGTGGAGGGGCGAGGGGAGGGGAAAAGGGGTGAGGGTGGTAGGCATGCAGAAGAGCAGGTGGGAGGGTTAAGAGTGTTCTCTAAGTCACCAGGACATCTAGAAGTGAGCTCCACATCCCTTGAGGGGTGTGGGAAAGTGCTCTGGACTCCTCTCTTCAGCTCCAGAAGGCTAGGCCCATCTTAGCCACTGTAGCACCCCAGAACCTAGAAAATTGCCTGATGAAACATTTAAGTACAAGCAAATGTTGCTTGGATGAATGGGTAACATGGAGTTAGGAGACCCAGAAATTAGAATCTTACATACCACATCCTCTCTCTGGGCTTGTGTTTTGCCATCTGCAAATCTACCTACCAGGTAGTTGGTTATAAAATGACTACAAAATTAGTCGGGCTGAATGACATAGTGCTAGACTCTGGAGGTCAAATCCCCTTTCCACCCTTTTCCAGCCATTTGCTTCACCTCTCTGAGCCTCATTTCCTTCTCTGAAAAAGGGGCCCATGGCATAATCATTAACATGCTAACTACCAGATGACTATATCAACATTTTACACTTTAGTATGAATGAAGAGCCCATAAGCAAGCATTTGATGGGAGCCAAAGGAAACTGATTTTATTTTTTGAGTGTTTACTACTTTCCATGTATTCTTCCAAGCACTTTGCATGCAAAGATTTATTTTTACAACCCTGTGAGGTCAACACAGCAAAGGAAGTGTTGCACAAAGACACAAGGCCGGTAGTTGGCCAAGACAAGACTCAACCCAAAGCCAGCCTGACTGCAGATCCTGGGCTCTAATGCTAAAGGCATTACCTCTTCAGATCAAAACAGGCTGCCTGTGAAGAAAATTAGCTTAGAATTTACCTTCCAGTCAAGCGCTTCTCAAACTTTCCTGCACATAAGAATCAGATTCCTAACACAGCATTTCTAACCAGCTCTAGGGGTGGTGGTAGCTGCTGGTCCAATTTGAGTAGTGAGGTTCTTGCTAATGGGATTCCACTGGTGGATTTTAAGCAAGGACAGATCAGCCCTTTAGGAGTTCCTCTGGCTGCTATATGGAGGATGGGTTGGAGGGGATGAGGCTGGAGGTGGGTGTGTAAGCCGTGAGCTTCCTTCAAACTCAAAGCACCTCATGATTTGATTCAGCTTGGAGGCAGGGTCTGCTTTAAAAGGATGCTCTGAGCAGCCCCTCGGTATTCCAGGGACTGTGCTGGATTCAATACATCAAAGGCTGAAGGATCATATAGCCCCATTAGCTGCAAAGTTTAATTTCCCTTCGGGGCTGGTGGTTACAATGAAACTACAGCAGCAATTACAACTTCCCCTTCACTGACAACCTGCTCTGATCAATAACAGCCGTGACGCCGGGATCAGCCTCATCCGTCAGGAGAGCCCGGGCCACCCAAGGCCCGTCACCGCCCACCAGCCACCCTTCTTGCCAGGTGACGGGGGAGGAAAGACGGGAGCACCTTCCAGGATGCCGATTTTGTAGGGGGAGAGCCCGAGGCCAAGAGAGGAAGCAACATCGTTCATTAATGAATCCACCACGAATTTAATCAAGGGTCAACTCTTCTAGGCCTGGGGAATATGGCTGCAAATGAGGCAGACGTGGCCCTTGTGCTCATGGGAGAGAGAAGTGAGCAGACAAGTCAGAAAACTGAAGATTGTGAGATGTGCTTTTGGGGATGGAGTGGTGACGTTGGAGCAGGGCATGAGGAAGAGAAAGAGGGAGCCATTCGAAGATCTGGGGAAAATGCAAGTGCAAAGGCCCGGAGGTGGTAATGAACTAGAGGAAGGAGCCAACTAGACAATGGAATAGAGCTTCACAGGTGAGGGGCAGAGCTGTGGAAGATGAGGCCAGGGGATGGCAGGGGCCAGGCAAGGGCTTTAGATTTCATTCTGGGTGCCATGGGGAAATAGGGATGGTTCTCTGCAGGGGAATCGGGGGGAAATCTCACCTAAAACCAAGGTCTCCTGAGCCTCCAGATCCGGGCTTTCTGCTCCCATGCCAGACTCTATTTTGCATGAGAATCAGCCAAACTAAAGGACTGTCTGTTCATCGACTCACAGTCAGACGATTGGAGTCAGCAGATATTGTCCCCAGTACAGAGCTGAGCAAGCCAAGACCCAGAACTTACATGATGTCTTCAAACCCCATATTCCCTGTTCATTGGTGTGGCCATTGTTTTCCAAGGATGTCGGTTCCCTCCTTGGAACCTCACAGCAAGTCTGCAATTCCAGAGTCTGGGGTTTCATTTGGACAAATGTGGAAGTCAATGACCAGGGCAGCTGCAGTAGAATCAGCACCCGCCCCAAGGTTGGTCTTGAACAGCTTCTGTCTCCCCACCCTGCCTCCCCTTCTAGGTGCAAGCCCAGCTAGAGCGCAGCCCCCAATCACACCTCCAGGGACATCTGGCAGAGGCCAAAGTGGCCTCTTCCAGGGTTTCTGTGAGCCTGGAACCAGCTTCCTCTTCCCACCCTCCCACCCTCCGTGCCTTCCACTTTCATTCATTCTTCCTTTCATTCATTTTTTTCCAATACTGTCATTCTTCCCTTGACTTATTAATAAAACAATGATTAATCTCCTGCTCCAAGCTAGGCAGTGGGAAGCCGATAAGCAGAAAGACAAAAAAGATGTTGAAAAAAAAAAAAAAAAAAGGGATGTTCAGGAGCCAAAGAACACAGAAGAAGGAAGCCGAATTTCAAATCAAGTGATGTTTGGTTTGCACCAGGTATTATGCCCCCTGGGGCTTAATTGGCCCAGCCTTCCCTGCATTGATAATCTCCACCTAGCATTCTTCAGTTTCCCAGAGGGCAAGACAGCACCTGACAGTCCTGGGTGGTCCTTACCTATTAAATTATCAAGTATTTATCAAGGGAGAAGGAGGAAATGAAGCTTTGTGGAGGAGCAAACAAATTCATTCAGCTACACAGGAAGCAAAGGAAATGGAAACATTGTAACCACCACCAGAATGTGTCAAATCCTGTGACAGCCCCTTTTTAGCTGAGCGATTTCGGTCTCTGTTGCAGCACCTAGCTGAGAGTCTCGTGTAGGTACAGGCTGGTCGTTCAAATGCAGCACAGTGTCAATGCAGAAAGTATGCACTCTGGGGCCCGCCTACCTGGGTGTGAGTCCTAGCTTCACTACATACCAGCTGTGTGACCTCGGCAAAGTAGCTTAACCTCTCTGAGCATCAGTATCTTCACCTGACAAGGGGGGCATAAGTGTAGAGACTCCCAGGTGGGGTTTCTGTAAGTCTCGTGGATGCAGGGTGGCAGACTCTTCTCACTGTTGTTGGGTTGCTGTGCTGCCTTGGGCATGTCTGCTCTTCTGAGCCTCAGTTTCCCCTTTTGGGTGTCCTCATGGTACCACACAGTCCAATGGACACAAGGTGGGGCTCCAGTCCCCTACAAGGCTCCGGGGAGAGGTGGGGGGGAGGGAGGTGGGTAGAGGAAATACACATGGCCCCTCTGCTCAGCTGGTCCCAGACCAAGAGAGCTCTCTGATGGCAAGATGGGTGGGATCTGAGCTCCAGCCCAGCAGGGCATTTCGGGGGGAAGTCCAGAGACTGGGCGGAGGGATCAGGCACACATGCCACACTGGCGAGACCAGGTGGTTGTAATAAGACAGGAATGGAGCCATTTTCTTGCTGTGAAATATGGCCCCCGGCCAATGTAAATGCTTCGGAAGAATTAATACACAGATGAACTGCGAATCATCTGTCAGGTGGAACGATGTGTAGGAGGAGAGCAGGGTCTGGGAATGGACTCCCAACACCCTCCAAGTTCACAGGTATGTCTCCCACTCCATGGAGGAAGGAACCAAAGAGAAACTAAAGTGGAAGGAACTTTTCTGGCTTTATCCAGCTCCACGGGGGAGACGCGGAAAAGGACAGACAGTGAACTTCCCGCCTTGCGGGTGCCTTCCCATGTCAATTCACACGCTCTTCTCCTCAGCTCAGAGGGAGGGACCTTGTGCAGATGGGAAAACAGAGGTTCAGGGGACAGAAATATCAATGTCAAATAGCAGAGCAGAATTTGTACTCAGGTTTTTCTGCCCCAGATTTTTCTTCCTGCAGTGAGAAAGTCAAGGAAAGAAAGGGAAATCAGAGTCTGGGTAACTCCAGCCTCCACCCTGCCACCAGCTGCCTGGCTGCAAAGCATCCGTCCCTTCTGCTGAACATGTGAGTTCACTCCCTCCAGACCCCTGAACCCAGATCCCTTCCCAGTCCTGGGTGGTCCTTACCTATTAAATTATCAAGTATTTATCAAGAGAGAAGGAGGAAATGAAGCTTTGTGGAGGAGCAAACAAATTCATTCAGCTACACAGGAAGCAAAGGAAATGGAAACATTGTAACCACCACCAGAATTTGGGGTCAGCCCTGTGTCAAATCCTGTGACAGCCCCTTTTTAGCTGAGTGATGTTGGGTGCTTTACTTCACTCACTGAGCCTCAGTCTCCTTTTCCTTAAAATTTGGCTCCCATATCACCTCAAAAGACTGCTGTGATATCAACAGGAGAATGGGTAAACAAAACCTGCTAAAGCCATGCAATGGAATGCTACTCGGCATGAACTACCCACACACTCAGCAGTATGGAAGAATCATAAAGCATTATGCAAAGTGAAGGAAGCATCACAAAAAGCTGGGTGCTACGTGATCCATCATATGACCTTCAGGAAAGGGTCAGACAATAGGGACAGAAATCTCATCAGTCACTGCCAGGGTCTGGAGCCAGGAGTAGGGGACTGACTGCCATGAGGCGTGAGGGAACTTTTTGAGAGATGAAAATGTGATGCATCTTGGTAGTGGTGGTAGTTACCCAACTGTGTAAACTACATTTGTCAAAGCTTATCAAACTGTATATTTTAAAAAGTTAAATTTTACTATGTGTCAATCATGCCTCAATAAACCTGATTCTCAAAAAAAAGACTATTTTAAGGTGTTCTGGTTTGCTAATGCTGCCATTTTGCAAAACACCAGAAATGGATTGGCTTTTATGTAGGGGGGTTATTTAGTTACAAAGCTACAGTCTTAAGGCCATAAAGTGTCCAAGGTAAGGTGTCTACAATAGGGTACCTTCACTGGAGAAAGGCCGTTGGCATACGGAAAACCTTTGCTAGCTGGGAAGGCACGTGGCTGGCGTCTGCTTGCTCCCAGGTTGCGTCTCCAAAATGTCAGTGCCAGCTTCCAATGGCCATCTTCAAAATGTCTGTCTCAGCTGCAGCTCCTCTTTAAATGTCACTCTCAGTTGCTCTGAGCTCCTTCTGTCTGTGAACTCTTTTTATAGGACTCCAGTGATTTAATAAAGACCCACCCAAATGGAAATTATCCAATCAAAGTTCTCGCCCATAGTTGATTGAGTCACATCTCCATGGAGACATCCAATCAAAAGGTCACACCCTAATCAAAAAGATTAATCAATCTGCTGCCACAAGATCTGGGGGACATAATACATACAAACCAGCACATGAGGATTAAGAAATTTTTGGTGTATGCAAATAAAATGACACATAGTAACCACTCAATACATGTTGATTTCTGCCCCACAGAGGTAGTGCAATAGATAGAGCTGGGTTGCTATATCCCATCATAGCAGTAGGTGTCGTTAGCAGAACATATGTCATTTTCCAGTTTGACAGTTCTATTCATTCATTCTTTAAGCACTGGATAAAATTAATCTATATTCAATTGTCTTTATAAACAAAATTGTGATGAAACAAAAGGCAACTGGCACACCTCCAACAAACTGACTTTAGGTGGTAAGCTTGACCCCTCCACCGTCCAGGTGACTGTTGTAATGAACTTGACCCTATTCCACACCCCAAGCAACAAAGGTGAGGCCCAAGATGGCATTGGATTGCAGGTGACATTTGAAGTCCTTTTGTGGACACCCCCATTGGGCATAGCCAGAACATTTCTCAAAATCTTCCTGCCCACATTTGAACCCAGCTCCTTGTGATACTGAAGTCTTGCCGTGGCCAGGCCTGTGGGCAGCAGCAAACTTTGAGATTAGATGGACACGCTCCTCCCCAGCCCTTCACAGATGTGCCTCTTCCAATAACAATATTTTCTCTGCTCCCTCTGAAGAGAAAGTCATGTGTTAAATGGAAGATTTGCTTGAGTGAGTCACTGGGAACCTAAGTGAAATCATATTAAGGAAGTAATATTTATTATATCCATAAAGCAACCTGCACAGGCGATATGCAGGGGCCAGATGGGAGACCCAGATGTGCAGGGAGCCAAATCAAGCCTGTCAAAAGGGGGGTCTGGACCTGTGAGTTAAAGCCCTTCAGCCAGGGAGGAATTGGAGGTGGATAAGGTCCGCGGTGGGACTCTCTGGCAGCCTCGGGGGTGGGAGCTCTCAGGAGAAGCAAAAGGAGGACAAGGGATCCCTGCAGTGGCTGTGACTGCTGACGTGGGCAGGATAATGCCCCATCCTAAAATTAAATGGGCTGAGCTGGGAAGAGGTGGCTGGAGGACCAACAACGAAAGAGGGCAGATTTGTAGGTCCTGCATTATAGGAACTGGTAGAGGGGGAGGGAAGGAGGGAAGGAAGGAAGGAAGAAAGGAAGGGAGGGAGGAAGGAAGGAAGGAAGGAAGGAAAGGAGGAAGGGAGGGAGGAAGAGAGAAAGGAAAGAAGGAAAGAAGGGAGGGAGGAAGGAAGGAAGGGAGGGAGGAAGGAAGGAAAGAAGGAAGGAAGGAAGGAAAGGAGGAAGGGAGGGAGGAAGGGAGAAAGGAAAGAAGGAAGGAAGGAAGGAAGGAAGGGAGGAAGGGAGGAAGGGAGGAAGGAAAGGAGGAAGGGAGGGAGGGAGGGAGAAATGGAAGGAAGGAAGGAAAGGAGGAAGGGAGGGAGGAAGGGAGAAAGGAAAGGAGGAAGGGAGGGAGGGAGGAAGGAAGGAAGGAAGGAAGGAAGGAAAGGAGGAAGGAAGGGAGGAAGGAAAGGAGGGAGGGAGGGAGGGAGAAAGGGAGGGAGGAGAGGAAAGAGAAAGGGGAGGAGAGAGAGAGGAGGAAAGAGAGAGGGGAGGAGAGAGAGAAGAAAGGAGGGGAAAGGAGGAAGGGAAGAAGGAAGGAAAACGATTGCCCATGTACAGCTGCCTGAGTTATTGCTTGCTCAACGGTGTCCAGACAATGGGGCAAGAAGGGCAGAAATTCAGTTCACACTGTGCTTGGAAACTGAATATCCTGGGTGGAAAAGATTCTTCCCAGAGAAAGAGCCTTTACTAATTTGCACGTAGGAGCCAAAAGGCCCAGCCACAGTCCTAGATGGGAGAATGAAAGGGTGAGGGAAGAGGGAACAGGGAGGGGAGACAATGCCCAGCATCTCTGCTCCTTCTGCCCTGCACCCTGCTTGAGTGTCCTCTTTTAACTCATGGCCAACAGTCTTCCCTCCGCTGTATTCCCCTCCTCTCACAGTTCATGCCAATCCCACCTAGAGTTAAGGTCCAGGTATGACACCACTTCCTCCAGGAAGCCTTCCCAGATGTCCATATTGATAGCTGAATAACTAGAATAAATTAAATATAATTCTTTAGCTGGAAAATGGCTAGTATAGTCTTCAATAGCCAATAGAGGAAAAAAAGCTGTTTATTAAGATCACCTCACTCAAGCAGCTTGAAGTTCCTCTGGCCATGAAAAGCCCTTGTTCAATAACTTGCTGTTGCTCTAATCTCAACAACAAAAACTTCTTCTCTGCTCCCAGGAACGTTCCCAGCATTGCCTGCAGTAAGATATGAGGGATGTAACCATATCGTCTCATAATCAGGACCTAGAAAAACAAGCCTGAATGAGGGGAAACCTGAAGATAACAAGAAGATGTTGACCAAACAGCTTTCTCTCTTCTACTTTTTTTTTCCTTTCTGCTTTCTTCTGGTTTCTGGCCATTTATTTGTCTGCTTGAGTTTATAAAAGCCCAAATAAGTCTTCTCACTCTGAACTGGTCTTGGAAAGCTTTTTTTTCCCTCCAGTTCCTTGTTGATGGATCTTCAATAAACCCACGTTCTCACCAAAGCAAAGAGACTTATTTCTCTGTTTGATGCGGGATCAGGTGGGCCTGACTATTTAGAACCGTTTTCAAACAGTAACAGTATCTTTCAAAGGAAGCATCTCATCTCTGTTGAGAAGCCTGAAGAGAAACATGAATCTTAATCTAGAAGCTGAGTCTACACTGCCCTTGTTGCTATTGTGTCAGAGGCCCTCTTGACAGCATCCGTCTCCCACCCACACCCCTCTGGGTTCAGGGTTGTCCAGTTACCCTGGACCTTCCTGATAGTCATGGGTGCGAGTGACTGCATGTTCCCTTTATGTTACATGTCAATGCTTGTCATCAATGAAGACCATGATGATGGCGATTCATGCACTATTTTAGGCAAGTGTAAGGTTCGAAAGATGGGCAACGAAGCCAAATGGCAGGCAACAATGAAGTTTAATAAGAGAAGCCTCAGGACAGCCCCAACCAGCAGAAAGGGCCTGCTTGAAGGGAAAACTGTGCAGTCAGGTGGTGGGATTTCTTTTTATAGGGCTTTTTGCCAATCAGGAGGTTACACAGTGTCTTGGATATGTAAGGTATGTGGGCTTTGGCTAATAGGGGATTACACACAGTTTGTCTTGTAACTTTGGCAATGCCTGGTTTTTGCATTTAAATGGGAGAGGTAGAGAGGGTGGGAGTAAATGCAAGAAATGGGGGAAAGGGAGGGCGGACAGTAATGGGCAAGAACAAAGAAAGTGGTGGGAAAATGGGAAAAGGGAGGGAGCATGGTGTGATCTGCAGCCTGATTTTGCAAAACAGTGAGTCCAGGGCCCAGACCTAACAGCAAGTAGCAAGGCAATTGTGAACAGTGCCCTGGCCCACGTGCAGTGAATATCCGTTGATCTTGTCCAACCAGCATTCATTCCTCTGTCTTCTGGGAACGGAACAGGGTACTTATTTTCCTTTGGTGACCTGCATTTCCACTCATAGTCCATCAGACTCTGGTTGCACTGACCTCTGCCCCCAGCTCCGGAAATGATTCCTATTCCTCTAGGTCACAGCAACAGGTTTAGGAATGGGTGCATGGCCCAAACCATCCAGTGACAGCCAGGAACTCTCAGGAAAGAGACTTCCTTTCTGCTGGGGGCCGGGAGGGGGCACAGCAAACAAACCACTGGAGTTGTATCTGCCGGTGGCTGTCTTGCCATAACAGAGGGAAACCCCTGCCCCAAGAAGGGAGTCAACTCAGTGAAAGGCAGAACCAAAAGACGGAATGACAGATATTCCTGATGACACTATTTGAGCACCTAGAGCCAGCCATACCTGAAGCTGTTACCCTCTTTATTCCTTTAAACCAAAACATTACCCTTTTTAGATGAAGACAATTTTTTTGGCTCCCTGGAATTTGCCATTGAAAGAGTCCTGATTAATAATTAAATTATCTCAAATCTAGTTCTTTGTTACCCATCACTAAGATGCATAAAAGGGGCCTTCAAACTGAGTGGTCTTAGGACACTCATTTTCCCTCACTGGGTCTGCTTTCCTTTTATGTAAAATCAAACTTGTTTTTTGTTTGGTTAGCCTTTTCCTTTTTTTTTTTTTTTTTTTTTTTTGTTGTTGTTGTTGTTGTTGTTTTTAATAAAAGGTTTAATTTTTGTACCAAACTGTGCCTTCCTTGAGTACAGAGGGGACCACATTGCCATGGACATAGCTGTTACCCCTTCAACCCCTCTCTCTAGTCTCTGGACTACCTCTAGCAGCAGACATGGAAATCTTCCCCATTAATTAAGGGGCAGGGCTTCAAGAGAGAGGTATCTGCAGTAACAGAGAGCTCCTGTACTTTGGTCCCAGTCAACAACTGGCTCAAATCCCAGGGGAACACTCAAGGGCCTGAGACCATTGACAAATGCCTTCAACTCTCTGAATGCAGAGGATGAAAACAAGGGGAGTAGGTCCAGCCTCCCACAAGTCTTGGGAGGGAGGTGGGAGTTAGGGAAGGTACAGGTGACCCCTCTGCTCAGCTGTACCTGGACCTTTCATTTTCACAGCCAGGGACTATGCTAAGTGCTTTCCATGTATCACCATCTTTAATATGCATAAGAGCCTTATGATTTGGGTCCTTTTATTATCCCCATTTTACAGAAGAGTAAAGCAAGGCTCTGAGAAGTTTAGATTCATACCCAAAGTCCTGAGCCAGGATTTGAATCCAGGTCTGTATGACTCCAGAGCCCAAGTACTAGTACATCCTAACACTGTGACTACAAAGCTCTAAAACACAGCCCAACACATGGTTGATGCTCAACAAAGCAGATATACACACACTATTGTCCAATAGAATTTTCTGCAACAATGAAAATAATTGAGAGTTTTGCTGACCAGTATGGCATCCCACATGTGGCTCATAGCATTTGAAATATGGACTGTACAACTGAAGAACTGAATTTTAAATTTTATTTCATTGCAATTAATTTAGTTAGCCACAGGTGGCTAGTGGGGGCCATATGGGGCAGCACAAGATTAGAGCCTCTATTCCCCAAAAGGAGGATGAAATATGCTCATAAAATAAATATATCTGGAGTCAGGGTGACCTGTATTCAAATCCCAGTTGGCCACTGTCTTGGTTTGCCAGAGCTGCTATGACAAATAGCACACAATGGATTGGTTTAAACAACAAGAATTTACTGGCTCACAGTTTCAGAGGCCAGAAGTTCCAAATCAAGGCCATGCGTTCCTCCCCTGTTCTAGTTTGCTAATGCTGCCCATTATGCAAAACACCAGAAATGGATCGGCTTTTATAAAGGGGGTTTATTTGGTTACACAGTTACAGTCTTAAGGCCATAAAGTGTCCAAGGTAAGGTATCAACAATCGGGTTCCTTCACTGGAGGATGGCCAATGATGTCCGGAAAACCTCTGTTAGCTGGGAAGGCACATGGCTGGCATCTGCTCCAAGTTCTGGTTTCAAAATGGCTTTCTCCCAGGATGCTCCTCTCTAGGCTGCAGTTCCTCAAAAATGTCACTCTTAGTTGCTCTTGGGGTGTTTGTCCCCTCTTAGCTTCTCTGGAGCAAAGTCTGCTGTCAAAGGCCACCTCCAAAATGTCTCTGTAAGCTGTAAGCTCCTCTCTCAGCTCCTGTGAGTTCTTCAAAGTGTCCCTCTTGGCTGTAGCAAGCTCACTCCTTCTGTCTGAGCTTATATAGTGCTCCAGTAAACTAATCAAGGCCCATGCTGAATGGGCGGGGCCATACCTCCATGGGAATTATCCAAAGAAAGATCCCGCCCAAAGTTGAGTGATCACATCTCCATGGAAACATCCAATCAGAAGTCTCCAACCGAATCAACACCAATACATTTCCTGCCCACACAAGACTGCATCAAAGATAATGGTGTTTTGGGGGACATAAATACATCCAAATTGGCACATCCCCCAAGTCTGGAGTGCTTGGGTACTGACTTGCCACCATCCTTGGGGTTCCTTGGCCTGCAGCAGTGCCTCCCGTCAAATGACCATCTCTTTCTCTTTGGGTCTGCTCTTCTGGTTTCCTCTGACCTGCCCCCCTCCTCCAGCTTTTTCTGGTGTTCAGGCTTCTCTTTAGAAAGCCTGCAGGGAAATGGGTTAAGACCCATGCTGATTCAATTTGGCTATGCCTAAATAGGATCTCAAAAGATCGTATTCACAAATGTGTCCACATCCTAATGGATAAATCTATCCTCAAAGAATCCTATTTACAAATGGGTTCTATTTACTGGCTTTTTGACCTTAAACAAGCAATTTCAGTTTATACCGACAAAAATACCTACCTCATAGGATTGTCGTGCTACTCACTCATCTACTCAGTCAACAATATAGAACACCTCCTGCATTCTGGACTTTGTGCTTGATATTGGGAAGATGCTGGTGCACAGGACAGATAAGAACCCAGCCCCCAAGAAATGTCCACGTTGGACACTTGTCTGTAAATGGAAAAGGCACAGAATACCCGCTCCACAAATGGAAGCTTATTTCAAGAAGCAGACATATTCTGAAAGGGACTTGGCAATGTCTCCAGAGTATTTCACATTACCTCGAGAAAGTTGAGAGGGTTATGCAAATGGGCCTGTTGAATAAAGAATATTCCTAGGTAAAATCATTATGCAGAACAGTTTCCCCTTTGCATAAGGTGGCAAAAATTATCTCCCTGGTGCCAATTATGTGCTTGTTAGCACTGACATTCTCAGAGTCATTACACTGAATGGGTGCCGTTTATGTAAGATCTACACTGGGTTCTATTGTAATTTTTTCTCTGTTTACAACTCGGTATAATAAATGTCATTTTTTCAAATGTTAAGGTATTTGGTATTTAATCTGTCATTAAGGCTTGGAATATGTTTGCCCCTAAAAGGCACTCACATCCAAACACCCTCAGGTGTCATGAAACGGAGCAAATATTCAGGAGTGCCTTGAGGAGGGCAGGGGTCAGGAGACAGGAATTCCAGTTCTGACTTACTGGGTGCCCTTGAACATCAGAGCCTCCCTCCTCTGAGCTTAATCGCCCTGTGTATAATAGGAAGTCATGAGATGCGATAATTTTCTAAAGTTCTTTCCCAGGCTTGGTTTCCTATACCCTTTTTAGAAACCCAGATTTCTATATCTAATTAAAACCATATTGCTTAAAACCATATGAGAAATAGACAAATGGGACAATACGAAGAGTACAGAGAATAGATAGATGATGATGATGATGTTGATGGTGATGATTGACAGATAGATGATAGATATAGATAAATATAGATAGAGAGATATAGAAGATGATTGATAGATGAGATAGATGATAGATGATAGATAGATAGATAGATAGATAGATAGATAGATAGATAAATATAGAAACAGATAGATGGATGGATGGATGGATGACATCACCAAGTAGAGAAATGATGAATTATTGAGTAAGTGATATGGAAAAAATTGAATCATTCTATGGCAAAGAAGCAAGGTGTATTCCTACCTCACACCATATACAAAAATAAAGCCAGATATATTAAACACCCAAACATGAAAAATAAAGACTAAAAAGCAAATAGAATAAAAGATAGAAGATCTTTGTGATCTTAAATGGCAGGAGCTGATTTCTCAGAAGCACTCAAATATCAGAACTCATTAGGGCGGTAAAGGATGGAATTGATTACACCAAAATTAAAGTATCTGTCCCATGGACATCACAAAGTTCGCAGAAGGCTAATGGAGTGAGACAAGATATTTGCAAAGGTTATCTATCTATCTAGAAAACACAAAGACCTAAAAAGTCAGCAAAAAAAAAAAATAGAAAATCCAATGGAGAAATGGACAAAACATATTAATAAATGATTCACAGAAAGGGAAAGAAAGTAACCAATAAGTATATAAAGATGGGTTCAAAATTACTAGTGATGAGAGACAGGTAAATTAATATAACCATGAAGCAGCTCATTATCCCCCCATTCAACTGGTGAAAGTCAGGGGGAACATGTACCAGCAAAAAATGTGGTGAAAGAGAAATTCTCACACACAACTGGAGAAGGGTATGAACGACGCAAAAGTTCGATTACAGTCTGGCCAGACTTGATGAAACCAAACATGCAAATACCCAAGAACCAAACAATCCCATCCTTAGTGACAGAACCAAAAAAAAAAAAAAAATTATTTCACCCAGAGCCACAAGGAGGTATACACAAAGAGGTTTTAACTGCATATTATACCAACCAAAAGTTGGAATGAACCAGCATGAAAGGGACAAGTGAATAATATGGGGGGACAGACTAGGAGATACTATGGAGCTGTCAGAAGAAGCAAACCAGATCTATACACAGCCACGTGGGACAATCTCAAAAACTAAGCGAGGAACAAGAACCAGGAGAGGCCAACACCATTTCTGTAACTGAAAAAGCACACAAATCCCTAAAGTTCTTTACAAGGACACAAATATATACAAATGGAGGGGCTGTGGACTGGGGGCCCAAGGACGATTGTCAACCCGGGTAAGAGGAATGTCATTGGGTTGGAAGTTGTGGTGGAGGTGGCGGTGGGAATTTAAAACAAAAGAGTCCTGCAGAGAGGGGTCTGCTCAATTCTGAGACCCTGAACCCCTTTTCCCACCCCAAATTCATAGGAACTCTTTGTTCAGTTCTTCCCAGGCACTCTGCCAAGGAAGATGATGTATAGATTAGATATAGATTGGACACGCCTATATATCATTTAATATACATTTAATATATAAATTTCATCCTCATAACAAATCAAAATATAGGCATCACTATTAGAGTTTACAAATGAGGAAACTGAGGCCGAGTTGGGGAGAATTGTAGCTCAAAGTCACCAAGCTCGAAAGTGGCTGAGTTGGGACTTGAACCAAGGCAGGGCAGGGAAACCACCCCACTCCGTTAGGATGGTAAGGGGCACATGCTCCACCCTTGCTCTCTCCCCATAACCACCCTCAGCACCTTCCAGAACTGGCCAGATACATAAATCTCGGGTCAGACCCAGGACCCCTTCTCCAGGGTGGGGGTCCTAGCAGATGCACCTCCATACACCCAGCCCATAGCAGACACCAGCTGTGAGTGGGGCATCAAAGGAAGGACATTCAGCTGTAGGTAGGGAGCACAAAGCATTCTGCAGCAGCGTCTAACTGGTAAAGGAAGGGGATGCATTACTCCTGACCCCATATTATGAGATGTCCTCCCTCTTTTTTCTCTCTCTTCTTCTCTCCTTGCACCATCACCCAAATAGGGATCCACCAAGACAAATCCCCCTCAGCACAGAGCCTTACAAGTTTCCAGTGTGCTCCAGGGGAAAACCTTTGCCTTGAAGTTGGGACAGTTCTTAACCTGCTGTGTGACCTTGGGCAAGTCATTTCCCCTCCCTGCCACTCGATGGCTTCTCTATGCCATTGCTGTGTATTGAGAGCTTACTCAGTGCTGGAAACTGTGCTACATGAGGTTAAATCCCTTGCGCAAGGACTTAAAGTCCAAAATACTCAGAGCCACACTTGAGTTCCCCACCCATGAACCTAGTTCAAAGCCCACCATCCTACCTTCAACCACGTGACATGGTTCAGATCTGCAAACACCACTCCTCAGAGTTTCTGCCTTTTCCCTGGAACCCCAGGGAGCCTCAGGCCTCATTGAGCTCTCCGGCCACCCCTGCCACCAGAGGAGCCTGCAAGAGCTGTTTTGCTAGCCTTGCTCCCGGCTGGCAAGGCGGTGCCACAACAAGCCCCGTGACGGATCGGGGTCTGCGAGGGGCCATCTGTCCCCAGTCTGGCTCATGACAGCTGCCCTCAGATCAGGACAAAGTGCCTCCAATCACTGGGCTATTAATCTGGAATCACTCTCCCCTCAGCCTCTCCCATGTGCCACTTTCCACGCCAAGAGCAGGCCAGCCCCAAAACTACTCCTGTGCATCGAGAGCTCCTGCTGCAAATCTGGTGGATCCAGCACCTCCAGGCAGAAGAGCCACTGTCATTTCTGAAGTGAGAGTTTGCTCATTTGGGACTTTCCCTCGATACAGAGAAATGCTCATGTTTTAAGGAGAATCAGCCACCTGGCAAGATAGGTGTGAGTATCCCTGATTTCAGACAGGTAAACTGAGGCTCAGATAGGGAAATTGAGAGAGAGCCATGTTGAGGCATGAATTTTTTTAGCTGTGCAGGAAGATAAATACCAGAAGAGCCAACAGGGCTCAGCTTTACCTCCTGGCTAAGAGAAAGGGTAACAGTCTCAAGGTTTCTGAAGGGTAGTGTATGGTATTCTTCAGCTGTTTTCTATGCCTTGGGTTCCTGGAAGCAGGGAGTGGTCTTGGAGCTACTACACTACTTGATTCTTTCATCCAGTGTTATTCACATACTACCAGATCTGGGCCAAACTCTGAGCTAAGTATTGGGGAGCAAATACAGTGGGCACTGAACCTTGTCCCCAAGGAGACAAAAAATGGACATTGGATAACTCCTCAATGCCGTAAGTGATGGCTGCAGAGACCAGACAGGAGAGGAACCTTCTAGTTCAGGAAGACTGATGGCCCATGACGTTTATCTGCAAGGGGTCACACTTTGAGGTTTGGCATTGAATGATGGGGAGCAGGCAGGGAAGATTTCCAGCAGAGGATTCTTTGTTTTTAATAATAAACTTTATTTTTAGAGCACTTGATGGTTTACAGAAAAAAACACATAGAAAGTACAGAGTTCCCATATACCTCCTCCACCACACACAGTTTTCCCTGTTATTAATATAGTGCATTAGTATGGTACATTTGTTACAATTGATGAGCCATTATTGATACATCATTGGTAACAAAAGTCTATCGTTTGTTTAAATTAGGGTTCACTTTCCGTGTTGTACAGCTCTATAGGTTTTTACAAAAGCATAAAGTCGTGTATCCACCATTAAGGTTTCACCACCCTCAAAAAGCCCCAAAATCCACCTATTCACCTCTCCCCTCCTTCTCCTGAACCACGGATCTTTTTACTGTCTCGATAATTTTGCCTCTTCCAAATGTCATACAGTTAGAATCATATGGTATGTAGCTGTTTCAGACTGGCTTCTTTCACTCAGCAATGTACCTGTAAAGGTCCTCCATGTCTTTCCATGGCTCAACGGATCTTTTTTTTTTTTTAAGCACTGAATAATATTCCATTGTACGATGTACACAGTTTGTTTGCCCATTCACCTCCTGAAGGACATCTTGGTTGCTTCCAATTTTGGCACTTATGAGTGAAGCTGCTATAAACATTCATGTGCAGGTTTTTGTGTGGACTTAAGTTTTCACCTCCTTTGGGTAAATACCTAGGAGCATGATTGCTGGATGGTATGGTAAGCTCATATTTAGCTCTGTAGGAGCTAAGAATGCCATTTTGCATTCCCAATGACAATGAATGACACTTCTCTCAAATCTCCCTGCTGCATTTGAATTCTGCAGTTCAAATCTGGCCATGCTACTCTCTGCTTCAAACCTTCCCATGGATCCCCACTGCCCCCTCGAAACAGAAGCCACCCCCTTTCCATGCCCTGCAAGGCCATGCATGATCCAGTCCCAGCCTCCCTCCCCTGCCACTCCATGCCGTATGGTTTGCATTTGGCACATATTGAGGTGCTCGGAGCCTGCTTCCCATCCTCAACAGGATCTCCAACTAATTCTACTCATCTATCAAGACCACGCCTTGGTGTCACCACCCAAAGAAAGTTTTCCATGCCCACCACCACCCCTCACCCTCAGGCTGGGAAAGATGCACTAACATTCAGTCTTCATAATAATCACAGAGGTGGGTACTATTATTAGGCCCATTTTGAGAGGAAAATGCCAAAGTGCAGTGCAGCAAGCACCTGCCCAAGGCTGGAGTATGTCTTAGTTTGCCAGAGCTGCTATGACAAGTAACGTACAATGGGTTGGCATAAATAATGGAAATGTATTGGCTCGTGGTTTCTAGGGTAAAAGAAGTCCAAAATCAAGAAAGTGGCAAGGTTTGCTTTTCCCCAAAGACTTGTAGTATTCTGGTGCTAGCTGCCAGCAATCCTCCAGGTTTCTTGGGTTCCTGCCTCTCATTGCATGGCAATGTCTTCTCCTTTCCAGCTTCTATGACTTCCAAGTTCCCTTTCTAAATTCTCCAGCAATCCAGATTAAGACTCAGCCTCATTTAGTTGGGCCACACCTTAACTAAACATAACACTTATTAACAATGAGTTCACACCCCCAGGAATGGGTGAGGATTAAGAAAACAGCTATGTTGTGGTATATAATTCAATCTACAAGAGATTCAAACCAAGGTCTGCATGACCCCAAGGTCCCAGCTCCTAAGAGGCTGAACTGGGATTGGAACACAGGAGGGTTTTGAGTGGGGAAAGAGGGTGCTGCTAAAGCCCACCTTGGTCCATAAGGGAAGAAAGAGAAGAGAATGGAGAAGCATCACCACGCAGATCTGGGATCCAAGAGAGTGGGGAACAGAGTCGACTCTGGGAAGGCAGTGTCAACACAGCCATTCTCTTACTTCAAACAGTCTCGGTGTTAGAGGTATGTATCAGCAGCTCAAAGCTGGACCCCAAGAACCTGTGTATTTTACCAGCTCCCCCATTTATTCTGCAGTGAAGCCATTTGAGGGATCCTAGCCCAGAGTGGGCACAGACACTAAACTAGGATTTGGGTGCCAGAGACAAGTTTCCCTGAAGCAAAGACTAGAGCCCAGACAGAAACCATACTCTGCCCCTCCCTGAAAGAGGAAGCTCATCCTTGTTCTCAATCCAAACATTCATCTCCCATTTCACTTTTTCAGAAGAAAGAGACCCTAAAGACTGGGCTGAAGGAAAAGCCAGAACACATGCTAACATGTTAAGTGTGCAAGGGTACCAGACAGGATCCAGTATGTTTAATTGCTGCATCTGACTCAGCCATCTATTAGCTGTGTGGCCTTGAGTAGATCAGATGTCCTTTCTGGGCTTCAGCTTCTGCCTTGATAAAATGGACAGGAAGTGGGTAGATAATTCATTTACTCAGCCATTCAACAAATATTTGTTAAGTGCTCTGTTCAGCTCTGGAGATCAAGTGATGACCAAGACAATGTCACTGCTCTCACAGACATTATAACCTGAAAGCAGAGGTAGACATTATCTAGAAAAACAGACAGCCAAGTGGAATAAGCAAGAAGGAGAGCAACAGGGGGTGAAGATGGAGGGTGGTACAGATCCAGAACTTGATGGACTTTATTCCTAAGGTCTGTGAAACCTTGCCATCATGTCACTCCATAGGCTTCCTTTGTCCCTGCACTATGAAAGGAAGCATCATTGGATGATCAGATCCATGGTTCCAAGTGCCAGATGCTACCCTTGCCCCAAGCTCTGCTAGAAGACCCACTTTCAAGATGTCTCCTTCCTTTCCATTGCACCTACCAGCCCAGACAGCCTCTTCCACCAACCCCAGTGGAATCCTGAGCCCCTCAACTTCCACTTTCTCCCATTTTTCTCTCTGCACTTCTCGCCTTTCATTTCTGACCAAACTTCAGATGACGGAAACACTGATAAATTAATGATTGTAATTAATAAAAATTGACTCTGTGCTAATAAATTATTATGAAATGGCCTGTCAGGTTTTTTAATGAAATGCAAAAAGCTGCAGTAATGAGATGAGTGTATGCACTTTTCAGCCAAGACGTGAGGAAATACATCCATGGGGTACTCAGGCTTCCACAAGGAAAGAATCCAGGGAGAAGAAAAGCAGAATTGAGGCAATGCTCAGAGGAGACAGGAGGCATTACTGTGGCATGAATAGCTACTATGCTAAACAATTCACCTGCATTATTTTAAGTTATCTTAACAGCCCCAAGAGATAGATATTACTATTATCTGTCATTTTCCAGATGGAGAAACTGAAGCCCAAAGAGGGCAAGGAATTGCGATAGGTGACACAAAAATGATATTGTAGAACTGGGATCAAACACAGATCTTTTGGACTCCAACCACCACTAAGCTCTTAACCACTCAATTATACCACCTTTCAGGAAATCAGGCTTTGGAAGCAAAGGGTATGATTTCAATGTCCAATTCAGTCATTTGACCTTGTGGCCTGGAGTAGGTTACTTAACCTCTCTGAGCCTCAGTTTTCCCATATGTGTAATGGAAATGGCCATATCTGTCTCACATGACTTTGTGCATGGACATGCAAGAATGAAACAAGATGATGGATGGGAAGACATGTAGCCATAAAAGCATCCATCCTCTCCTCCTCCAAGAGTTTGGCACATAAAGCTCTGTCTGAGCAGATAAAGCATTGCGAGAAAAGGGGTCCAAGGTCATGGAAAGGAAGCGTGACTGCATCCTCCCTCATGCCCCATCCCAGCTCTACGGAGTGTTTAATAGTACAAGGTTGTCCCAGTTCTTTGTAAACTATAGCCGTGAATGTAAAACAACTGATTTTTACAACAGAATTGTTTAACCCTGCACCAATTAAAAGTACCTGTTATTAAAAAAGGTAATTATGCTGTAATTAGTTTGACACAAGACATTAAGCAGATTATTATCAAAACCAGGGAAATAGTAACTTCAAAGCAATTTCCCCTCTTGAAAGAGGCATTTACATGCCGCCATTGGAACACGATCCTCACTTGAGGCACTTCTTAATGCATGGAAATGTGGTTCCTATCTCTTTGAGCAGCTGGAGCTTTATGGCAGGGAATGCCCGCGTTACAAATGAACCTGGGTGGCTGGGCTGCAGGAATTCTTTCCAGGAAACTGGGACCAGGAACTGGCTAGCCAGCAACCAGCCTGGGCCAGGGCAAATATTAGCAGAGACCACTGATGAAACCAGGGAGGGGGTTAAAGAGAACCCACATGTATCAGGTGTCATGCTCAGCTTTGTCAGTATTCTCTCCTTGACTCCCCCAAACAAACCTGTGAGGTAGGGATTCTGAGAACCCACTTGTAAGGGAGAGAAAACAGACTAGTGATCACCTATTGTGGCAAGGAAGGAGAGAATCAGATGCCTCCTCCAAGCTAATGAAAGGAATAGCACTTTCCCCAGCCACATTATCAAACCTATATATCAAGTCAAGTCAGTTTCTTTCCTCCTTAGCCATCTTTTAGGGGCTATGTCCTTCCAGAAATGTCTGATTCTCTGTCACCATTTCTCTGTGTTCTTCTTTACATTCCCTTTCCCCACAGCATCTTCTCTCACCTGTTGTATTTCTGGAGGAGGCAGGACAGGAGTCAATGATGAACAAGCAGTCCAAGCTCAGTCCAGTTGCACACTGGAGTTTCAGCACCACGGTCAGCGGCACGGGTATTCTTGCCCCCAAGCAATAAAGCACTTGCACCCTCAATAAGAAAGTCCACCCGTAACGAGGTCCCATCTCTGCCACTTACCAGCTGTGTCATCTTGGATGATCTATGTAACCTCTCTGAACCTCTATTGTCTTCTCTTATAAAATTTGACAATAATAACACCTAACTTAAAGAGCTACTGCCAAAAATTCACATTAAGCACTCAGCAGGGAGCCTGGCACATTGCACATTCCCAATAAATGAGAAATATTTTTATTATTAACCTACATCACCTGACTTCTGCTCTATGTGCTCTCTTTAGCCCCCAGTGCTCTGCTTTCTGAGAGATAGAAAATACATGTAAACGTGAGGCAGGCAAAGGGGCAAGACCATACCATTCAAGACATAAACTAGACCCTTCTCTTCCTACAGCTACACAATTACTGCCTGCTTTTTTAGCCAGCAAGATTAGAATTTCCTTTTCTCTGGATATCCCTGTAATCTTGTTACATATGACATCTACTGAGCATTTACAATTTACCAAGAACTGTGCTAAACATTACATGTCAGTTACGTCATTCAAAATTCTCAACCACCCTATGAAGCAGGGAATCTTATGTAACATAAACTTTATCCATTTTGCAGATGAGGAAACTGAGGTTCAGAGAGGGCAGGTGATAGCCACTGTCTCAGAGCTGGTCAGTGGCAGAGCCAGGATTTGAACCCAGGTCTTTCTGTCTCCCTTCCCTTTCAGGTCACGTGGTCAGGTGGAAAGAGAGACAAGTAATTAGAAGCTCACCGAAAGTATCTGGTACACCACAGGTGCTCAGGACATGTGTTGTCATCACTCTCCTCCTCAGCCCTCAGTTTCCCCATCTTTCTATTCAGTCTTCTCTAAGCACCCATTGACTCAACAGCTGCTGCTAGATGAGCAGCCTGGATCTCAGGGTCTCTCCTCTCACTGGCTATCATTCTGAGGTCCTGCCTTCTGTGAGCCCCTTGCCTCTTCCTCCGGGAAGAGCTAGAGGAGCAGCTCCCAGCAGTGGGGCCTCAAGCCCATCCCGCCATTGCCATGACAACAATGCCGCCATCAATCTTCTTCAAGTCCCTCTTTCCAGCTCTGCCTCTCGCCCTCTCTTGTCGTGCCTGTGCCTGCTGGGTGCTCTGGCAGGAGGATGCAGGGTGAGGGGCTGGGGCCAAGCGTGCATGCAGCAACAGGGTCAATGCATGGGGCAGGAAGAAAGGGCAGGAAGAGGGGAAGTTTCAGGATGGGGGTAGATCAGCCTCAGGAGGGGGCTGTGAGGGGTTCTGGGCCCCCCATCAACCTCAGAAGACCCCATTTCTTCCTCTCCTTCTTTCTGAGCCTGTGATCCAAAGCCAAGCTCTTTCCACTCGTTACCCCTATAAAAATTCAGCTTAGGTATGACCTCCTACAGGAAGCTGTCTATGATTATTGCCCTCACTGGCAGGGTTAACCACTCCCCATGATTCCTCATGCCTCCTACTTCTCCTACTTCATAGCAAGTATCACACCAGTTTACTTGAATTAACATCTTGATTCTCACAATGGCCTTATAAGGTAGGTTCTATTGTTTCCTAACATGGCCTATTATCATCTCTGTCTTTGAGGTGGACAAACTAAAGCTCATGAGAACTAAGCAATTTTCCCTTGAGCAAGTGGCTCAGGCATCATTTGCTCTCTGTTTGGCTGCAAACCTCATCTTTCCAGTGCACCAGGAGGCCTCAGGAACACACTTGGATGTGGGAACCAAGAGATATTTACCTGTTTAGCTGTTAATCGGCCTCAAGAGTTTGGAGGAGAAGATCATGCAGTCAAGGACATGCACAGGATGTCAGCAGGGGCCAGTCGACTTGGGCTGTGGCCTCTGGATGCTCCCTTGTCCCCAGAGGGCTGCTCAGGAATGAAGGCCTCTGTCTTGGGGGGAGAAGCAAAGTCAATCGGGGTGACCACCTTTACCTCCAATGTCTGAGTGAGCCTCTGCCCAAGAAGATGGTGCCAGGTGCCATGTTTACAGAAAACCACTCAGCGGTCCTAGAATGGGCTACCAAAGCCCACCCGCTCAGAATCCCCACAGGGGCCTCCCAGCTGGTAGGATGCTTATAGCTCATCTTCCCCCACACTCATCCTACAGACTGGACAACTGAGACCCAGAGCAGGGTAGGGAACCAGTTCAAGGTCATCTGGCCATTAGGAAGAGGCAGAGCCAAGATATGAACCCAGGTCTGCCTGATTCCTAGGGTTGGGCTCTTTTACCTAGTTCCGTCATGGAGAAACCAAACAAAAGGTAAAAGCAGTAGCCAAGCAGCCATTCCACCTGCAGCATTAACAGAAAAGAGAGTGCATTGTTGGCCAGGGGTAGTGATAAAAGCTTGATGTACATTAACTCCATTTTCAGCACATTATGAAATAAAGATGATTATTATACCCATTTATTAGGTGTAGATATAGGGGCCTGTATTAGTTTTCTATTACTGCTGTGACAAATTCCCATACACTCATTGGCTTAAAACAGCACAAACATGCTATAATACAGCTCTGGAGGTTAGAAGTCTAGGCTGGGTCTCACTGGGCTAACATCAAGGTGTTGGCTGGGCTGCATTCCATCTGGAGGTTCTAGGGAAGAATTGGTTTCCTTACCTTTTCCAGCTCCTAGGGGCCACCTGCATTCCTTAGCTTTTGGTCCCCTTCCTCCACCTTCAAAACCAGCTACATTGGGCTAAGTCCTTCTCAAGCTGCCATCTTTCCAGTTCTCCCACTTCTGCATCCCTCTTCCACTTAGACAGACACTTCTGGTGACTTTGGGCCCACCTAGATAATCCACGATACTCTCCCATCTCAAGGTCAGCTGATTAGCAATCTTAATTCCACTTGCAACCTTAATTCTCCTTTGCCATTAAAGTAACATATTCCCGGGTCCACAGGGAGGTGGCGATGAGTTTCCTGTCCTCAGTGGAGGTCCATGATGATCAATGTCAGGAGGCCAGACATCCCAGGCAGCAGTCAGAGATGGCCTGGGGATGGGGGGTGACACCTGCTTATGCTGGGTATTAGCAATCATGGGCAAAGAAGACTGCAAGGTAAGAATGCCCACACCTTCCCAATCTGCTGCATCTCCTGACCCCAATGCTCCAGCCAATTTGAAATTTTCATTGTCCCCAGTACAGCTGGGTCTGTCACACTCTGAGGTTTTGCATGGGCTATTCCTGCCTGCTGGACGTTCCTTCCCACTTTCTTCGACCAATGAACTCCATCTTATCTTATCTTCCAAGCCTCCTCTGTGATGTGATTAGAACTTTTCTCCTTTTAACCCTGACCCTTCCTTTTTCTCTTACTTCTGGGGTTGATTGTTGACACATAGACATTCCAACCAATATACAGTCCCACTTGGGTTAGGAAACACTGTCTTTATGTTAGAAATCTCTGGTATGATTCTAAAACTACGGACTCTTCTTCCAATGTAATTTTAGCTAGTCTCCATTCCAGACTCAGAAAATTTAAGTTACCTACTGCCTGACAAAGACATGTAAGACCTATTCTTATCTCAGAATATTTCTAAAATTAGAGTCAAAGTTGTGTTAACCGCCACAGTTAAAATCAAAATGATGGATTCCTCTTATGAAACCAATCCCAAAATGTTTCCTCTCCTGGCAGTCAGAAAGCTCACTCTCAATTTGTACTGTTATGATCCTCGTAATCATTTTCCACAATTACATTGTGACTACCCTTCACTCCGTCAGGCTTACGGTGGTCTTGAAGGAAAGATGAGAAACTTGACCTCACTCAGAGTCACTTCTTGCCCAGGCTCCAAGACTTTTGTGGGCTTCCTTGCAAGTGAGAGCCAATCACAGCAGAGCTTACCCTGAAGCCTCCCCTGGTCAAAGGGTCAACAGCCCTTCTCATGAGCCAACTTTGAAGACCCTGCCCCTTGGTTTTTCTTCTGGCCCCTCTAGATACGAGAGAAGAAAACTTAGAGTAATCGAAAATGCCAAGGAGACACCTTCAATAGGTGGCCACTTCCAATCAGCACGGAGTTAGGTAATTCTGAGGATTGGATGCTGCACCAAGTAGAGAACCTCTCATTTGAACAGCAAAAATGGTGCTTTGGTTTGCTAAATCTGCCGGAATGCAATATACCGGAAATGGGTTGGCTTTTAACATTAGGGATTTATTAAGTTACAAGTTACAATTCTAAGGTCATGAAAATGTCCAAATTAAGGCATCAACAAGAGGATACCTTCTCTGAGGAAAGGCTGCTGTCATCCAGGGTTCCTCTGTCAAAAGGGAAGTCATGTGGCCGGTGTCTGCTGGTCCTTCTCTCCCCGGTTTAGCTTCTGGTTTCAGTGGCTTTCTCTCTCAGCTCCTGCAGGTCCCTTCTTTGTATCTCTGGGGCAAACTCTGGATTTCATTTCTTAGCTTCTCTGAGCTCTCTGGGTTTCATCTGTCTTTTAGCCTCACATAAAGGATTCCAGCAAGGGGATTAAGAGCCATCCTGAATGGGCAGGGTCACATCTCCATGGAAACAACCTAAACAAAAGGTCCCACCCCACAATAGGTCTGCCCCCACAAGACTGGATTAAAATAACATAGTCTTTTCTGCGGTACATAATAGCACAGATGGTAAGTCACTCATCATAGAAAGCCGCTCCCCCAGCCTGGGTTTCAGTTTTGGCACCTCCACGTAATCCTGGATGAATGATTTTGGGCAAATTACTCCCTCTGTTGGGGTCTAAGCTTTCTCCTCCACGAAAGGGGAAATCACAGCAGTTGCTTCACAGGGACGTTGTGAAGGTTCCAGAAGATAATATACATGAAAGGCTTTAGCATCAAGGAAGAACCACTGAACGTCTCCTTCTTGCCCAAAGTATAACTCAGGGGATTTTTCATGCCCAAGGTATAACTCGGGGGATTTTTCACATTGCACCTCCACCTCCATTCTGCTCAGCTTGCATTTGGATCTCTGAGAGACAGGAGGAAACCACGGCAGAGTGATCAGCCATTAGCACTCAAGGACTTGAGTTGTTTTCAACCATGTTGCCAACCAGCTGTGTGACCTTGCAAACATTGCCTAACCTCTCTGAAAGTCATTTTTCTGATCTGTACACATTACAAAGTGGAAAGAAGTCCACACCTCCCACAGAGAGTTGCAAGAAACAAATAACTGAGAATGCCAAAACATTTTGAGAACCAGCACAGCCTCCACACTGAAGCATTCATGTGTAAACAACAGCAGGGTCATACACTGCCTTTCGGAAGAATCTCAAAAGAGGAGAACTCAGAAGGCGGCACTTTGAAGTTCCTAAAGAAATACGTATCTATTGGTGAGATTCAGGGCCGTGTCGCAGGTGGGAAGAGAGACATATTTGGGGCCAGCAATTCAGCACCTGTCTTATCACGTGACGTCTGTGTCTACCTCCTCTTCTCCATGATTGCATGGAGCCAAATCCCAAGTCTGATCCAATCCCTTCCAAAGTTCTCTTTGGATGTCAGCATCCAGTCTGCGTTGACAAGGTTGGTCCTGAATGAGTACAGGAGGCAGCTGGGGACAAGGTGATTAATATAAAAATACCAAAGCAGAGATCCCACCCCACACACAAGTTTTTAAAATTGGTCCGGGGCTGTGGTTCTTAACTGGGAACTGGGGGATTTCACCCCCCTCCTCCAGGTAGCAGTGAGCAACGTATGGAAACATTTTGGGTTGTCATAACTCGGAGGAGCTGCTACTGGCATTTTGAGGGCTGCTGCAAACACTCTGCAATGCACAGAACTGCCCCCACAGCAAGGAATGATCTGGTCCAATATGTCAGTGGTTCTGAGGTGGAGAAACCCTGGTCTGGAGTAACCCAGACATTGGGATGGTTGTGGTTGGAAAGCTCCTCAGATGATTCTAACGTGAGCCACTGGGTTAATCAAATGCTCAGCAATTAGCGTTGGAGAATTAGAGTCTTTCAGATGAAGCTTCCATAATCATCCAGCTGTTATTAAATCACCAATAGCTGTGGCCAAATTAAACCCACAGTTAAGAGTGCTTCAAGCATTGGCTTGTATGTTCCCGCTAGAGTCACCAACCACCCTACATTTCCCAGGCTTGAGGGGGTTCCCGGAACTCGGGACTTTCAGTTTTAAGACTGGGACAGTCCCTGGAAAACCAGGATGAATGGATCACCCTAATTTCTGCTTTTATCTTGTTTTCTTTTACTACCCATCCATCCATTATTATTTCGGCTTGTACAACATGCCAGGTCTATACCAATGCTTTACCCATGTTAGCTCATTTAATGGTCAGAACCCTACGATGTAGGTATTAAAGTCCTCATTTTACAGGGTCCCAGGGGTTAAACTGATTGACCCCAGAGGTCACCCAGAGTATTGGAGCCAGGACTCAAACTCAGGTCTGCCAACCCCTTGGTCTCCGCCACTGGACCACACTGTCCTTCCAGCAGCCTCTGTCTGTCTCCTTTGGTAAGTGATTAGATTCCCAGCTTAGAGGCTCAGGGATGCTCAAGAACACCTCCCTGTTCTATGGAATCTCTGCTGTTTCCATTGATCTCAACCTACTCTCTTTTCTTTCCAGGTGGGATCCAGTCAATTAAAAAAACTATGAGGGCCTCGTAGATGACCTTCAGCCAAAACTAATTAACGAAGGCATCTCAGAGTCATGGCAATGCCGAAGGACTAGCAGGTAGAAGAGAGGGGAAAGCAAGCAAGCTTTGCTCTCCATTCTAGGCTCCCTGCATGTCATCACTGTGCTCCCTAAAGTACAGGTGACCATCTACATGCTACAGGTAAAGTAGTTGGGGCTCAGGGAGGTAAGCACCAAGGCCCCATTCCCGGGAAGTGACAAATCTGGCATTCGAGCCCATGTCCCTTGAACTCCAGTGCCCAGGCTTTTAGCAACTCATTCCACGCCGAGTGAGGAAGCCTGCTTTCTTGTTGATTTAATGGTCCAACGTGGGCAAAGCGCCCCTAACAAATCCCAGAAGATTGTCTCGGGGAGATGTTCTTGTTGTGCAAACAGCATTACATGTCTTGGGCTTTGTAGCACCGTTTCAAATATTGACGAGGCCCATTAAAGAATTCCAAGAGAACAGCCCCTCCTGTTCTGCAGGGGGAGCAGGTGCTGAGTTCAGAATGCAAGCTGCAAAAGACAGAACCACCGCCCCGTGCTCACGCCACCGTGCACCACCCCTCTGTGGGTCCCCCACCCCACCCCCACCCCCCAGGTGCCCGCCAAGGTGTGAGCCCCGCCAGGCCCTGTGCATTTCTATGAAATGATATTTTATTAAATAAACAAACTGGAGCCGTTCCCGTAGATTTATGAACAGTTCCTCAAGCCTCACTTGTTCAACCCTCTGCAGATTTACGGTCCTGCATTAACCTCGTGAACGCTCATAACGTTTACTAAGATAATGCTGGCAGGAGGGAGAAGGGATTTTTATAGCCAAGTAATAATTACAAAATGCAGGGAGTACTCAGGGAGCCTGTTTATTTGTTATACTGGGAGCAGGGCCAGCGAGGGGACTGTACATCCATACGGGTTTTGCCGATGGAGATCCAGGGCCTCCCCTTCGAGCTGGTGTTGGCTGATGGCTTGTCTGGAGTCTGGGGTCGACTTTTAGAGGATGTGTCGGCGGCGTGATCAGGCATGAGCCCCTGATTCACACGTGTCCTGCCTCTCCAGAGAGGGTACCCAAAGGGCATGATTAGAACCCCATGGATGGTAGTAAAAGAGGTCGGTCCCCTGGGGGGTACAGCATTCCTTGATCCCCAGAGTGGGAGCAATCGGCTCATCAGGCCCTTTTCTTGCAAACGATTCCGCTTAGGGTAAAAGGAAGAAAGCATGGTGGCAATGGATGCTTAAGGGGAATAAGGAAGAGGGGTCTTGCAAAATGGCCAGAAAACACGAAGAGAATAAATTATTGAGAAACATCAGTTGCAAGAACCACGACAATCTGGCTGCCCAGAAGCATTGGAGTGGGAGGGGCTGCAGATGCCCAACCCACCCACCAATTAAACCCAAATCTGAAGGGACGAGGATAGACATGTTGTTTTTACAAACTCCCCAGTGAAGCTGATGCACAGAAAGGCTTTAGACCAGTTGATTGTCCTTACAAAAGGTCCCTTGGCATCACTGTGGTCTTGCTACACATAAGGGGTGGTTTGCACACTAGCAGCATCTGCCTCACCTGGGAATTGGCTGGAAATGCAGACTCTCAGGCTCCCCCCCAGACTCAGTGGATCAGAACTGGCATTCTAGCAAGATCCTCAGGGCTTCCCATGCACATCAAAGTCTGAGAAGGGTCACAATATGGCATTGGAACCCCAGAAATGCCACCTGCCCAAAGTAGGTAGAGGAGCCTTCATTTTTCAGGGGAGTTTAGTTTAGCCACCTGCCAAGGCCACACACAGAGCCGGGACAGGGAGCCATGTACTCTCTGCACTCAGCAACTCACCCACCCAAGGTCACCAATGGGGAAACCCAGATGCTGCGGCAGGTGCCAAAGCGGAGCTCGCGGGCCGGAGCTGAAAACGAGAGATGGAAGCGAGCGGCACCCTATGGAAGGGGGTTGGTGCCTGGTTGTCAATTAGTCACCCAGCCTTCTGCAGCTGGCAGCGCGGGGCCCCCTTCTTCCCCGCCACCCCCGCCCGCCACCCCCTCTGCCCTCTCTCTGCTTTCCCCTTCCCGAGCCTCCTTGAGATTTGAAACTCAAACAAGAGGGTATGAATAATGTAGCGTGATCGCTCCCCTCAATCCTCAGAGGGTGAGCGAGGCTCCTTGTCTGCCTCATTAGCGGCTGTTCAACCATTTGATTTCGGTAACAATGAGTGTGCCTTCCTCGGAATTTTCATACCTATTTGCGTCACCGGAGTCAACACTGAATTTTTGAATCCGCATGAAATTTTAATGGGGCGCTCTGAATACTGCGTACTCTCTCTCTGCCAGGCCTTGCTTCCCCAGCCCTGGTCCCAGCTGCAGACAAAAGGCAGGGACAGGGACTGAGAACAGACTGCTCAGAGGAATGGGGGCAGGGGTCCTAGTGGACCCCCAGCTTGGAGCCCAGATGGGGTTCTGGGGACCACAGGGAGAACCCCCACCCCCCAGGGTTGGAAAATGCTTCCGGCAAAGCAACTGGGGCCCAAAGTTCAGCACTGCTTTACCACTCTGAACCTCAGTCTCCTCGTCTGTGAAATGGGGATTATAACATCATAAAGTTGTTGCAGAGATTAAATGAGGGAATCTGTGTAAACCTTTTAGCACGGTGCCTGGTGCCTGGTAGAAGCCATTATTCTTATTATCATTATTAGTTTGCCTCTGTCTCTAACCCTACACACAGGACTAGAATTGGGCCATGTGCAAAGCATGGTAACATCTTTTTGTTATTGTTTTTACTTTTCACATTGGATTCAGCAACAGTGAGAATTGAGTTGATCCCAACTTTACCTCTTCCTACCTGTATGACTTTGAGCAAGTGACTTCGCCTCCCTGAGTTTCAATGCTCTCATCTGTGTGATGGGGAGAATGAGCCCTTCCTTTTAGGATTATTGCCAGGATTCAACAGGAAAATGCATTGTAAGTGCCTCATTTGTTAAGCTGCACATGGAGCAGGCACCACACATGGGAGAGATTATTCACTGACTCTAAGCTCACTTATTTTTCACACTTTAACATCCATGTTATTTAACATCCATGTTTGCCATCGTGATGACCTTTCAATATGATGAAATATGATGATCATTTCAATTGAGGATATTCATTCAGTCCCTGCCCATATGCCAGGCAGGGTAAGAAAGCTGCACAGGTGCAACTTCATTCAGTCCTTGCAACAATCCAGAGGGGTAGTAATATTCCTAAACATGCTTTGTGGATGGGCAACGGAGCCTCAGATTGGTGATGCATCCTGCCCCAGCTGGCGGGAGTGGGGAGCCCAGGCTTGCATTATAGATCAGGTGTTCTAGGAGTTCTGTGCTCACCTGCTCCATCCTGCCTCGATTCCACAGCTCAGGAGAGGGAGAGCCAAGAGCAGCAGGATCAGGAAGTACAGAGAAGGTGGAGTGGAACCCAAGTCCATCGGCTGATGAATGCCGAGCTCTTTCTGCCAGGACCACACCTCGGCGTTGGAATGATCTGTCTTAATTAACCAGCTCCGGTGCAGTCAAGAACAACCTTGTCTGAGCCTACAGGGACGCTCCCAATTCCCAGGTGTCTTGTAAGTGGCTTCATCTCTCTGAGCCTCACTTTCTTCACCTGTGAAATGGAAGCAACCATCTCAACCTCTCGGACGTATGGCAACGATGCATAGAAATTGTCTCTGCAAGCTGTAAGAAGCCCGCAGAATGGAAGTGGGGTTTGAAGACAGAGAAAGGCAGGGGCCCTGAGGGCTGGAGGGAGCTGTGGGAGAGGACCTTGGGGCGGGAGAGAGCAACCAGGGGTCACCTCTTCCCCAGGGGATGCCCAGTATGTAATCCCAGCCCTCCCAGCTTGGCACAGAGATGGGAATGGAATGAACCGCAGCCTCCACCCTGGCTCCTGCTGCGCAGTATTTCTCACCCGGTGTAATGAAATGGAAGGAGTTGCTGCTGAGAATGGTGATTACTAACCTGCCAAGATGAGTGAGAAAAATCAATTCAGAGAGTGCAGGAGGGGAGGGTGGGAAAGATGGGAGAGTAACCTGGGGGAGAAAGACAGAGAGATCGAGGCAGGAAGTGGAGGGGTGGGGGGGGAGGGAGGGACAGAGACATAGGGTTGGGATGAGGGGATAAGGAGAGAAAAAAAGAGAATGAGAGAGAAATAATAAGAGACAGAGCAGGGGAAGTTGGGGGCAGAGGGGGAGAGAGAGAGAATGAGAGGGAAAGAGAGAAGAGCAAGACAATGATAGAGGAGAAAGAGATTAAGGAGAGACAGAGAGAAAAGAGAGAGAAAGATAGAGACAGAGAGGGGAGAGAGAGAGATTGAGGAAAGAGAGAACTGAGAGCCCCAAGTCCTTTTTCAGGGATCAAAGACCTCGGGATTCAGCCTCAACCACTCTCACCACTTCTCTCCTCCGTGATTATATAAGAAGAGGGAGAGAGTGCGCTCGAGAGGCAAAGCTCTGCAGCACGGCAGAGATCAACAGGCCTGGGATAAGGCCAAGATTCCACAAGGGCAAGCAGCTCTAGGGGATGCTGATGTGTTGTTAGACACCACACGTGGGGAACCGAGGCTGTGTACAACCACCACCACCAACCTGGCCGTTTGGGAAATGATGCCACAAATGTTTCCCAAGTGCTTTGAAACGGAGAGCCCAACCCTTAGCACAGACACAGCACACCCTCCATTGAAGGTTACTTGAGTCTTCAGTCGTCAATTTTTTTCATGGAGACACAATCTATATAACATAACATTAACCATTTTAAACTGCTCAATTCAGTGGCATTTGGGACATTCGCAATGGTGTGTAGCCCGTGCCCTTAGCAAGTTCCTTCTATTCTCCAAGCCTCGAATGACTCCTCTGTAAGATGGGATTCAGGACTGCTCACTGAGCTGGGATAAGAGTTCCGTGAAGTCTGGGTGAAGTTTCTTCCCAACTCCTTATCAGCAGCAGAACCCGGGCAAGTGTCGATTATTGTCTCTAGGGGCTGAACAAAGGAAACTTCAGAACCTGCCATCACGACTGGAGTTTGGAAGGCAGGACACAGATGTGTAGAAAAGGAATTAGCAGCACAAGTTCTGTGTTACTAGTAACGGGATCACAGAGGGTCAGGGCTGAGACGTAAAATCCAAACCCCCACCCGTGGCCCACTGGGGAAGATGTTATCCAGCTCCCAGCCTCCTCTTGCACCTTGACTGGACTCTAAAGCTCATCCAGCCCAACTCCATCTCAGAGAGAGGAAGAATCAGAGAACTAAGGAAAGAAGTGATTTGTCCAAACTCTAGCAGAGAACTCTCCTTTCATTTGTTACAGCAGATTGAATGCACCCCTCCAATGCATTGCTCTCCATAAAACCCAATACAATTACAATAAAGGAATTTTTTAAAGGCATAAACTTGTAAGGACAGGGACAATACAGGAAAAGGCAATAGTAATAAGGTTTGGAAATTGTAAAGCAGGTGGGCAACAGTAATTGACTCAGCAGATCCAACACTGCTGAATCCTCAGCCAGAAGCAGAGAGGCTGAGGTCCATCCCAGTTTGCATGCATCTGTTATTGTGTTCAATTATTTTTCATACAGTAGCTCTTCTGCACCAGGCCCAGGGTGGAGATGAGTAAGAAAACCCATAACTCAAGAAGCTACAACATTTTTGTGACAACAGAAAAGCAAAACAAACAAGGCAACCTGATAAGTCCTGCAATAAAGATATAATGGGGTACAGGGGATGCCCAAAGAAGGAGTAATCAATTCCTTTTGGGGGAAGAGGGGTTGCAAACATTGTAAACAACAGCAAAGATTGAGCTGGGAACTAAAGCACAAAGAAGAAGAGAAGAGAAAGAAGTACTCCAAGCAGCAAGAATAGCAAGGCAGGAAAGAGTGAGTGTATGAAACTTTTGGAACACAGCAAGTAACTCAGAGAAGTGAGGCCGGAAATATGCTCAAGTGCCAGACCTCGAAAGACTTTTTAAGGCTTTGAAGATACTAGGGAGCCATTGAAGGTTTTAGAGCAGTAGAGTGATGGGGTTCATAAAACTCACTCTGATGGTGGTGGAAAGGAGTCTCTGAAATTCCATCCTTCCTTTCTTCCACAAGCTTTGATTAAGCACCTAGTGTATGCACAGCCCTAAGATGGGTGCCTAAGGCCAGGGACCAGATATCTACACCAGTGTGCATGGTGTAAGACTCTACAAACAGTAATTGGGCCAGATCTGTATCTCCTGTCTCCCATTACTTGGAACACACTTTCCACCGAATATCAGATGTGCACCTGCCGGCCGGCACACACACATTACAGTCTTGGGGAAAAAAAAAATTGATCATATCCATTCTCTTAACCTCACCCCAACCCGAACATAAATCATCTCTGTTTATAACGCTTCTGGCAATTTGTGCATTTTGCCGAGTGACATAAAATGACAATAAATTAAGGCCGCACCAGCAGAAAAGTACCTAAAATGCCACATGTCATTAATATTGACAGGTTCTAAAAGTAAAACTTGGCAATGGTTCAGGTGACATAAATTAAAATAAAAATATATACTTTGTCCTTGAGAGAGATTCAGGTGTGAATGGAATGTCCAGGAATATGAAGTCGAGAGAAGTCAGGGTTGAAAAGAGAAAATCCCAGCCAGATCTTTGATAGACAAAAGCAACACAATTCTCAAGAGCTGCACCATCCAATATACACTAACTGCTGCCTTCATAGGACTATTCAAATTTAAATGTAAAATAATGAATTCAATACAATTTAAATTCAGTTCCTCAGTTGCACGTGTGGCTAGTGGGTATTGTATAGGACAGTGCAGATCTAGAATGTCATAGTAGAAAAAGTTCCATCATACTGTGTAGTCAGAGCAAGAAATGTCCCTGCTGAGCTCCAAAGCCACTGATACATGTGAATTTCCTCACCTGCTTCTGGGCCATCTCCCCTTTCTTTATTTCTCTCTGCCTCATTCTCTGTTTCCCTTCCCATTTAGGTATTTTTCTGACATGAATAAGTTGGATTCAGAAAGCAGCTCAGGATTTGGAAAGCCCAATTCAAAGTCCTGCTTTACCACTTATCAGCTGTGAGATCTCAGGCAAGCCACTCCAGCATGCTTGTGCTCCAAATTTGTAATTATGCAGAGATCCCTACCTCCCGTGCCTGGCTGTTGAATGAAAGAATTCTACATGTCAAGTGGTACGTGGTGAACGTGCTTTAGATGGGAATTTTTTCTTTCTTCTCCTTGATAACAAACCTTCAGAGGCTCACAAAAACCGACCAGATATATTTCAGACTCTTCAGCTCAGAATTTGAGACTCACCACATTTTCCTTGTTTTGTCTCTGGCCCCAGCTCGCTCAAGCCCCCTTCCCATGTCCCGAGCCCTCCAGGTACTTTCTACCCTCCGAGCCTTTGTATCCAACTTGGAATACTCTTTCCCCCTTTGTCCAACTTTCAGGGCCCTACTTTTAGCTCAGAGACCACCAAGCCCTCCTGGATGCCTTGTCCTTGTTCTCCACAGCTCCTAACTCAGAACTGGTGGATGATTGTGGGAAAGAAGATGGATACGGAGCACCAGAGAAATTAAAGGGCTTGCCGGGCTCTGGCTGAGATGACACATTTCTTCCTGGAAAAGAATAAACTCTGAAGTCTTCATCAGCCGTCCATTCATCCAACCAACACTTATCAGGCACCTCCTGTTTGGGTGCCCCTGCCCAGCTGAAGGTAGACAGGTATCAAGGAAGACCCAGCCCTGGAGGAGTCACAATCAGATGGGGAAAGAGACCCTCCCCCAAGCAATTGCGGCACAGCATGGAAGGTTCTAGAATGCCGGTGCATGGTGGTCCTCTGGCCACCCAGTTTCAGTGAGTTTCAGTACACTTGAGGAGGGTACAGTGACATCAGGATATGCCCAAGAGCAGGACATTTGGAACAGTGAGGTATGAGTGGTCAGGAGGAGGTTGGAGCTTGGGGAAAGACATTCCAAGAAGATTTGACAGCAGGAGCAAAGTGGGGGGCCAAAGTTCCAGGACCCAAAAGGCAGTCAGTGGGACTGGGGCTTTGGTAGGAAAAGGAGACCAGAGGGAGGAGGCTGGGCCACATGTGGGCTGGCTAAGGAGTTGAGACCAGGTGCTCAAGGGAGTCACAGAGAGCTATGATCATAGCAGGGGCAGCTCTGGGGAGGCTGGATGGAGGGGTGGGGGTAGAGATCGGAGGCCGGGAAGCCAGAGGGGAGATGGCTGCAGGGCAGACAATTCTGGAGACTTGGAGCAGGGCAGGGGCCAGCGGTGGGAGATGAAGGTGAGCCCCTTCTCACCCCTTGGGCCTCTCCCTCCTCCCGCTTTGGCTGCAGCCTCCGGCATCTCCCCGCCTCCCCCTTCCACCCCCTCCCCTCCCCGCCAGCCCCCCCAGCCTTATGGCTGCACAATTTGTGAAGAACATTATGTAAATGGGCTTTATGCAAATCCAGCCTCTCTCCTTGCTCGCTGGACTCCTGAACCCTAATTAACTTGCCAAAGCCTAATGTTGCCTTCCCTTCTACCCCAGGCCCGATCCCCACCCCGCTCCCCCACCCAGGAAATCCATCTTCAGAGGCCACGGTCTAATCACTCCCTCATTTGGATGTACGGGCTGTCGTCTACACCGTGAGCCGGCAGGAGAAGGTGCCATTTCAGCCCGTTGACACTTCTGCTTCCGATACAGCTCCAAAATAAATGCTTTTTTTTTTTGTTAATTTTTTTTTATTTTGCTTGTTTCTAGAAGCAGAGACAGCCCTGGGGAAAGTTTCTCATTATCTTCAAGTCTTTCTTCTTTCACCTTGCCTCACCTTCCCCTCCCCATCACAAAACCAGGGGCCCAAAGCCCCCTCTCTCCTCCCTCTTTGGAAATATCCACGCAGGAAAGGATCAAGGATCGGTTGTTTTTGAAACAGGACCAGGACGGATTTATTCCGCTCCTGCTCTGTGCAAGGCCTGGTTTGTGAACTTAATCCCACATGTGTGTTTTGGATTTAGAAAAGACCTGAAGAGGCATCTCAGTCGGCCTCCGTGATTTTAAAGATAGTGAAGCTGAGGTGCAGGGAGAGCCAATGACATGCCCAGGGTCACACAGCAAGGATGGACCCCAAACCAGCCTCCCTGCCTCCATGAGACAGCCCAGCCCGCAGGAATCTTCCTTGACAGTCCTCGTGCGTGCTCACTTTCAGGTGAGGAACAAAACAAAACGAGGGCTTTCCTAGCAAACAGGAAGAATCATGTTGTCAGACAGTTCTTGCCGCTGTGACAAATTCCCTGGATGGGGAGCTCCAAAGGCAGAAAAGGGAGGTGGCGGGGGGTGGCGGGGGTGTTAGTGTCTCTGGAGCTCCGGCAGGCAGAGCAGTCTGGATGTGGTAAAGGGGGCTTTGAAAGATGCAGCATGTAGGACATTTGCTGGGGTTTGATCTGCAAATTAACTCCTTCAGTCCTTCATTCATTCATTCCTCACTCATTCAGGAGCTATGTATTGTCAGTGTAACCTGGCCCGTAGCGGATCCTGGTAAACACCTCTGCCTGCAGAGCCTGAGAACCCACTTGTCAGCTGCTGCAGGAGAGTGTGACCCCCACATACCAACAGCTATCTGACACCCCCGTTTCTCCCACTGGCTGAATCTTCCCCACCACCACCCCCAGCCTCTTGGGATGTGCATGCAAAAGGGCCCACAGTTGGCAATGCCAAAAATCATCTTGTCACTTCATTTTCATTTCTGAAAAGGAACGATTGTTGCCTGTGCTAAATCCAGGGAAGGAGAGTTAATCGTGAGAGGCTGTTCACCACAGAGGAAAGAATTTTGAGTTCCACAGCGGGTTTACACACAAGGTCAAATCCTATGGTCTTGGGCAAGTCACAGCCACTCAAAGCCTTCGTGTTCTCATCTGTAAAAGGGGTATTGTAAGGGTGCTGACTTCACAGGCTGATGTGGGATTAAATGAGGACGTGGACACATGGAGAAGATATCCACTTCTCTCTGAGCTAAAAGCGTGTTCACACTATCTCTATTGAAGCTATCATCATCTTCTCACTGAGCTTTCAAAAACAACAGTAGGACACCAGGATTCTTATAAGCAAGTTATTATTAAAATTTTATTACAACAGCAATGTGATTGAAGATTTTAGAAAACACTTTGGTGGAGTCACATCACCTCTCTGAGCCTCAATTTTCTCAGCTGCAAAATGGGAATAACAAAATTACCCACCTTGTAGTGTTATTGAAAAGAGCCAGTTAGAAAGGTTTTAGTACTGCCTGAAACACAAAGTTGGGACTCAATGACTCCTGGGAAAAGAACAGAAACAGAGGTCTAAATATAAGGTGTGCCTTACATTCTTTGCAAAGTTTTACTCAGTGGCAAGAAAATGTTCTTTTAAAAGCAATTAATTCACTCATTAAAAATTAATTATCCACGTTCTCCATTAAAAGACTTTTGCTCCCAGACTTATCAAGGGTGCGTTTAGAGATATTGGGTTATGCTCTCATTTTTTATTTGGAAGGTTTTAAAGATGGTGGAATTAGATTGTGTTTGCTTATTCCAATAGAAGACAAATTGCTATCCCTGAGAATAAGCATTCAGACTTGACTATGTCCTGAGGCCCCAAATTTTCCTCTCTAGCAGATGGAAGGTGTGGGCGGAACGCCATCCTTGACGACTGCCATGGTCTTAGAGCTGACCCCCTAAAAAGATACATCATGTCCTGGTGCCTGGAAACCACAATTACCTCCTATGGCAAAAGATGTGCTTAAGTTAAGGATCTTGCCAGGAGGAGCTGATCCTGGATTATCCAGTGGGCTCTAAATGCAACCACATGTATCCTTATGATAGAAGTAGAAGGCATTTTCAGGCAGACACAGAGTTAAAAATGGCCTGAAGACAGCAGAGAGAAGCACGGCCACAAGCCAAGGAATGTTGGCAGCTGCCAGAAGCTGTAAGAGGCAACAGACGGTTTCTCTCCTGGGGCCTCCAGCAGAAGTGCAGCCCAGCTGACCCCTTGATTTCAGGCCTCCCGAACTACAAGAGCATAAATCTCTGTTGCTTTAAGCCATCCAGTGTGTAAGCTGTTTGTTAGAGCAGCCCCAGGGCACTAAGACAATGGCATTACCAGTGACAAGTGCTACAACATACATGCTGCACTGTTTTTATAATGATTATAGAGACTCCCGTAATGCTTTCCCAGCCCCTCTGCTTTGGAATCAGGGACAATGGAAGGCCACTAGGGACAGTCCTCAACAAACATCCAGTTCTAGCTCATGGCCAGCAATCCATCTCACTTGGAGGCGTTGTTTAATCCTGCAGTGCAAGCGAATTTCATTTAACGTGCCAACTCCTATCACTTGGTATCTGTGCCCTGGGGTTAGCAGGTTAAGAAGGATTTTGATATCTCATTTAAGCTCAAAGGCGAAGAGTGCCTTATTGATCAGTGGTATTTGCTATGGGGCTAGGAGTTGGTGCATGTGTGGCTCATTTGCTAGCCCTGAGCTAGCATATCTCTGCATGTGATAGTCGAAGTAGCTGTGTCTCAGAGAGGGCAATTTATTTGCCAAGGTCACACAGCTATTGAGTGACAGAGCCAGAACAAGCATAAATATCTCCTGGCCCTATGTCCCTCTTCATTATGATGCATGTGCATTCCTAATCAAGGCCCAGGGATGTGGATAACATTTGGCATTTGGTACGCTATTTACCTTCCATATGGTTTCAAGAAAGATTTGCAGTGATTACACGCTAGAAATACACACATGAGAAAAAAATATACACATTAGAAGGAGGTTAAAGTAAAAGAGACAAGGTAACCAGGGCCAAAGGAAAGTGAAAATAAAAATAAGATAGAGCCATGAGTAAGCTTGGCACACAAAACTGCTGTCCTATGCAGTTGCTAGGCAACCAGTGGCCAAAGTAAGGAAGGGACTAAGAATCAAGGTGCTTTAAAGATAGAAAATTTAGAAAAGGAACTAGATTTTCTTGGTATTCTCCTAGAACACTCATACCGAGGCAGTTGTGATAGGGTGGAAAACCATCCTCAAAGACATGTGTCCAAGGAACAAAGCAACTTTGATTGGTTCTTGGAATGTTTTCCACAGGAGTTTGATGATGAAAGATCAAGTATGTCCAAGAATTCAGAACTCATGGTTCCAAGGTCACTGATGACCCCTGTGTTTCCAAAGTCAGTGGTCAAGCCACTTTGGTCATCTTACTTGAGCTCTGGGCAGTATATGATATGGTGCCTGGGTTCTCCCTCATCGGTTCTGACCTCCCCTATGTGCCACCATTCTGGTTTGGATGTATAATGTCCACCAAAATGCCATGTTCTTTGACGCAGTCTTGTCGGGGCAGATGTATTAGTGTTCATTAGGTTGGAATCCTTTGATTGAGTGTTTTCATGGAGATGTGACTCAATTTGATTAATTTATTTCCATGGAGCTGTGGCCCCACCCATTCAGGATGGGTCTTAATGTAATCACTGGAGTCCTATAAAAGAGCTCACAGACAGAAGGACCCCAGAGCAGCTCAGAGAGACATTATGGAGATGGTTGCTGAAAGCAGACTTTTGCTGAGTCTTTGGGGATGCTAGCCCAGTGTTTGCTCTAGAGAAGCTAAGAGAGGACAAAATGCCCCAAGAGCAACATTTTGAAAAATGCACAGGAGCTGAGAGAGAAGCTAGAACACAACCTGGGATCAGCAGATGCCAGCCACATGCCTTCCCAGCTAACAGAGGTTTCCTGGATGCCGTTGGCCTTCCTTTGGTGAAGGTATACTTGTGTTGATGCCTTAATTTGGACATTTTCATGGCCCCCAGACTTTAAAATTGTAACCAAATAAACCCTCTTTATAACAGCCAATCCATTTCTGGTATTTTGCATGACCACAGCATGAGCAAACCAGAACACCACCTTCCCTTGAATTTCCTCTGCTAGTGACGGCTGCTTCTCTTTCTCCCTTTTTGACCATTTCTCCTTTTTTTTTTGACATCTAAATGTCTAGACTCTAGGACTCAGCCCCAGCTTTTCCCCTCCTACTTCTCTCTCCCTAGTTCTTATGATCTCATGGCTTCAAAGCCTTTCTAAAGCCAATGACTTCAAAATGTATATCTCCAGCCAGCCTCTCTCCTGAACTCCAGACTCATATATTCAACTGCCCACTTTACGGCTCCATTGAGGCACTAAGAGCACCTCAAACACCACAGCCCATCATCAAACTCTTGATCCCATCCTGCCCTTTCTCCAACCTGTCACCAGCCCACTTCAGGAAGTGGCGCCACTGCTCAGACCAAAAACCGGAAAATCACCCATTCCTCCTCTTTTCTGGTCAAACCCAATAACTGATTTGTCCAGGAGTCCTGCCAACTCAACTACAAAAATGTATCCCCAGGGTAGCCTCTCCTCCTCTCTGCCATGACCCCCTCCCCACCATCCCCACTCCAGGCCACTTTCTGCTCCCCCTCTGCGCCTCCCCCTCACCTCCCTGCTCTCACTCCTGCCCCCTGCTGTCATTTCTCTCCACAGCAGCTAGAGCAGCTGTTTTTGAACGTTGAATCTACCCAATCGCTATGCTGGCTCCAAAACTCCCCCGATGGCTTCTCCATCACTGTAAAAGTCCAGGTCCCCACAATGGCCTCCAAGGGTCTGCATTGCCTGCACCCCACCCCCTCTCCTTGACCTCCTTTCCCCTCTCTCCCCCTCACTCACTCTGCCCAAGTCACACTGGGCTCCTCACTCTCTGCTCAAGGCCTCTGCACTTACTGATCTGGCCTCCTGGGTTGCTCTTTCCCCAGATGCCCCCACAGCTCACTCGTCATCTACATCTCTGATGCAATGTCGCCTCCTCCAGGAAGCCTGCCCTGACCACCTTACTGAAAATGGACCCCATCAGCATCCCTCCCACCCACCCACCCCCACCAGTCATCCTTCCGCCTCTTCCTTGAATGATTTTTCTTCAAAGCAGTCATTGCTACCTGACACTATATGATAGATGTTGGCCTATTTGTTTATTTTGTCTCTTCCCCGCTAGAATATTACACCAATAGGAACAGGGACATTTGTCTCATTCGTTCACCACTATTTCCCCCAGTACCCTGCACACACTAGGAGCTCAATGAGTACATGTTCAATGAATGACTCACCGATGGTTTGCTTACTCCAAATGATTTCTGAAAATGAAAACTCCAAGGTTATCAGCCGGTGCGGGGACAAGGGTGAGCTCTCGTCTCTCAGCTGTGGCTGAATGGTCAGGAGGAACCCACACTGAGTGTTCTGCCTTTGAAGACGGTGTCTGGAGTCATGTTTGTCAGTCCCCTTGGCTGATTCCTCCAGGAACACCCCCTTGATTTCCATAGCATCCCCTTAATCATAAATATCTCCCTTTGGTGTCAGCTGACCCCTTGGATCCTACCGGAGAAAATACTGTCATCAAACCCTGAAGAATTGCTAAATGCCCAAGCAGACCAGGCCAATTTACAGCAGGTTTTGACTTTAATAATGTTTTGTCTTAGATTTTGCCCTAATTATAAATCATTTGCAACTGTGGCTTAAACTATAAGCAAATCTTACATGGCATTCTTATTATCTACTTAATATCACGGAGAGAAAGATTTACGGAACCGCATTCTGGGAATTAAGCAAATGAGAAAACTTTTAGGTGAGGGTGAAACACGTGAAAATTATAGTTTTGTCATAAAACGTTGATTGATCAATGATTATTGTAAAACTGTGGTAACTGTGCAGGCATCGACATAAATCTGTAGTCGGTTGGATTTATTCTTTTTAAAAATACTATATTTCCTGCAGTTTTGACCATCGTGTTAATCTGAGCATGTCAGATTTACTGTGGTTTTAACTTAATTAACTCCATTTAGTTTATGCATGTGTGTGTGCATGTCCTTAAAATGCATTGCCCCCATTTGCTTTTACTTTACAATGGTTCATGTTTTCTTCAAATATAATTTTTTTAAATGGATGAAGAAAATCACACTTTGCTATATGAAGTCGATTCCTGCTGCAGGAATGGATTCAAATCAAGGCTTCCTGGGAACTCCCCTGTGGGGTGACCACTTAGGATAAGGACATGACCTCTTAGGAGACAGTGAAGACTATAAAGAGATGGTAAGTCAGGCTCAAATCCTGGCTCTGTCATTTGCTGACCATATCACCCCGAGAAAGCTACTGAACTTCTCTTAGCCTCAGTCTTACTATCTGTAAAATGGGAATAACTAGGCCAACTTCCGAGGCTGTTTTGGAGCTTAAGTTAAATGATAGGTGTGAAGTGGCTAGTACAGGTCTTGACCCATAATAGATGCTCAGTGCATTTTGTGTCTGTCCCTTGTTCCACGTCCCCACCAGGGGGTGGGCTTGGGATGTGGGGGGCAGGCGCAACTGGTCCTAAGAGTGATGTCCAGGAAGAATTCAAAGCCCTCACAGGGATCATCTTAGAAAAGCCAGTCCTGGCACCAGTGGGAACCGAACGCAAAACCAGAATCATCTTCTAATCCACTAAAACCAGGGAAATGATGGCTTAGACTTTTAAATGAATCTAAGAGCATCTCTCCTTGTGGAACCTGCCAAACAGCAGGCAGATGGCAGAAATGCCACCTCCCCTAAATGAGATGGAATTTGATGTAGAGATGGTACCAGAAGCTGATGCTTCAGGTAAGTTTCCCATGCAACACAATGGCAAATTCCAATGACATCAGCATAATAATTCAAATAAAGTAATAATAGTAGCTCCCACTCACTAATTAGCACTTGCTTTGTGTCTGGTAGTATGCTAAGCACTTGATATACTTAATCTCATTATAGCTCAGCAATGACTAGGACCATATCAATTTTAGAGATTAAAAAAAAAATTAAGACTTCAGAGATGTGACTTGCCCAAGATCTTGCAGCTAGCAAGTGGCAGAGCTGAGACTCCAAGCCCACTGAATTTTGCTACCTCCAAGGGTCGCTGGGCCTCACTTCAGCAGCTACCCTCTGTCCTGGAGGCCTGGACTACTAATCCTTTGCAAGGATAAGCCAAAGAAAAGAGAGGCCAATTCAGTCCTTGTGGGCTCTCTTCTAATTTCTAAGAACAGTGCTGACAAATGGCTGGTTTGAGATTGAAATCTGGCCTCCTCTTCTCCAGAGTTTTGTGTTCCTGCTTAATACCGCTTTATTTTCCTGATTCTCACTGTGTATCCGGTCAAAAATACTTTCCGAGGGCCTTTTCCAAGTCACTGACTCATGGCATCTGTTCTCAAGTTGCCCAGGATCAGGGGAGTCAACCACAGCTAAATGAGCCCAGACATCGGATTTTACTAAAATGTGAACATTCTGAGCAGTGAAAAAAATGTTGGTTTTAAATATAGCTTCCATGTGCAATCTCCTTTCATTCATTCTCTCTCTCTCTCTCTCTCTCTCTCTCTCTCATTCTCTCTCTCTCTCTTCCCCCCTCTCTCTTTCCCTCTGTCTTTCTCTTTCCCTCTCTCTCTCTTTCTCTATTTCTCTCTCTCTCTTATTGCTTCCTCTCCTTCTCTTTCTTTCCTTTAATCTTCTCCCTCCCTCTTTCAAACTCTTCTTCTTTCTCTCATTCCCTTCTCCCAGTAGTTTCTCTCTCCTCCTTCCTCTCCTCTTTGCTCTCTTCCTTTCTTCTCTTCTCTCCACTTTCCTCAATTCTCTTTCTCTTCTCTCCTCCCTGAGCCTGTAAGGGTCACTGCAAAGGCTCAGTCTGGGTTGAATGGCGACAAGTAGTCTCAAGAACTACCTGGGACATAGAATCTTTGGATCCAGTGGGTGGATGTGGCTTCCAACAGCCAACAAGAAAGCTCTGCTCGACTCCCTCCGCTGGCCCCGGCTCTGCCCTCTGCTTCTCAGAACGGAAGCCGTCCCTTGCTCACTCCGACTGCGGTGGCTGCTGTGTCTGTTCCCTGACACTGTCCCGTGGGTTGGTTGTTTTGCCCAGGCCTGGAATTACCCAAATCCCCTTAAATACACGGCTGCAAATGAGGACACTGGAAAAAAGGCAATAATTGTGACAGTAACTCACAGGGCCAGGCCTGACACGTCTCTAATTGCCTGCTAAAATTGTCGCTGTCTCCTAAAGTGCAAATTATCACCCGAAATGACAAGAATAATGAATGAGTAACTCTGATGTAATGCAACAATTAGTCCTCAAAGACACTGTCTAATATGGTAATTCAGAACACCCACTCCTTGTTATTAAGTGCCTGATAATTATTTAATTATCTATCTGCCAGCATGATTTACTTGGTTTATTTAGCTGCAGATGTGGGCAGGAGCGTTCAGGTTTAAGGTCATTGTGAGCTGCTCCCTTCATCGGCCGCCACGTCGGTTTGCTTGGGTGCCTGAGCCTACCGCCGTCTGACTCCCCTAATTGGCTGTGGCAGACCCGACCCAGAGTCAGGAAATCGTCCTCACTCCACGCTCTCCTCCAGCCCGGGGTCACTTGAGGGTCAAGGGCATTCCTTGAAGACCAAAGCGGAGGGTCCCTGCTTTCCCCTGCCCTTTGGACCCCCGACAGGTGATCAGAATATTCTAGGGAGATGGGGCCACCGCCACCTCACGTTTATTGAGCATTTACTCTATGCCAAGTCCAAACTTTCACAACAATCCCACGAGTGGATGCATTTGACAGAGGAGGAAACCGAGGCTCCGAGAGGCTCATTCAGCCACGTGGTGAGGCCAGGACAGGTCTCCCTGCCTCCAGAGAGTTGCTACACACTCCAGACACTGTTGGCTGTCCACGTGAAACTGGCCCCAAAGCTACGGGGCCATCCACACCAGGAAGAGCCTGGGCCAGGACTCAGGAGGGTGCAGGGCCATTGTCACCAAATCAAAGCATGAATATTGGGGAAGGAGAGAGCATGGACCGGCTCTGTGTGAAATCCAAACCAAGGAGTAGAAGCTACAAAAGACAGGCCTGGGATCTATGGAAGGGACCACTTTCCAGCTGAATCTGCAAAGGCAAGTATCTTTGCCCCTCGAAGCCTCAGTTTCCTCTTCTGTAAAGTGGGGCTGATCAGAGAGGCTCCCCACACTCACTCTAATCATAGGTACCCCCACCATCAGGTACTGTCCGCTCAGCACCCTGTTGATTTCCTTTACTGAATGCATCTGCATCGGAAATTATCTTGATTCTTTACTTAATTGCACAAACACACAAATATACACACACACACACAGAGAATAGATGTTACAAGAGGGCAGGGGTCTTACCTGTCCTAGTGATACACCGTATTCCCATTCCCAATGCTTGGCACATAACAGGCGCTCAGTAAATATCTACAAAATGAATGAATGAATGAATGAATGCATAGAAGCCAGATGGGTCCCCAGGCCAGCCCACGCCCTTCCCTGAATGACTTCCCAGCTCTTCTCCACCCACAGCTCCCCACTCCCCTCTCTGCCCAGCCGTCTTCTCTGATGACGCCTCATCTCCATGACCCCACATCACCAGCAGACTATTCTCTGCGAATTCCTTGCTGCGGTGCCCCAGCCGACAGATTCCAATTCCTGCCTTTCCTGAGTCCACACTTCTGAGAGTTAACTCTGACTGGCCCAGGTCACAGGTAGCTGATGATTTGGGTGGTTCACACACCCATCGTCCCTCGACACTCTCCACTTCTGGCACTTCTGCCCAACTTCCACCCTCTAGCACATGGGCCTCTTTGCCTGAGGGCTTTCTCTGTCTGCTGGATCAGGCTGGAGGTGGAGGGAGATCTACCACCCGTGAGTGCAGCCAACCCCAGCCCTGACCCTTCTGCTTAGGATAACACTGAGGTGTGAATTCTGTATTAGTACCTCCAGCTTCCCGGTGCGATTAATCTCCAGTCGCCACTGCAATTTGACTCTTTTGGTGCTCCACCCAGATCCCCTTTTAAAACCCAGGGTATCCTCCCCAAGCTGTTGTGATGCTGGCTGCTAACACTCACAACTGAACCCTTCTCCTAAGAATTGCCCCCAGCTAACAAGAGCCACCTCATCTGGAAATACCTGGGAGGATATCCTCACCCCCAGGGTTGCCACATAAGCCAATAACTGACCAACACAGGGATTCTGTGGTGCTAGTCACACTCCAGAGCACCTGTGGGAACTGGAGGAAGCTGGACTTTGAGCCCATATTTTTCCCTCGTTCCTCTAAGGCAGGGCCGTCTCTGTCTTGCTTACTGCTTTATCTCCTGTATGTAGCATGGTATTGGATGGATGGATGGACAGAAGGATGCATGGATGGATGGATGGATGGAAGGATGGATGGATGGATGGATGGATGGATAGATGGATGGAAGGATAGATGGATGGACGGACGGACAGATGGATGGATGGATGCATGGATGCATGGGTGGATGGATAGATGGATGGACAGATGAACGGACTGACGGACGGATGGATGGATGGATGGATGGATGCATGGGTGGATGGTTGGATGATGGGTACAAGAATGAATCAGATCTATTTGATTCCCCAAATCAAGACCAGAATCCCTTTTTTCTAAATTGCTGCTCTGTTCATTGAAGTGGTAGAGATTAGGCAAGTGGGAGGTCTGGGTTGGGAGTCTTTGACTCCTGGGTGAGTTTGGACTTCACATCCTGGGCTTCAGTTTTTCTGTCAAATGAGAAAATCAAATTTTTCCCCATGGTCTTTCAGTTCAAACATTGGGTAAGTTTCTGTTTTGTGATAATTTTTAAAATAATTTTATACTACTAGAAAAGTTAAAAAAAAAAAACAAAAAAGAAAGAAAAACAACAGTTCAGAGAGTTGCCGTATGACCTTCTCCTAATGTTCATGGTTTGTGATGTGTAAAACCTTAATTTAAGTTTCTGGGGATTATTTTAGGGGTAGGAAGTAGAGGAAACCATGGGAAGGAAGTCAGACTGAGCAAATGGAGGATGGAAATTCAGCGGCTTAACAGCTTCCGGAAAAGATATGGCAGTAAGCAGACAACGTCCCCTTCCTCCTTCCTCTCTCTCTCTGCATGTGTCACATCCACAGCTTCCTTTTATTTGTGGTCTATCACCTCCTGTGCCATGGCAAACAAGAGACTTTATAAATATTTCAAACACTAATAATTTGTGCTGTCCCTACTTAGACTTTTAAATGAATCTCAGAGCATTTCTCTTCGTGGAAACTGCCAAAGTGCAGGCAGACGAGAAAAATGCCACCACCCCTTGCCAGAGATGGGTACTTGATGCAGAAATGGGATCAGAGGCTGTTGCCTCAGGTGAGGTTTCACACCCCACCCCTGCCTCATCCGCCCACCTCCCCTACCCCAGACAGGGAAGCCCTGTCTAGTGGGGAAATGACAAACCTAAATCCTGGGTCCCCATGCTGGGGAGACACTCACTGTACCAGCTGGTGAAGTTGAAGGCTTGTAATTCCTTGGTTTGACTTAGGAGTCAGACATTCCTGGGTTCAAACCCCAGCTGCTCCTCTCCTTAGCTGTGTGGCCTTGGGCAAGTCGCTATACCTCTCTGAGCCTTCATTTCCTTATCTATAAAGTGGATTCTATGGGGATTGAATGAAGTGGTGTGTATAATGTGTATGGCAACTGGCAAATATCATGAACTCCATATGCAGTAGCTGTTATTTTCCCTTTGAATATTTCCAAGACCTTCTTAATGGCTCAGACACAATAGAAGACAGTTTCTAATTCACATAAAACATCCAAGGAGGTTTCAGGTTGGCCCAGGGATGGGAGTGAGGAGGAAAATTCTGCTCTACCCAAACTGATGCAAGCTTTGCCCTCCAGGCAGAGAAAATTAATTATTCACGTATTCAAGTGTTTAGTGAGAGCTCACTATGCACCAGACATTGAGGGTAAAGTGTGAACAGAGACTTCATCTCAGCTTTCGTGGAACTTACAGTTGGAAAAAGCGAGAGAATAATCAAATAAGTACACAATTGGAAATATATTTAGGAACTTAAATTAGCTCCCTGTTCCAGTTTGCTAATGCTGCCGTTATGCAAAACACCAGAAATGGATTGGTTTTTATAAAGGGGGTTTATTTGGTTGCACAGTTACAGTCTTAAGGCCATAAAGTGTCCAAGGTAATGCATCAACAATTGGGTACCTTCACTGGAGGATGGCCAATGGCGTCTGGAAAACCTCTTAGCTGGGAAGGCACGTGGCTGGCATCTGCTTGCTCCCAGGCTGCAATTCAAAATGGCGTCCTCCAAAATGTCTCCATCAGCTTCCAACGGCCATCTTCAAAATGTCTGTCTCAGCTCCAGCTAGCAGTGAGCTCCTTCTGTCTGAGCTTTTATACAGCTCCAGTGAACTAATCAAGGCCCACGATGAATGGGCAGGGCCACACCTCCATGGAAATTATCTAATCAGAGTTATCACCTACAGTTGGGTGAGTCACATCTCCATGGACACAACCTAATCCAAAGGTTCCAACTTAATCAACACTAATATTTCTGCCCCTACAAGAATACATTAAAGAATATAGCTTTTTCTGGGGGACATAATATACACAAACTGGCACACTCCCCTAAAGAAAAAAAAAAAAAAACAGGCTCTAAGAGGAAGCACACCAAAGGGGGAGTTGGTCCCACTCTCATTGAATCTCCGCAGCCAGGTGAGGGATGGATCATGATGATGAGGAAACTGTAGAGATGAAGAACCTGAGACTTGGAGAGGAAAAGGGCTGAGCAGAAGCACACAAATGGCATCCCAGAAGAAGCCACCTTTTGCATCGCAACCCACTGCCCATAGCACAGACCTTCAGTCAAAGTCAGCTCCCTGCAACCTTATTTCCACATCCTCTCCTCCACTAAACCTTAAGTTCCTTGGGGGCAGGGGTCAAGTGCCTTTAGTCCTATACCCAAATAGTGGGTGTTCAAATGATTGTGGTTGTTGTAATATTTTGGGTCCTAATTGCTTAAACATATAAATTCTTACTTCGACCAGATCCATAGTTCTCAAGCTTGGGGAACCATAGCAACATACTAAACAAAGGGTGTCTTGTCAATAATTATGCTAATGCAATCATGACAAAAAGTGGGTGCTGTTCTATAAGAGATCTAGAAGAGATTTTTGAGGCTTTCTGATCCTCTGGGGCAGCATCCCCAAGCCGCAAAGGGAAAATGCTGAACAAAGAAACTCAGAAAAAAAATACAAGAGATATGTATTAATCCTCAATTATATGTCAGACACTCTGCTAAGTACTTTACATGTATCAATTCAATATTTATCCTCGAAACATCCCTAAGAGTTGATATCATCATCCTCACTTTATGAACAAGACAACTGAGATCCAGAAAGGTGATGGGATTTGCCCAAAGGCATGTAGCTGGTAAGGGGCAAAGCCGGGACTCCAACCCAGGCCTGTCTGTAAGCCTTGCTGAGTATCCCCCTCAGCTAGGACCCCAAAAGGATTAAATTCTACTAACTCAATGCAAAACTGAATGAGCATCTCCATTTTCTTGCTATAGACATTTATGCATTTAAACCACATTTCCTCAATACCCTTTGCAAGATACTGTTGGATAAGATGAATTAGATATCAGCTTTTCCCCTCAAGACTTCACAATCTAGTACAGATGAAACCAGTGACCATGTAAAATGAGATAAAATACGTAGAGATCCAGGGAGCCAGAAAGGGGAGGTAAAGGAATGATAAGAGGATTGTAAATTCTGAATTTCCATTTTCTCAGATCTATACTAGGGAAATGTGAAGAGACTATGGTTTCAAGGGTTTCTTTAAACACTAACCACAAATAACTGGAAATTTTAAAAGTCACTTTTGGTATAGTGTCCAAAGTATCCTACCTTCCTTAATCATAAACGTTGTTGAAGACAGTCTGTGGCACAGGATAGAATTTTATTGCATTGTCGGAACATCTTGTGCTGGGGGTTGTGTTGAGCGACATTGACTTGTCTTGGGTTGATTTAGATTCTATGGGCTGAGAAGAGGATTGTTGGATTGCGTTGTTGGATTGTGTTGGTTTGGTTTGCAATGTGTTGAGTTAGTTGGTCTTCGTCAGTCATGTTGAATCAGATTCAGTTGTTTGAGCTGTTAGTGAGGTTGGGCTGAGTTGAGTCATGTAGGTTGTTTCAGTTGGATTGAGCTACGTTGGGTAAATTTTGTTGGGTCCAGTTGGCCTGGCTTGTCATGGATGAAACCGAATTTTTATACATATATTTCAGAAAGGCTTTCTGCTGTAAAGTCATTTCCTGTCCATATTAGTACATTCTGGAAGGCTCTTTATTTAGGAGCCTAAAAAAAGAGCCTTCCAGAATACAACCACAACGGATGGAGCCATTTTGCATTTGGGGAGGTTTGACCCAAATGGTGGTCCAAAGAAGACTGGGTCTTCCTATGTCTGCTAAATTCCAGTCCATTTGCTAGAGAGGTGGTGGTGAGGATATTGCAAAGGTAAGAAAGCTTTTACTCACCTATGGCACTTCCATTGATCCTATTTCATGCATCCATTTGTCTTGAATTATGGAGCACTGTGTTGTGTACTGAACATTAAAAAATGAATAATAATACCCTTTTCCTGTCCTTAAGGAATTCACAACCTCAAACAATGACTATCCACTAAAATGTCTTCTTTGAGAAAAGCTCTCACACTTGAATCTAACTACCAACTGGGCAATTGCCAAATTCTGATCCCAAGACATTGGAACAATAGAATCAAGAAACACAAAAGCCATTCTTAAAAATAAACTAATAAAAAGGAAAACCTCTGAAAAGTCTAATTGAGGGGGAAATAAAAAGAGTGACAGATGAAACCAGTAGCTGTGTAAAATGAGATAAAGTGTGGAGGGATTCAGGGAGCCAGAAAGGGGAGATAAAGGAATGATTGTACAGAAACAATGGATCATGTACAAACAATTTTTGAAGTATTATGAGAAGCACAATACCAATACATTTGAAAACATAAATAAAATGGATAATTTTGAGAAAAATGAAAATTAGCAAAATTGACACAAAGGAGAGAATTTCTAAAATTTCTATCCATTAAAATTCTATTGAACCACTATATCATCCCCTCTCCTCACCATCCCACCATACTCCCAAAAAAGTAGACACTGGGAGCTAATAATTTTACAAACAAGTTATATTAAACCTTTAAGAGACAGATAAATCCAATGTTCAATACGTTATTTTAGAAAATAGAAAAAATAGGAACACACACAAATTAATTTGAGGCTAGTAAAACCTTTATGCAAAAATCCAACAAGAGCAATACAACTAAAGAAAACTATAAAAGCAGTTTCACCTATAAAAATAGATGCAAAAATATGAAATAAAAAGTTAGCAAATAAAATTCAGCAATATTTTAAAAAAATACATTATGACAAGATAAAGTTTATTATCTGAGGAGTACAAGGATAGTTTCACATCAGAAAAACTTCAGTATAATATGCCGCACTAACAGATTAAAGGAGAGTAATATGATTAGCTAAATATATTCTAAAAATTGAAAAAATTCAACACTCATTTATGATTAAAATTGTCAGCCAAGGAGGAACTGAAGTGAACATTCCTAATAATGAATAGCTAAAACAAAGTCTACAATGAGTATCTTTTCAGTAAAAATTTGAATGTATCTTCATTAAGCCAAGAATAATACTTCCAGTGCATATTGTATTGGAGATCCTAGTAACACAAATAACAAGGAAAAATAAGAATGAGAAGTGGAAAGGGACAAAGTATAATTTGCAGATTTGATTGCCTACATAAAATTTTTTCAAGACAATGCACAGACAAATTATTAGGAATAATTTTAGGCAAATTGTTAGGACAAATAAGAAAACTCAACAAGATTCCAAAATATAAGACCAATATTCAAAAACCAGTAGAAGCTTCTGTTTTCAAGCAGGCTTTAATAGGTCATAACAAACAAAAACAACTGGATGGATTACAGAAATCTTATTTTTAAAGGCATCAGTTTTGTGAAAGCAAAGGAAACTATATGGACTAAAATTCCAGAGAAAGGAGACCCATTTAGAAGGGAGTGACCAACTGGCTATTGTTGTTTAATTCTGGGAGCAATTGCTGATTTGGGGCTTGTACTGATAATCTAGATTTTGTCCAGACAAAAGGCAAGTTCTGGGGGAAAGAAAAACACAGTGTCTTTCCAAGAGTGGGCAATGGGAGATATATCGATACAGATGACATAGACCTAGACATAGAAACATAAAGATACAGATATATAAAAGAATGAAGTTCTGATACATGCTAAAACATAGATGAACCTTGAAAATATTATAAGTGAAAGACACCAGGCAAAAGATCAACTCTTGTATGATTCCACTTATTTGAGTTATCTAAATAGGCAAATTCGTAGACATTGGTGAGTTTTAGTAATGCATGCAAACTTCAAATTAGCACATTTCTATTACTTACTCTTTGATAAATATTGTATTTTACGTGGAAGCTAATTCAAAGAACTCCAAGTTATAGAGTCAGCACAGATACATGCAAACTTAGCTAAAGGCTTTCATTTCAACACTGAGTTCACAAGAGTTTAGAGTCATTTGAGAACACTTGGGGTGCCGTTTTTGTCTCCAACCCATGTGGTACTCCATATTCCTGCATTTAAGAATAGGCTTTTAAATAAACAATGATAGCACTGAACTTTAGTTAGCTAAATCTGTCATTCCATATGACCATTTGGTGTTTTTAAGTTTAAATTTTAAAACAGTGAAATATAGTGTTAACTGTTAGATGTAATATTTTTATTTGGCAAGTACAAATTTTGGTTCACACATGAAATATTGAGTTTGTTAACTGAAAATTACTCTTTTTTATTGATTATTTATTTTAAAACTATAGAAAATTTTATGAAAATAATGATCATTTCTAAATATTATGTGATCATTACTCAAAATAACTTTATTGTATAGAAAAGGGATGTGATATTAAAAAATGATCCAATTTGGGTATCAAATATGTTAGGTATACCCCTGGTGAAATATGCAAAACTTTTGGTAGTTGTGGGGCTTGGTTGAAAATATCAGAGATTCGAAAGCCTGCAAACACATGGCCAGCTTTCCCCTACAAGGTATATAATGACTTCTATAATCACATGGGAGGCTAAAGACAGAAGCCAAAACTTCTGAAAGGCAGAAATAAAATTTCCAACAGTCTTGCAAAATTTAAGGAAAAAGACCCTCCAGGAGGAAGGAAAAGCATGAAAGAAAGTGAACGGTGCATTGGCACCAGTGACCAACACCTCCCAGTTCACCCAGGATTATCCTGGTTGTCAAACAGAAAAAAGTCTTGTGTCCCAGAAACCCCCTTGGTTCCAGGCAAACTGGGATGGATGGCCACCCTAAGTGACACAGATGAGGGCATTTGCTTACTCTAAGAAGAGCTAGAGGCTGAGAACTCAGAACTGGCTCCTGGAAAATCACTGCTGGGGAGTCAAGGAGTCCACAGAGATTTGGACATTCCAGCAAAGCTGGAGTGAAGAATTGGAGACTTGTGGGGCTACAAGCACACGGCTGGACTCTCCCACAAAGACATTTGTCAAATGTTAAAAGTTGTGAGGTCAAGAGTTTAAGGGGCTAGGGGGAGGGGCAAGATGGCGGCATAGAGAGGAGTGGAAGCTAAGTAGTCCCCCTGGAACAACTACAAAAAACCAGAAACAACTAGTAAATAATCCAGAATACCTGCGGGGGGACAAACGAGACCATCCACTCATCATACACCAACCTGAATTGGGAGGAATGCCTGAGAACACAGCATAAAATCTTTAAGTAAAACCTGCAGATCCAAGTCATGAGACCCCCTCCCCCATAGCCCGAGCTGCAAAGCCTCGTGGTGCCAGAGAGAAGCTCTTGCCCAGCAAGCGAATACAGCTCAGCTGAGCTCCAATTGGAGTTTTAAGTAGCAAGTATGAACTGCTCACTACAGGTACGAATCCCCAAAAAACAGACAGAGGCTTTGGGTGACGACTGACCTTGGAGAGCCGGAGGGTCACCTTGAGCTGGGTCTGAAGGGGACTATCTGTTTCTTTTTTGGCTCAGTGGAGAAAGCCCCAGTCATATTCAGTTTCCAGGGCTGTGACTCTGGGAAGGGTGGAGACAGCACAAGCAGAGAGCAAGACCATTGAAATCCTAATGACCCACCTGGGGGCTCTGTCTTCTCCAGGAGGAAAGGGGTGGGGCCCTTTCCATTCAGAACCAGACCCCAGAGCCTGGGGGAACACGGCCATACCTCCTCACACCAGTCAAGAATTATAGGCTAACAGGCATCACCTGCTGGGCAGAAAAGCACAGTGACCCAAGGCATCAAAGGGTGGAGCAATTTTCTAAGACACACCCACAGGGAAACCAGATACTGAATATTTCTTCCCTCTGGGACATGAGCCTGTTTTGGTCTGGGAAAACCTGATTTGGATAACCAAGGAAACCATGCCTAGACAACAGAAAATTACAACCTACACTAAGAAAAACAAAGTTATGGCCCAGTCAAAGGAACAAACGTACACTTCAACTGAGATACAGGAATTTAAACAACTAATGCTAAATCCATTCAAAAAGTTTAGAGAAGATATTGCAAAAGAGATAGAGGCTGTAAAGGAAGCACTGGGCATGTATATGGCAGAAATCAAAAGTTCAAAAAAACAACTAGTAGAATCTATGGAAATGAAAGGCACAACACAAGAGATGAAAGACACAATGGAAACATACAACAGCAGATCTCAAGAGGCAGAAGAAAACACTCAGGAACTGGAGAACAAAACACCTGAAAGCCTACACGCAAAGGAGCAGATGGAGAAAAGAATGAAAAAATATGAGCAACGTCTCCGGAAACTCAAGGATGAAACAAAGTACAATAATGTACGTATCATTGGTGTCCCAGAAGGAGAAGAGAAGGGAAAGGGGGCAGAAGCAATAATAGAGGAAATAATTAATGAAAATTTCCCATCTCTTATGAAAGACATAAAATTACAGATCCAAGAAGCGCAGCGTACTCCAAACAGAAGAGATATGAATAGGCCTACGCCAAGACACTTAATAATCAGATTATCAAATATCAAAGACAAAGAGAGAATCCTGAAAGCAGCAAGAGAAAAGCAATCCATTACATACAAAGGAAGCTTAATAAGACTATGTGCGGATCTCTCAGCAGAAACCATGGAGGCAAGAAGGAAGTGGTGTGATATATTTAAGATACTGAAAGAGAAAAACCACCAACCAAGAATCCTATATCCAGCAAAGCTGTCCTTCAAATATGAGGGAGAGCTCAAAATATTTTCTGACAAACAGACAATGAGAGACTTTGTGAACAAGACACCTGTCCTACAGGAAATACTAAAGGGAGCACTACAGGGTGATAGAAGACAGGAGTGCGTGGTCTGGAACACAATTTGGGGAGATGGTAGCACAACAATGTAAGTACACTGAACAAAGGTAACTATGAATATGGTTGAGAGAGGAAGGTGGGGAGCATGTGAGACACCACAAGAAACGAGGAAAGATAAAGACTGGGACTGTGTAACTTGGTGAAATCTAGAGTATTCAACAATTGTGATAAAATGTACAAATATGTTCTTTTACGAGGGAGAACAAGCAAATGTCAACCTTGCAAGGTGTTAAAAATGGGGAGGCACTGGGGGAGGGATGCAATCAGCATAAACTAGAGACTATAACTAATAGAATCATTGTTTTATGCTTCCTTTAATGTAACAACGGTGATATACCAAGGTGAATGCAGATAAGAGGGGGGGATAGGGGAGGCATGTTAGACACTTGACATTGGTGGTATTGTCTGATTCTTTATTCTACTTTGATTTAAGGCTATTTTTCCTTTTGCTGCTTCCTAGCTGTCTTTTTTTTCCTCTTTCGTTTGCCTCTCTACCTTCTTTGACTCTCCCTCCTGCCTTGTGGAAGAAATGTAGATGCTCTTATATAGATAATGGTGAAGGTGGTGAACACATAAATGTATGACCATGCAGAAAACCATCGATTATTTACTTGGGATGGAATGTATGATGAGTGAACAAAACCATATTAAAAAAAAATGGGTGGATGACAAAACCTCGAGGGCAATATACTGAGTGAAATAAGCCAGGCACATTAGGACAATTATTGCAGGGTCTCACTGATAGGAACTAATTATAATATGTAAACTCATAGACATGAAATATAAGGTACCAAGATATAGGACGAGGCTTAAGAATGGGGAGTGGTTGCTTAGTATGAGCAGAATGTTCAATTAGGATGAACTTAAATGTTTGGAAATGAACAGAGGTGTTGGTAGCAAGATGTGAGAATAACTAACAGCGCCAAATGGTGTGTGAATGAGGTGGAAAGGGGAAGCTCAGAGTCATATATGTCACCAGAAGGAAAGTTGGAGGTCAAAAGATGGGAATGTATAAAACTGAATCCTATGGTGGGCAATGTCCATGATCAACTGTACAAATACTAGAAATCACTTCCATGAACCAGAACAAATGTATGACAATACAATTAGAAGTTAATAATAGAGGGGCATATAGGGAAGAACTATATACCTATTACAAACTATATACTACAGTTAGTAGTATTTGAACATTTTTTCATAAACAGTAACAAATGTACTGTATCAATACTATGAGTCAACAATTGAGGGGGGTTGGTTAGGGATAAGGGAGGATTAGAGTTTCCTTTTTTTTTTCATCTTTCACTTTATTTCTTGTCTGAAGTAATGAAAAGTTTCTACAAATTGAACAAAAATTAAGTGTGTTGGATGCACAGCTGTATGAGGGTACCCAGGGGCAAGTGATTGTACACTTTGGATCTTTGGATAATTGTATGGTATCTGAACAATCTCAATAAAAATGAAAAAAAAAAGAGTTTAAGGGGCTAAGTTGAAGATTTCTGAAGGGCAGAACTGAAGATCCATGAGTCTTGCAGAACTGAGGATAAAAATATATGACAGATTCTCAATTATAAACATAGAAAAAGTAGTAACTCAGAGGCAGACTAAGCCATAACAAAACTGTAGCCAAGTCCTGACCAAACACATTCACTGACTAGATTGAGATAATCAATTCCCCACCCTATCTGCCTAAAAGAGTAAAGGGGAACCCTCTCTAATAGAAGATAACAAAAGCTTGAGCCTCTATTATTCATTTATTTACAATATACAGAATACAATCAAAAAGCACTAGACTCTAGTGCAAGACTCTATGGTAGATGACAAGAGATAAAACAGATACAAGAAGCAGACCCACAGTTGATACATATATTAGAATTAGCAGACAAAGATGTTCAACTAACTATAAAAATTAACATGGTAAATAAAATTAAAATGTTGACAAAATGGATTAAAAGACGGGGAATTTCACCAGGAAAAAAAAGTGGAATCTATTTTTAAAAAGTAAAGAATCAGATCTACATTCTAGAATTAAAAATAAAATATCTTAAATTAAGAACTCAATGGATGCAAACTTCTGGAAATGGCAGAGAACCATTATACTGATTAAAAAAATACATAAAATAAAATAAAAACTACTTGGAGACACTGGGAAATGTCCGAAAGCAGGTAGAAACTGCAGGAAGATTTAATTCTGAAAAATTGCATTGAAAGAGGTTTAAGTGCATATTTGTGACTTTCTAGCCTGAGGACACTCCTCAAACCTCAGAGCTATAGTAGCAGAAATGGTAGAAATTTCAACTTTACCAGCTCGAGGTGCCAGAAATCAGAGCACAGGATTGGAAAAGCAACTGAAAATTTAAAGGGTGACTATTTAAGGGAGAAAATCCGGGCAGCAAGAGCTTAGCTGTCAGCAAAATCCAATCCCCCTCATGTGTAGGAAAGCCTCAGGTGGGTACAATGGAAAAGCAGGCACAAATCAGGCGGGAATCCACTTGTTCTAGTTTGCTAATCCTGCTGGAATGCAAAACACTAGAGACGGATTGGCTTTTATAAAAGGGGGTTTATTTGGTTACACAGTTACAGTCTTAAGGCCATAAAATGTCAAAGGTAACATATCAGCAATCAGGTACCTTCACTGGAGGATGGCCAATGGTGTCTGGAAAAACTCTGTTAGCTGGGAAGTCACGTGGCTGGCGTCTGCTCCAAAGTTCTGGTTTCAAAATGACTTTCTCCCAGGACGTTCCTCTCTAGGCTGCAATTACTCAGAAATACCACTCTTAGTTGCTCTTGGGGTGTTTGTCCTCTCTTAGCTTCTCCGGAGCAAGAATCTGCCTTCAACAGCTGTCTTCAAACTGCCTCTCATCTGCAGCTACTCTCTCAGCTTCTGTGCATTCTTCAAATTGTCCCTCTTGGCTGTAGCAAGCTCACTCCTTCTGTCTGAGCTTATGTACTGCTCCAGTAATCAAGGCCCACACTGAATGGGCAGGTCCACGTCTCCATGGAAGTTATCTCATCAGAGTTATCACCTACAGTTGGGTGGGTCACATCTCCATGGAAACACTCAAAGGATTCCAATCTAATCAGCACTAAAACATCTGCCCCACAAGATTGCATCAAAGAATATGGCTTTTTCTGGGAGACATAATACATTCAAACCAGCACACTACTCTTGAAAGAGAACTGATGACACAGCTACTTGAGCTAATAAACAAATTCAACAAGATGGCAGGATACAAGATTAATGCACATAAGTCAGTAATGTTACTATAAATAGAAATGACCTAACTGAACAGACACTCAAGAAAAAGATGCCATTCTCAACAGCACCTAAAAAAATCAAGTACCTTGGAATAAACTTAACCAAAGAAGTAAAAGACTTCTACACAGAAAATTACATAACTTTACCAAAAGAAATAAAAGGGGTCCTAAAGAGATGGAAAAATATTCCATGTTCATGGAAATGAAAGCTAAACATCATTAAGTTGTCAATCCTACCCAAACTGATCTACAGATTCAATGCAATTCCAATCAAAATTCCAACAACCTACTTTGCAGACTAGGAAAAGCTATTTATCAAATTTATTTGGAAAGGAAAGATGTCTCAAATTGCTAAAAACATTCTAAAAAGGAAAAATGAAGGGGGAGGACTTACACTTCCTGACTTTGAAGCTTACAATAAAGCCACAGTATTCAAAACAGCATGGTACTGGCACAAAGACAGACATATTGATCAAGGAAATCAAATTGAGAATACAGAAATAGACCCCCAGATCTACAGTCAACTGATTTTTGATAAGGTCCCCAAATCCACTGAACTGGGACATAGTCTCTTCAACAAATGGGGCTGTGAAAACTAGATATCCATATCCAAAAGAATGAAAGAGGACCCCTATCTCACACTCTATACAAAAATTAACTCAGAGTGGATCAAAGACCTCAATGTAAGAGACAGGACCATAAAGATAATGTAGGGAAACATCTTCAAGACCTTGAATTAGGAGGTCGCTTCTTAGACCTTACACCCAAAATACAAGCAACAAAAGAAAAAAATAGATAAATGGGAACTCCTCAAAATTAAAAGCCTCTGTACCTCAAAGGAATTTGTCAAAAAGATAAAGAGGCAGCCAACTCAATGGGAGAAAATATTTGGAAACCATGTATCTGATAAGAGACTGATATCTTGCATATATAAAGAAATCCTACAACTCAATGACAATAGTACAAACAGCCCAATTATAAAACGGGCAAAAGATTTGAAAAGACATTTCTCTGAAGAGGAAATACAAATGGCTAAAAAACACATGAAAAAAAAAATGTTCATCTTCACTAGCTATTAGGGAAATGCAAATCAAGACCACAATGAGATGTCACCTCACACCAATAAGAATAGCTGCCATTAAACAAACATGAAACTACAAATGCTGGAGAGGATGTGGAGAAATTGGAATTCTTATTCAATTCTGGTGGGATTGTATAATGGTACAAACACTCTGGAAGACAGTTTAGTGGTTCCTCAGAAAACTAGATATTGAGTTACACTACAATCCAGCAATTTCATCTCTTGGTATATACCCAGAAGATCTGAAAGCAGTGACATGAACAGATATTTGCACATCAATGTTCATAGCAGCATTGTTCACAATTGCCAAGAGATGGAAGCAATCCAAATGTCCTTCAAAAGATGAATGGATAAACAAAATGTGGTATATTCATATGATGGAATACTTACTATGCAGCAGTAAGAAGGAATGAGGTTGTGAAACATATGACAACATGGATGAACCCTGAAGACATAATGCTGAGTGAAATAAGCCAGACACAAAAGGAGAGATGTTGTATGTTACCACTAATGTGAAGTCCATGAAAAATGTAAAATGAGTGCCTTATAATGTAGAATATAGGAGACCTAGAGATAGTCAGAAGCTAGTAAAGGGGGAATAATAATCTAATAAGTACAGATAAGATAATGAGGGGATCTTAATGGTATGGGAATGGTCAGGTGTGATGCATTGAAGGCAGATGTATTTCTAAATGGTTATTTAAAGGCATGCAACCCACAGAGTAGCATCATAAACCTAATAAGTGTTAGCATGATATATTTATAAAGTAAGACACTGGTGCAGAGGGTTAACAACAGAGTGGTATAGAGAAACTACACATTTCATATTAAAGACTATATTAATAGGAATATCTTACCAACTCAACATTAATACTAGGGATGAAGAATTAGCAGCTGATAAGAGCTCTGAGGTGTATTATGCTATGATAATTGTTTAAAGTTGAGAGTGATGATGACTGTACAACCAAGTAAAGGTAATGTAAGAAACTGACCATTTGTCTTGGGATAGAATATATATTAAATCAAGTTAGGAACCCACTACTTAATTAATCAAGCCTTCAACTTGAGGCTTGCTCTTGTGGAATTTAGGGTTGTAAATAGGAGGCTGAGCCCTCCTATAATTATGCCTAAGAGACATCTCCAGGGAACCTCTTTTGTTGCTCAGATGTGGACTTTCTCTCTCTAAGCCCCACTCAGCAAATAAATTCATTAACCTCCCCCTCCACGAGGGACATGACTCAAAGGGGAATGAATCTCCCTGGCAACATGGGATGTAATTCCCAGGAATGAGCCTGGCCCTGGCAGCAAGGGATTGAAAATTCCTACTTGATGAAAAGGGGAAGAAAAGAAAGGTAACAAGCTAAACTTGCAGTGTCTGAGAGATCCCAAATAGAGTTGAGAAGCTATCCTGGAGGTTTCTCTTATGCAAGCTCCAACTAGACATCCCAAATGGTGACAGCATGCCATGCCCTTACTAAAAGTAGTCCCCAAATACCTAGGTCCCTACCTGAGATTCTATAAAAGAGTCACTCACTAAGTTTTATCTCTCAGAAACCTAAATCCACCAGAGTGCTCCTATGCCAGACAAGTCCTAAAACCCAGAGGCAACAGCTTCTTTAAGAACAGATGCAGCCCCCTTGCCCATACTGCTGAAACCCCCTTTTGGTATGAACAAGTTAGGGTGCTCACTGCCTAGATAACCCTGAAGATGGAGAAAGAGATTAAGTGAGAAGAAGGGGTAGCAACAAACAAGATAAGATTTAACAAAGGTCTGTCAATACTGAAACTTTACATAATCATATAAATTTTTTGGATGTTGGGGTGTTGGAATGGCTGGAAGGAGGTAAATGACGTGGTGGAACTGTAGCCTGTAGCATCCTTTGGGATTTGCTCTATAGCTGCTTGTTGAATTGAGCCTTGAAGGTCTTCACCTTTCTGTATATACCTTGCATTGCATAATAAGGAAATAACTGAAACTGTGGAACTGTAATCCATAACAATTTTTGAAATTACCTATATAACCGCTTGTTGAGCTGCACATTGAGAGCTGACACCTTTCTGTATGTATGTTATATTTTACAATAATGGAAATGGCTGAAATTGTAGAACTGTGACCCATGACATTCTTTGAAATTCGCTCTCTAATTACTTTTGAAATCATACTTTGAAAGTTATCACTGTTTTGTATATATGTTAAAGTTCACAATAAAATATATATTTAAAAAAAAGAAAGAGAATCTGTTCTCATCCTGCACAATTTTGCCCCACCAAGTGACATTTGGTGATGTCTGCAGATATGTGTCTGGTTGCTGCAACTTGGGGTAGGAGGGTGCTCCTGGTACATAGTGGGTGAGGCCAGGGATGCTGTTAAACATCCTACAACATGCAAGATAACCACCATGACAAAGGATTATCTGGTCCAAAATGTCAACAGTGTCACCGATGAGAAAACCTTGGTTTGGCAAAGATTATTTTTTAGATAAGACACCAAAAGTGAACCATTACAAAATATCCTACAGACATTAAAATGATAAAATTAAGCATCAAAAATGTATGCCAATAAATTTCACAATTTATATAAAATAAAAAAAAATTTTGAAAGACTCAAATTTCTGAAATTGCCCTTAGAAGAAATAGAAAATCTGAATAGTCTTGTATTGGTATCCTGGCTGCTAAAACAAATACCATACAGTGGTTTGGCTCAAAAACAGGAATGTATTGGCTCATACTCTGAGAGGCTAGAAGGCTTGCTTCCCCTGGGAGTCAGTATTCTCTGGCTGATCTGCAAATTTTTGGAGTTCCTTAGCTTTTCCATCATATGGCAATGCACACGGCAACATTTTCTCCTTTCTCTTCCGGTTCCATTGCCTTCCAGCTTCTGGTTGCTCTCCGTGGCTTCTCCTTCCGTGTCCAATTTCCTTTCCTTATAAGGACTTCAGCCATTTGGGATTAAGGCCCACCCTCATTCAGTTTGGGCACACCATAACTGGTAACTTCTTCAAAGGTCCGATTTATAAATGGGTTCACACCCATAGGACCAGTAGTTGGGAATTAAATATGCCTTTTGTAGAGCACATGATGCAATTCCCAACAATCCTTATATATACTAAAAAAATTCAATTGATAATTAAAACCTTCTTACAAAGAGAACTTCAGAAACAGACCACTACACTGGTGAATTCTATTGAACAATTTGAGGAAGAAATGGCACCAATCCTATACAAACTCTTTCAAAAAATAACGGTGGAGGAAATACCTCCCAATTCATTTTCAGGCTAGCATTGCCCTAGTAGCAAAAAAGATAGAGAGGAGGCGGGGCAAGATGGCAGACTGGTGAGCTGTATGTTTTAGTTACTCCTCCAGGAAAGTAGGTAAAAAGCCAGGAACTGCGTGGACTGGACACCACAGAGCAATCTGTCCTTGGGCATACTTCATACAACACTCAATGAAAATGTCGAACTGCTGAGATCAGCGAAATCTGTAAGTTTTTGTGGCCAGGGGACCCGCGCCCCTCCCTGCCAGGCTCAGTCCCGTGGGAGGAGGGGCTGCCAGCTCCGGAAGGAGAAGGGAGAACTGCAGTGGTAGCCCTTCTCGGAAACTCATTCTACTGATTCCAGACTCCAACCATAGATAGACTGAGACCAGACACCAGAGACTCTTGAGAGCTGCCAGCCCAGCAGAGAGGAGACAGGCATAGAAAAAAAAACTAACACGAAAAACTCCAAAACAAAAGCAGAGGATTTCTGGAGTTCTGCTGAACACAGAAAGGGGAAGGGCGGAGCTCAGGCCTTGAGGCGCATATGCAAATCCCGAAGCAAAGCTGATCTCTCTGCCCTGTGGCACCTTTCCTTAATGGCCCTGGTTGCTTTGTCTATTAGCATTTCAATAACCCATTAGATCTCTGAGGAGGGCCCTTTTTTTTTTTTTTTTTTTTTTTTAATCCTTTTTTCCTTTTCTAAAACAATTACTCTAAGAAGCCCAATACAGAAAGCTTCAAAGAATTGCAATTTGGGCACGTCAAGTCAAGAGCAGAACTAAGAGAGCTCTGAGACAAAAGGCAATAATCCAGTGGCTGAGAAAATTCACTAAACACCACAACTTCCCAAGAAAAGGGGGGTGTCTGCTCACAGCCACCATCCTGGTGGACAGGAAACACTCCTGCCCATCGCCAGCCCCACAGCCCAGAGCTGCCCCAGACAACCCAGTGTGACGGAAGTGCTTCAAATAACAGGCACACACCACAAAACTGGGCGTGGACATTAGCCTTCCCTGCAACCTCAGCTGATTGTCCCAGAGCTGGGAAGGTGGAGCAGTGTGAATTAACAAAGCCCCATTCAGCCATCATTTGAGCAGACTGGGAGCCTCCGTACACATCCCAACAGCCCAGAACTGCCCTGGGGGGACGGCACTCACCTGTGACATAGCACAGTCATCCCTCAAAAGAGGACCCGGGGTGCACAGCCTGGAAGAGGGGCCCACTTGCAAGTCTCAGGAGCCATACGCCAATACCAAAGACTTGTGGGTCAGTGGCAGAGACAAACTGTGGCAGGACTGAACTGAAGGATTAGACTATTGCAGCAGCTTTAAAACTCTAGGATCACCAGGGAGATTTGATTGTTAGAGCCACCCCCCCCTCCCTGACTGCCCAGAAACACGCCCCATATACAGGGCAGGCAACACCAACTACACACGCAAGCTTGGTACACCAATTGGACCCCACAAGACTCACTCCCCCACTCCCCAAAAAGGCTAAGCAGGGGAGAACTGGCTTGTGGAGAACAGGTGGCTCGTGGACGCCACCTGCTGGTTAGTTAGAGAAAGTGTACTCCACGAAGCTGTAGATCTGATAAATTAGAGATAAGGACTTCAATAGGTCTACAAACCCTAAAAGAACCCTATCAAGTTCAGCAAATGCCACGAGGCCAAAAACAACAGAAAATTATAAAGCATATGAAAAAACCAGACGATATGGATAACCCAAGCCCAAGCACCCAAATCAAAAGACCAGAAGAGACACAGCACCTAGAGCAGCTACTCAAAGAACTAAAGATGAACAATGAGACCATAGTACGGGATATGAAGGAAATCAAGAAGACTCTAGAAGAGCATAAAGAAGACATTGCAAGACTAAATAAAAAAATGGATGAGCTTATGGAAATTAAAGAAACTGTTGACCAAATTAAAAAGATTCTGGACACTCATAGTACAAGACTAGAGGAAGTTGAACAACGAATCAGTGACCTGGAAGATGACAGAATGGAAAATGAAAGCATAAAAGAAAGAATGGGGAAAAAAATTGAAAAAATCGAAATGGACCTCAGGGATATGATAGATAATATGAAACGTCCAAATATAAGACTCATTGGTGTCCCAGAAGGGGAAGAAAAGGGTAAAGGTCTAGGAAGAGTATTCAAAGAAATTGTTGGGGAAAACTTCCCAAATCTTCAAAACAACATAAATACACAAATCATAAATGCTCAGCGAACTCCAAATAGAATAAATCCAAATAAACCCACTCCGAGACATATTCTGATCACACTGTCAAACACAGAAGAGAAGGAGCAAGTTCTGAGAGCCGCAAGAGAAAAGCAATTCACCACATACAAAGGAAACAGCATAAGACTAAGTAGTGACTACTCAGCAGCCACCATGGAGGCGAGAAGGCAGTGGCACGATATATTTAAAATTCTGAGTGAGAAAAATTTCCAGCCAAGAATACTTTATCCAGCAAAGCTCTCCTTCAAATTTGAGGGAGAGCTTAAATTTTTCACAGACAAACAAATGCTGAGAGAATTTGCTAACAAGAGACCTGCCCTACTGGAGATACTAAAGGGAGCCCTACAGACAGAGAAACAAAGACAGGACAGAGAGACTTGGAGAAAGGTTCAGTACTAAAGAGATTCGGTATGGGTACAATAAAGGATATTAATAGAGAGAGGGAAAAATATGGCAAACATAAACCAAAGGATAAGATGGCCGATTCAAGAAATGCCTTCACGGTTTTAACGTTGAATGTAAATGGATTAAACTCCCCAATTAAAAGATATAGATTCGCAGAATGGATCAAAAAAAATGAACCATCAATATGTTGCATACAAGAGACTCATCTTAGACACAGGGACACAAAGAAACTGAAAGTGAAAGGATGGAAAAAAATATTTCATGCAAGCTACAGCCAAAAGAAAGCAGGTGTAGCGATATTAATCTCAGATAAAATAGACTTCAAATGCAGGGATGTTTTGAGAGACAAAGAAGGCCACTACATACTAATAAAAGGGGCAATTCAGCAAGAAGAAATAACAATCGTAAATGTCTATGCACCCAATCAAGGTGCCACAAAATACATGAGAGAAACACTGGCAAAACTAAAGGAAGCAATTGATGTTTCCACAATAATTGTGGGAGACTTCAACACATCACTCTCTCCTATAGATAGATCAACCAGACAGAAGACCAATAAGGAAACTGAAAACCTAAACAATCTGATAAATGAATTAGATTTAACAGACATCTACAGGACATTACATCCCAAATCACCAGGATACACATACTTTTCTAGTGCTCACGGAACTTTCTCCAGAATAGATCATATGCTGGGACATAAAACAAGCCTCAATAAATTTAAAAAGATTGAAATTATTCAAAGCACATTCTCTGACCACAATGGAATACAATTAGAAGTCAATAACCATCAGAGACTTAGAAAATTCACAAATACCTGGAGGTTAAACAACACACTCCTAAACAATCAGTGGGTTAAAGAAGAAATAGCAAGAGAAATTGCTAAATATATAGAGACGAATGAAAATGAGAACACAACATACCAAAACCTATGGGATGCAGCAAAAGCAGTGCTAAGGGGGAAATTTATAGCACTAAACGCATATATTAAAAAGGAAGAAAGAGCCAAAATCAAAGAACTAATGGATCAACTGAAGAAGCTAGAAAATGAACAGCAAACCAATCTTAAACCAAGTAGAAGAAAAGAAATAACAAGGATTAAAGCAGAAATAAATGACATAGAGAACAAAAAAACAATAGAGAGGATAAATATCACCAAAAGTTGGTTCTTTGAGAAGATCAACAAGATTGACAAGCCCCTAGCTAGACTGACAAAATCAAAAAGAGAGAAGACCCATATAAACAAAATAATGAATGAAAAAGGTGACATAACTGCAGATCCTGAAGAAATTAAAAAAATTATAAGAGGATATTATGAACAACTGTATGGCAACAAACTGGATAATGTAGAAGAAATGGACAATTTCCTGGAAACATATGAACAACCTAGACTGACCAGAGAAGAAATAGAAGACCTCAACCAACCCATCACAAGCAAAGAGATCCAATCAGTCATCAAAAAGCTTCCCACAAATAAATGCCCAGGGCCAGATGGCTTCACAGGGGAATTCTACCAAACTTTCCAGAAAGAACTGACACCAATCTTACTCAAACTCTTTCAAAACATTGAAGAAAATGGAACACTACCTAACTCATTTTATGAAGCTAACGTCAATCTAATACCAAAACCAGGCAAAGATGCTACAAAAAAGGAAAACTACCGGCCAATCTCCCTAATGAATATAGATGCAAAAATCATCAACAAAATACTTGCAAATCGAATCCAAAGACACATTAAAAAAATCATACACCATGACCAAGTGGGGTTCATTCCAGGCATGCAAGGATGGTTCAACATAAGAAAAACAATCAATGTATTACAACACATTAAAAACTCGAAAGGGAAAAATCAATTGATCATCTCAATAGATGCTGAAAAAGCATTTGACAAAATCCAACATCCCTTTTTGATAAAAACACTTCAAAAGGTAGGAATTGAAGGAAACTTCCTCAACATGATAAAGAGCATATATGAAAAACCCACAGCCAGCATAGTACTCAATGGTGAGAGACTGAAAGCCTTCCCTCCAAGATCAGGAACAAGACAAGGATGCCCGCTGTCACCACTGTTATTCAACATTGTGCTGGAAGTGCTAGCCAGGGCAATCCGGCAAGACAAAGAAATAAAAGGCATCCAAATTGGAAAAGAAGAAGTAAAACTGTCATTGTTTGCAGATGATATGATCTTATATCTAGAAAACCCTGAGAAATCAACGATACACCTACTAGAGCTAATAAACAAATTTAGCAAAGTAGCGGGATACAAGATTAATGCACATAAGTCAGTAATGTTTCTATATGCTAGAAATGAACAAACTGAAGAGACACTCAAGAAAAAGATACCATTTTCAATAGCAACTAAAAAAATCAAGTACCTAGGAATAAACTTAACCAAAGATGTAAAAGACCTATACAAAGAAAACTACATAACTCTACTAAAAGAAATAGAAGGGGACCTTAAAAGATGGAAAAATATTCCATGTTCATGGATAGGAAGGCTAAAAGTCATTAAGATGTCAATTCTACCCAAACTCATCTACAGATTCAATGCAATCCCAATCAAAATTCCAACAACCTACTTTGCAGACTTGGAAAAGCTAGTTATCAAATTTATTTGGAAAGGGA